>NC_090813.1:163294709-163605959 GCF_000390325.3 Nicotiana tomentosiformis | reverse complement strand
CATCCGCTACAACATTAGCCTTCCCGGGATGATACAAAATATCGATGTCGTAATCCTTGAGTAATTCAAGCCATCTTCTCTGCCTCAGATTCAACTCCTTTTATTTGGAAATATATTGAAGGCTCTTCTGGTCCGTGAATATATCCACAGAGACTCCATACAAATAATGACGCCAAATCTTCAAGGTAAAGACCACCACTGCAAGCTCTAAATCATGTGTTGGATAGTTCTTTTTATGATTCTTGAGTTAGCTAGAAGCATAAGCTATCACCTTTCCATGTTACACTAATACACACCCAAGTCTGATTCTTGAAGCATCGCAAAATACCACAAACCCATTCGTACCCTCTGGTAGGGTCATCACTGGTGTCGTAGTCAACCTCAATTTCAACTGTTGAAAGCTCCTTTCACAAGCATCTGACCATTGGAAATTAACCGCCTTCTGCGTCAATTTAGTCAATGGAGAGGCAAGGGTAGAGAATCCCTCCACAAAATTTCTGTAATACTTAGCTACGCTAAAGAAACCGCAAATCTCTATCGGGGTAGCAGGTATAGGTTAATTTCTCACCGCTGAAATCTTCTGAGGATTGACCTTAATTCCTTCTCTAGAGATGACATGACCCAAGAATGTAACAGATTCAAGCCAAAATTTATATTTTGAAAACTTCGCATACCACTTGTGTTGATATAGAGTCTGTAGAACTGTCCTAAGATGATTGGCATGGTCCTCTCGACCTCGTGAACATACCAGAATATCGTCAATGAAAACTATCACAAAAGAGTCAAGAAAAGGCTTGAAGACTCGATTCATCAGGTCTATGAAAGCAGTCGGGGCATTTGTTAGCCAAAAAGACATTACCAGAAATTCAAAGTGCTCACACCGAATCCTAAAAGTTGTTCTCATAATATCCTACTCCCTGATCTTCAATTGGTGATACCCGGATCTTAAATCAATCTTGGAGAAATACTTAGCACCATGCAATTGGTCAAACAAATCATCTATCCTTGGCAGTGGGTACTTATTTTTTATTGTAACCTTGTTGAGCTGCCAATAGTCAATACACATCCTTAGTGACCCATCCTTCTTTCTTACAAATAGTACTGGTGCGCCCTAAGGAGACACACTCGGCCGAATGAAATCCTTCTCTAACAAATCTTTCAATTGTTCCTTTAGCTCTTTCAATTCTGCTGGTGCCATTCTGTAGGGTGGAATAGATATAGGTTGCATGCTCGGCATCATATCAATTCTGAAATCAATCTCCCTGTCTGGTGGGACCCTAGGGAGCTTATCCGGAATGACCTCCGGAAATGCATTCACAACAGGCACAGACTCAAGTATAGGTGCCTTAGCATCGATATTTTTATCCCGGTCCAAATGGTAGATACACCCCTTGTTAATCATCTTCGTGGCCTTAAGGTAAGAAATAAACCTACCCTTCGGCACCACATCCTCCCCCTTCCATTCAGTCACTGACTTATTTTGAAATTCAAACCTAACGGTTATGGTTCGACAATCAAGCTAAGCGAAATATGAATAAAGCCAAGCCATTCCCATTATTACATCAAAATCAACCATCCCCAATTCAAGGAGATCAGCCATGGTGTCTCGACCATGCGTCGTGACAACACAATCCCTATAAACCCACGCATCCACAAAAGACTCGCCAACCGGAGTAGATACAGAGAACAGCTCATGGAGATGTTCCGGTTCTATCCCAAATTCCATAGCAACATAGGGAGTGACATATGACAATATGGAACCAGGATCAATAAGAGCATACACATCATGAGATTGAACAGTCAATATACCCGTGACAACATCTGGAGAAGACTCTGAATCCCGACGCCTCCACATACCATAAAATCTGATGGGTTCTCCCGAATTCTGTGCACCACCCCTGTGGTTGCTGGGGTGCCTCGAGCTGGAGGAGGTGATGTGGATATAGTAGCTGCAGAACTAGCTAGTTGTGCTGCACCTCTACCCATGATCCGGCGGGACTAGCAGCAATTCCTCTGAATGTGACCCCTTACACCACACTTGTAGCATATTGGTAGGTCCATGCCCAAAGTGCATCCTCCCACACTTAGGGCATGGTGGCCTCCGATGCTGCTGGAATCTCCTTCCAAGCTGACCTTGCTAGTGTGGTCCTATGTTGCCCTGACTGGGCCCGGATGATGGTGCACTCATCAAAGACTGAGCGAATGACGGAGATGGCTGTGATGACCCTCCTCTAAATGCCGACCTACCACCACCAGAAGAACCTCCCAAGTTGCTTGCGGTTCGGGCCTTGCTGCTACCCTCACGCTCCCTTCTGTAGCTTTAGCAAACGCCACCATCTTCCCATAATTCATATCATAATTCAAGGAAGCTGTAGCGGCCTCATTAATAACCAAGGGGCTAAGGCCTTGCACAAACCGGCGCACTCTAGCCTCCATAGTTGGCAATATGTGAATAGCATAATTGGACAGACGCGCAAATTCCATATGGTACTCCCGAACATTCATGATACCCTGCTTCAGGCTCTCAAACTCAGCGACACGGTACACCTTAGTCTCGGTAAGAAAGAAATGATCCATAAAGGCATCTGTGAAATCACTCCACCTAGCCGGACGACTCCCCTCCTCACGGGACTCGTCCCACATCTCAAACCAAGAATAGGCCACCCCTTTCAGGCGGTAGGAGGGCAACTCCACTCCCTTTGTCTCAGTAGCACGCATAACTCGAAGAGACTTGTGCATCTCATCAATGGAGTTCTGTGGGTCCTCCTCAAGATCAGTACTTGTGAGCACTGGAGGATCCAACTGGAGAAACATGTTCACCATGGAACTAGCGGAATCCCCTGGCAGACTAGAAGAAGTAGGTGTAACATTTGATCTCTGGGCCTGGGAGGCCACTATTTGAGCCAACATCGGTATGGCTCCCCTAAGATCCCCATCAGAAACAGCGGGACCAGAAGGTGGAGCTAGAGGTGGAACTGTAATATTAGTTGGAGGGACCGTTGCTCCCTCGGTAGGTGTAGGAACTGGTGCATTCTCAGCAGGAATAGTAGATTCAGGCGGTGTACTAATTGGGGAAATATTCTCACCCCTCGGGTGCTCACACGCATCATCAAATATCGAATCAACTGCCACTCCTGGGGTGACATTGACTCCTTGGCCTATTCTTGCCTTCTTCTTAGGCGCCATGTATTGAAAGTTAGAGTAAAGCACAAGTTAAAGAAGGAACAATCTTACAATTAGCTTTATCGCACGATCGAGAACATCAAAGAAAGGTATTATTCCTAAGTTCCCAAGTAGCCTCCTAATTATAGATATGGTCGACAACACACCGATAAGAAGGATTCTACTAGACATGGCTCAGAGACATCCTAGGATACTTTTAAAACCTTAGGCTCTGATACCAAGTTTGTCACGCCGCGACCTCGGCGAGCACAACCGGCGCTCAGCCAAAATAACCCGGGCGAGCAAGCCTGCTGGATTTCCTTCTACCCAACTCATCCATAAACAAAGAGAATATAATATTCATTAATTAATACCACGAGGGTTCATGAACAACACTAGTTCTATCACCATTAGTTACTTCATTTATAAGTCTCCAAAACAATACATTTCACAACCATAGTTTTACAGTGGAAGCATGAGATACAATTACGACATCTTTAGTTTAACTTTCCCATACTAATACACAACCCACACTATGTCTACGGAACCTCTAATAGATATAAAAGAGTACAATGATGGTTCTGGCAACAAGGCTCCAGCTATACCTCAAAACATAATACACACAGAACAAAAGATGCACAGCCCCGGAATGAAGTAGGGCTCACTAAGTCAGCTGGGAAAATGTGTACTGCTATCACTGGTCAATGCCTCCCGCTATGGAACCACCTGCATCAATTAAAGATGCAGCGCCCCCAGCAAAAGGGACATTAGTACATGTCGAATAGTACTAGTATGAAAACCAAAACATCTATTAAAGGACTTGGAATACAACATGAATATGATGGATCATGGTAACAATAATAAGCCTTAGATAGCCATACAAGTCAAAACATATGATATTAAGACACATCCAATAACATTATTAATTTCAAGTCGGGGATCCTCTACAACTATCTTTACACAGAGCGGCCTTGCTGCCTCACCCAAGGTATGCGGGTGGAGGTGTAATCACAATACTACACAAAGCATCCCTGCCGCCGCACCCCAATGTATACGGGTGAAGGTGTACTCACAATACCACAACTCTACACAAAATGGTTCCACCGTCTCACCCCAATGTGTACGGGTGGTGGTGTAACAACAATATCAAAATCCTACACAAAGCGGCCCTGCCGCCTAACCCCAATATATATGCGGGTGGAGGTGTAATCTCAATCACAATCTTTATACAATTTGGCATAATACCTTTTATTTATAACATGAAGACACGCAATCCATACTTTGAACACATCCTCAATTAGTAGCAAGACATAACAAGAGCATTCGAAACACGTATTAAACATATTTCTTTGCCACAAAGCTTATTCGGAAAATTCGATTTATGATGATCAACTCGGAACTTAAAAGGGTAATGTGGGGTTCAATTCTAAGAGAAGAGTTTAGCCAACATACATTGCTTTGAGCTTCCTTAAATTACTACAATGTTTCGAAAACTCTACCAACCTCAATCTATTGAGAAACATAGCAAAATTGAACCATAATTAGGAAGATATTTGTGGGTTCACCTAATTTAAGCATTTTATCAAACATTAGGTGTGAATCATGATTTCAAGGTTCTTCTATGGTGGATTCCTTCATCCCACAACCCAATCATTACCCATTTGAGCTCAACAACCTTCCCATACATCTCGTTGGTATATGCATGTATAATAATACTCTCTCATACAAGAATCACACTCCCTATAACCCAAAATCCAAAATTAAAGAATTGGGGGAAGAAATTCTTACCTTTTAGAAGACCATACAAGTTCCTCTTGATGAGATTTAAAGGGTTGACTCAAGTTGAGAAGTGAAATCCTTATCCCTCCCTTTCCTCTCTCTAGAATAGCTCTCTCCTCTCTCTAAAACATCAGGCAATCCCCAAAAAATGAACCCTTAGGCTAGATTAATTAAATGGGGGTCGGGTTATAAAATTAGAAAAATAAAGCCCCGATACAGATCTACGGTCGCATAATGCATCACAGACATGTTCTGCGGTTACATAATCCGCCACAGAACTTCCCTCCAAAAAATCTCCATGCTAGTTCTGCGATTGGTGTGAGGCCCAAATTATTTTACGGTCGCATAATAGACCGCAAAACGTCATCCAAAATTTGCCAAGTTTTCTGCTTCACTCTACGACTATTTTGCTACTCGCAGAGTGATTCTGCGACCGCATAGTAGGCCGCAAAAATGCTTTATTCTGCCAAAATTTTTCTTCAACTCCCCAACGCACTGTTCAACCCAAAAAGTCTATATCGCACTACAATAATTAACACATAAGTCTACCTCAGCACCATGAAATCTCGGGTTTTAGGTAAACTTTTACTGGGCCTTACAGAAATGATCATTTCGGTCTTATATGCATGCATATCAAATGTATAAGTTTGTATACCATGTTGGGTTGTCCTATGTCGAGTATATATCTTATGTTTAATTTTGGTTATGTCATGAAAGCCTTTCCGACTCATTTACCCATGATAGTGTAATAAGAAGGATATGTTACGTAGGTATTTTGTTGAGTTAGGCATCGGATGCCCGTCGTGGCCATTTAGTTTGGGTCGTGACAAACATCTACGTTGCAATTAACAAATCAACATTTCAAGGGCCATCTCGCTCAAAAATTGCCACAGGCCTAAACAGAACTACAACATGCATGTGAATACTCAAGTAGTATCACAACCCATCATGGAATAGGAGACTAACATATTAAATAAATCAAGGCATGGATAACATTCATTCTGCTCGATGACACACCCATAGAAAATGCTCTAATGAGCAAACAAATCAAATCCAATGTATAATAGACATCATCATTAGGCCTACCAATGGACCTCCAAATCGATTCAGATCATTCCAAAATAGGTGAATAGCCTTCCAAAAGTCCATAGTTTCCCTATCCATGACACATACAATCAACTGTCGAATCTTAAGCATACCTCCATCATCCATAACCCAAGGGAGAGTCCACCTCTGAGAAATAAAATCTCCAAACTGCACGAGTGCCAGAATTTTCATACCTGATCTCCAACTCTTTCACTTAAATGACTGACACGTCATAGATACACAATCACCCTATGAGAGATTCTCTCGTATCCTTTCGCTCCAAGTAGTAAAACTTGAACATTAATGGCTACCAACCATGTGATTTATTTAGTACTAGTCAAGCATCCAAAAATCAATATACATCGTCTTCCATTAAGCAAACCCTTCTCAGGGGATACAAGATAGTGCTAGCATACTCTTAAACATCTTAAATGTCCCATGCTTTATAGAACTCATGACATGCTTTTCAAAGCTAAATGGCAACCTTGTTCATTCAAGCCCAATTCCAAAAATGCGAGAATCTCATTATCAACTCTGAATCGCGAGTAGAATACTCACTCCATCAGCCAGAAACCTTTCATTTAGCTTAATCCCCCTAAATCTACCAAGTCATGCAAACTGCCAAACCCAAAACTATTACCACAAAACACCAGTAAAGCCCTATTATACCTACGGAACCCATCGTCCCTATTGTCATGCTGATCCCAATCACCGCAAAATGGACTCAACTTCTTCATATTACTCATGACCTGCCTTTACGGCAACACTATTCCTTTCCAATACACTATGGACCTCAATCAAAACTCATCCCGAGTGATCTCAACATCAAATCTCGTCATCCTAAGAATTGTTAGCCACTTTATGCCCCATTATACACCCAATAGTACCTCAAATCGAAAGACATGCTCCAAAATACCTTCTATGAATCTGAAAATGTTTCTTCCAGCTCTCAAGCACTACCTCGCAGAACCAATAACGATATACAAATACTCTGAATCCCTTTCACAGTCCAATGCAAAACTCGAGTCCTCAGTCACACACATATCTTAAAATCCTTAAATATCGCTTATAAAATCTGGAACCCACCAGAAGCATTCTCGAGAGTCACCCACTCAGTCCTAGTCCCTCATACATAGATAATCATGTCGAATGATTAGTACTTCATTATCACATAAATACTCCTAAAAGAAAATGACCGATCAAATCCTTTCCCTTGCACACTACCTCCACAAAAGATTATTGAACTTGAGTCCTCCTACGACCTCCATATATAAGTAAGGTAAAATATAACACACATCCCGAAAATTCCTTGGTCTAATCATCCTCGATGGCATCCTACTTTAATCATATTTAATCCATAATTTTTCCTTAGTCAAGAATCCATAATAAAGCATGAGTTGGTGACTCAATTGCCAATGGTAAACTCCCCCATTTGGATTTAAGTGACAATCACATAATCCCAGAACCCAAAATGATTGCTCCTCTTTAACTGTCATTATCCTACACTGTTACTAGTTTAGTTTCCCATAAGATCATGTTGTACTAACTAACACATCCCAAATCATCCACCCAAATTCACACTAAATCTTGTGACAGTCGCGCCATCTTCCTTAAGAGACCTTAACCCACGTCGTTCCACATACACCCCATAGGATGGAAGGTAAAACTCTTCATGGGAACCTCATAAGAAATCACGCAACCCTCTACCTTCTCACATGAGATATAGCCCACATGTGTGACCGCATATCAACATCTTTGTATTACCCGCCATGGGTACAACTACTATGTAATCAATTAATCCCCCGAGTCCATACTCACACACAGGCTGCAAAAATCTATTTCATTCCACCAAGGAACAACTAGAAGAATGTCATGATCCAAAATCCCATCTCGGCCATGATGGCGCCTAACACCGCTTGCTAGCCAAGCCAACAACAAATTTGTGAAAATGAAATTTAACCAAGATAAGAAATAGTCTCAAAAATGGAATAGTATAAATAACTGAAGTTACAATGTCAATACAAATGAATCCACCCCAAAATATGGTGTCAGCGAGTACATGACCACTATAAATTACAAATTGCAATGTCTGAACAAAATGCAATATTGTCCAAAGGACTAAATAGTAATAACAATAGACAAAGCAGGGGACTTCAAGGTCTGCGAACGGAACTGCAGTTCTACCTTGAATCAACAAGCATATCATGATACACAGCTCACTAGCAACCACTGCTATCTGCAACACCTGGATTTGCACATGAAGTGCAAAGTGTATAAGTAAAACTGAAGCATGAGTACACCACAATGGTACCCAGTAAGTATCAAGTCTAACCTCGGTAGAATAGTGACGAGGCTAAATCAAGAAACCTACTAGACATAGAAACTTGTGCAAGATATAACATAAAGCTAACAATGGAAAGAACATCATTATAAGGCTACATCGGAAAGATTATTGATTTACAACCAATAATGAAATAATGGAAACACAAATGGCAGCAACAAGTAAACGAGGAATAATGCAACAACATAATCAGAACAGAAATGAGATATGAAGGAACTCAAATAAGAAAAACAGATGACAACTCAAATAATCAAATTGTTCCCAACACATGGACTTACAACAATAATTACCCCGAGGCACCCCATCGCGTAACAACAAATCACGAGCCACAATTTCCAAATCTTACACGTATGGCACCTCGTGCCCACAATAACAATCACCTTCGCACGGCAAAGCCCACGTGCTACTATGTACATTCTACCCGTGTCAAATGCCGAATGGAATGTTTGAAAGATTCATTTAAACACAATAAGACATAATAACAATTGTGAATAAAGTAAAGCGTCAAATGAAATAATGTGTTTATATTTAGAAATCAAATAAAGTAAAAAAAATAAAGTATGATTTATACCAAATAGAGTATCAAATGACTTTAGTTTAAAAATTAATAAGGTAAAGTAAAATAACATTTTTAAACAAAGTAAAACATCAAATAAGTTAATGAATTAAACATAGAATTTGTTAAAGTAATGTATGATAATAGTTTCTGAGTAAAGTGAAGGGTAACACATTCAATTTGAGAATCAATTAAAGTAAAAATGTGATAACCATTTAAAATAGTAAAGCATCGAGTGAGATAATGAGTACTCTCTTAAGTTACCCATAAAATAAAGCATGTTAATATTTATTTTATTTAAAGTGTTATGTTACCAACAACTTAATAAGATATGAGATATTGACTCCACGCAATTTAATTCACATTGACAATCAATTTACCAAGTAATAACAGAGGCACAGATTGGCATGGTAAAGCAACACAACAAACCACGTAAAGTGCATGACTCATACAAGAAGCCACAATTGTTCCAACACCAAGATAACACCGAATAACCAAATACAATCAAAATACAAATGAATGGCTGAAGGAAGAACAATAACAATTTAAGTCAACAAGTCGTTTCAACATAGAATGTACAATAAGAATCACATCAAGGTACCACACCTCATATTCACATTTCTCAATTCACAATCACAATCTTCCTAATATCGCCACATGAGCCTTGTATATATATTTTTTAAAACATTTTCCCCGAAATAGCTTCACCCGCTTTAGCCCCCCTTATGTCGCTGCGTGGCTTCAAGTAATTCCCTTACTAGCAACACGCATGTCACCGCCCAAAATCCCAACCTGTCGTGATGGCGCCTAACATGCCGGCTAGGCAAGCCAAAACATGGCAATATAGAACCAGAACAACAAAATTTATAGAAATAGCATAAGTTTGAAATCTCAATATAACTAAATACTGCTAAGACAAGGTAAATCCCCCAGAAACTGGTAAATACGGAGTCGTGAGCTCTACATCGGAATACAAGTCTAAAAAATTAAATAATAATACTGTGTGAACGGAAACAATAGTACATAAGAAAAGACAAGTCAAAACTGCGGCCAAGAATGCAGCTCTACCTCACCTCTCCAAGCTCGGTCCAACAAGCAAATCTACTGTTGATAAATGATCCCCACACCTAGATCTGCACAATTAAGTGCAGAGGGTAGTATGAGTACACCGACCCAATGTACTCAATAAGTATCGTAACTAACCTCGGCTAGGTAAAAGAAGTAAGAATTATAAGTGATACCTACTATAACCTGCACGTGTTCATAAATCCAACAAGTACTGGACAATAATGTGATCATGTATAAGGTACTGAAAGGCCTATCTGTGTGTGTGTGTGTGTGTATACAATTACTCAAAATCTCGGTTCAGTCACTAGTACAACATATAAGATGATATGCAGATAAATCAGATAATAAACCATGGAAGTTGCAAGTAAAGATGAAATGCAATTCCAAAACAACATTGGCTAGACTTTCCTCAAACATTCCATATTCGTACCAAACCACTGATCAGTATTCCTCAATAACCGTGTGTACACCATCAAGAGAGAAATATGAGAGGGTGACCTAGGGGGATGGATCCATATCCACATGGTACACGGACAACTCATGTGCTTCACAGACAACTCACGTGCTAACAGAATCAACCGCACGAACAACTCACGTGATGCACGGACAACTCACATGCTAATAATATCAATAACTGGATCCGCATAGACAACTCATGTTCTAATAGAATAAGCCGCACAGACAACTCACATGTTGTACGGATAACTCACGTGCCTATAATCACAATCTGCCCAACGTGTTCATAGGCTACCAGTCCAGATCATAACACAGAGAAAGCAAATATGCGGAATACATATACATGATCAATGATTATCAAGTTTCATCCTCCTGGACTTGTATAAATAACATGTTATAGTGTAGGCATGTGTAATGTGTGCTGTCACAACTAAAACATGCAATTTTCATCAAGAAATAGCAGTTTATCAGGTTTAACCGGAAGAATAACCTCAACGAAATCTCAAATATGGTACAAATAGCTCACAAAGGGGTACAAATAGGAAAAACATTTCAACTTAAAGCTTAGCAATCATTTCAAGGAATGTCATAGCCTAAGCACTACCATGAGCATGGAAATAATACCCTGGTGCATGCATATGAACTCAACCCCACACATATGCGCCACCCATAACACGTAGCTATCATAAATAATTCAGGAAACTAATGTCTCAACCAAGTTTAGATAAGATACTTTCCACAAGCAAGCCAAATCACTCCTCTAACATGCCCTTCCCAGGCGTATCAAACTACAGACGATCCAAATCTAACCATACCAACTAAATATAATCAATAAAAGCCATAGGAATTGATTCCAAATGATAAAGTTAAGATCTTTAACCAAAATCAAAAAGTCAACCCAAAAGGTTAACATTGGTCCCACATCTCGGAACTCGACATAATTCATAAATTCCGAACACCCATTCGACTACGAGTCCAACCATATCAAAATCATCCAATTCCGATCTCAAATCGACTTTCAAATCCCATTTTTTCATGTAGAAAAGTTTCTCTACTTCAAATCACCAAATAAACGACAAAAACAAGGATGGAGTCATGATTAATGAACTAATCCGAGTCAAAAATACCTACTCCGATCCAAGACATCAAAAATCCCCTCCAAAATTGCCCTAACTCGTGCTCTACAACTCAAAATGTGATAAATAATTCTAACCCTCGAAATGGGATTTTAATGAGTCTGCCTAAACATTACCCTCCGCGTTCGCAGAAATTCCCTCGCGATCGCGAAGAACAAAAGACTCCAGTAGAAAATTCCTTCGACGCAAACGCGATAACTAAGTCGCGAATACGATGCCCAGTAACACAACACCTACGTGATTGTGAACTACCACATGCGACCGTGTTAAACAAATACGTGCAATTCCTCAACCCTCTCCTTCATTCTTCGTGAACATGTCACCCCACTCGCGTTCGCGCTGAACAAACACCCAAAGCTTCGCGATCGCATCTTTCACGTCGCGAACCCATTGAACAAAAAGCCACCTGCCAGAAATGAAACTTCTCCGCGACCGCGACACTCTCCTCACGATCGTGGAAGAGGAAACCACATCCAAACATACCAATAGGTCCCCGGGACCACATCCAAACATACCAATAGGTCCTAAAACATGATACGAACTTAGTCAAAGCCTCAAATCACATCAAACAATATCAAAATCACGAATGGCACCCCAATTCAAGCCTAATGAACTTTCAACTTCTAAAACTAATGCCGAATCATACCAAACCAATTTCGAATGACCTCAAATTTTATACACAAAACATAAATGACACAACGGACCTATTCAAATTTGCGGAACCAAAATCTGACCACGATAACGCCAAAGTCAACTCTCGATCAAACCTCTCAACCTTCCAAACCTTCAATTTTCCAACTTTCGCCAAAAGGCATCAAACCAACATGCGGGCCTTCAAATCAACATCCGGACATACGCCTAAGTCCAAAAACACCATACGAAGCTATCAGAACCATCAAAACTCCATTCCGGAGTCTTCTACATAAAAGTCAAACTCCGATCAACTCTTCCAACCTAAACCTTCATCCTTGGGACTAAGTGTCCCAATTTACTCCGAAACATCCCCGGAACCAAACCAACAACCCCGGAAAATCACATAACCACAAATGAACATAGAATAAGAAATAAATAGGGGGACGGGGCTACAATACACAAAACAACCTGCCGGGTTATTATAACGCACATAAATCCCACCTTATGACATATACCGCCGCATGTGCATCAATATCACAACACAAAAACAACTCACACCACACGTGCACATATGCCATAACTTTCCAAAATCAACAATATCAATGCTACCATAACATGTAGCCCATGGCTCAACCACAATATGTACAAAAATCTCAATAATAACAAGAATGAGGGAGAATTAATCAACAAGGAAAGATATTTTAATAATCACCATCTTCAACCTCAATGTGATAATAGTTTTCATAACTTCAACCTTAATAACTAAAAATGAAGGTGTTCCCACAAAATGACAACTTCCAGTCCAAGTGTATAACATAAGCTTAACAACGAAAAGATAGTAAGAAATAGCAACTACGTCTAAATGCATAAGCATAATTCAACACAAAGAGATATCATGAAAACAACAACTTCAAATAAGAATAATTCCACCATAAAAGAGGCACATAACAATAAGAGAGGTAACAACATCAATTAAGGCATATAATAGCAAGTTTGACAACTAAAGATAGGACATGTATTAACAACGTCAAGTAAAGCATGTAAGGAAAATTTAACAATGGTAGATAGAACATGATATGACAATATCAATTAAATGCATGAAAGGGCCTAAGAGTCTAAACCAATCAAAATACCACATATAAGCCCGTGTATATACTCGTCACCTCCTGAGTACACGTCTTCCACGTAATTCAAATAACACAATTAACCCAAATCTGAAGGAGTAGTTCCCCCACACAACGCTAGACAAGATACTTACCTTAACTAGGCCAAATCAACATTAAAAAAATAGCTTTCCCTTTAAAAATTGCCTCCATATGGCTCAAATCTAACAGAAACGACTTAATACCATCAAACAATGCAAGAGAAGACAATTACGATTAATAAAGCCATGATTTTTACATAATTTCCCAAAATATTAACAAAAGTCAACCCCAGGCTCGCCCCATCAAAACCCGGGTCCAAGGGTATATTCCAACTACCCGTAACCCCACGAGTCCATATATGTGTTTTGTTTATAAATTCGAGTCCAATTTGACTCTCAAAACAAAAATATTTATTTTTCGAAACATAGGCAAAAATCCCTAAATTTTTCCCTTCAAATCCCATGATTTTGATGTTAAATCTCATAAATAATCATGTAATATAATTGATTAATTGATGAAAATCACTTACCCAATAGTTTGGTATGAAAATCTCTACACAAAATCGGCTCCCACCGAGTCTAGGGCCCAAAAAGTGATAAAATGAGACTAAATCCTGAAATACAAATCTTATAACCAGCCTCAGATGTCGCAATTGCGACCTGAGGTTCGCAAATGCGACACTGGAGTCACAAAAGCGAAGCCTGACCCAACCTTGCTTTTATCACAAACACGACAAGTAGTCTACAAATGCGAACCCAGCGGCAATCGAAAATACGAGGTCCCTTCCCAACAGCCCTTCATCGCAATTGTGACTAAATCTCAGCAAATGCGGTGGTGGCATTCATGACCTTTTCATCGCAAATGCGATGACACCAGAACCAGCACACAAAGTTTAACAAAACAAATCTGAGAACCAATTCGTAAGTCACCCGAGCCCTCGGGGCTCCACATCAAGCATCCACACAAGTCTAAAAATATCACACAAACTCTCTCATGCAATCAAAATACCAAAGTAACATCTAGAACCACGAATTGGATACCAAAACTCATGATTTCCAAAAGAAAACTTAAAACCCTCTAGAATTGCAACCAAACGTTAGAATACCATCAAACCAACTCCAAATGACACCAAATTTTTCAGACAAATTCGAAATAGCAAATCGAACCTATTCCAATTCCCAAAACCAACTTTCGAGCCTGATATCCAAAAAGTCGACCCGTGGTCAAACTTAGGGAAACTTCTAAAACTCAAATTACCAAACTTTCGGCAAAACAAGTCAAATCAACCAAGTGACCTCCGAATTAAATTACGGACATGTGCCCAAGTTCAAAATCACCATCCGAACCTAAAGGAATCATCAAAACTCTGATCCGAGATGAAATACGCAAAAGGTTAAGCTTGGTCAACACTTCCAACTTAAAGCTTCTAAAATGAAAATCATTCATCCAAATCAATCCATAACCACTTGAAAACCAAAACCAATAATACAAACAAGTCATAATACACCATGTAAATCTATTCCTGACCTCAAACCACAAAACTAAGTATAATTCTCAAAACAACTGGTCAGGTCGTTACATTCTCCCCCCCTTAAACATACGTTCGTCCTCAACGTGCCAAGAGTCATTCCAAAGCCATCAAAATCATTGTATAACCTTCTCGTGCACCTACTCGTGGGTGATCTCACGTCACCCTAATCCATATAAGCCTAACAACATAACCTAGCTGAAGATCCTTACTGCAACCTTAGCCCATAAACCATAGAGTCAAATTTCAAATATTCGGAATCTATTACAAGACCCAATTCGGACATCTATACGTTGTATAAATCTAAACAAGCACAAAACTAATATACGCATAGCAGTAGCTTCAGACTGCAATAGTTGCTAAATGACAAGCCTAGTAGTGGTAACAAACCTCATATCCAATAAACCTTATTCTAAACCTTCGTACACTACCAAATGATGGAGGAAACATGCATAAATTTATAACCACTCATCAGATCAACAAGTCGTGAAGCTCTCTTGCCTGACAAGAACCATAGCCAAAAATCAAAGCCGGCTAGTGACATCCCACATACCTTTATTAAGTCTGATAACACTCATTCCAGGCCAAATAACCTCACCCCATCTAGTACAAGCTGCTCTACTAACATGACACATTGATCCTATTTAGAGCCACATGCCATGCAATTCGTGCACCAGACAACCATTAACTTGGATGTACCCAAATGATGAAAAGAAAATCAAATGAGAGAACCTCCTCACGACTCAATAGATACCACTAAGAAGCGCAATGCTATGAACCCTTCTCACAAAGAGAAACAAAACACACGAAATAATCATAAAGGATCATATCCCAACATAACCCCATTGTGATACGTGACCTGATATGAACACTGGTCCATATGGAAAACCTCGATGCATGAGTCTCACAATCAATTACTATATGCGTAATATTCAACAAATACGCGAGGCGCATAACCTAACCATGGATAAATGGATATCACTATATATGTACCACAAATAAGAAGACCATAACCAAGGAATAATAAAACATTCAGCACCACAGGAGCTACCTCACTTGAATTTTGCCACAAAGCCAAAATAGTACCACATCATATGTAAATAGTCAACAGTTTCATAACATATCGTGACGTAGAAGAGTAATTATAATGACCCGGCCAGTTGTTTTGAGAGTTGTAGTCTTGTTCCCCCATTTACTGCTCATTTTGTACTCTATAGCTATTATGTGACTTGCCAGGATAGTCGGTTCAGGTCCGGAGTGAATTCAGAATGAAATGAGACACTTAGTCTCAAGGTTGAAAGCTTATGTTGAAATGATTGATCAGATATTGATCTATGAGTAAACAACTTCGGAATAGAGTTTTGATGGTTCTGTTAGCTTTGTTGGGTGATTTTGGACTTAGGATTGTGTCCGGATTATGATTTGGAGGTCCGTAGTGGAATTAGGATTTGGAATGGCGAAAGTTGAATTTTTGGGAAGATTGACCAGGAGTGGACTTTTTGATATCAGGGTCGGATTCCAATTTCGGAAGTTGGACTAGGTCTGTAATGTAAAATGTGACTTGTGTCCAAAATTTGGGGTAAATCGGACGTGTTTTGTTAGGTTTCGGCGTTGTTTGTAGAAGTTGAATTTCCTTAGTTTCAATAGGCTTAAATCGGGGTGTGATTCGTGTTTTCGAAGTTGTTTGATGTGATTTGAAGGATCGACTAAGTTCATATGGGATTTTAGGACTTGTTGGTATGTTTGGTTGAGGTCCCGGGGGCCTCGAGTTGATTCCGTATGGTTAACGGATCAAACATTGAAGTTGAGTGTTGTTCAAGATGGACCTCTACTGGTGTAACCGCAGCTGCGGAGCTTTGATCGCAGGTGCGAGCTCGCAGGTGTGGGATGGCTTGCGCAGGTGCGAGATTGGAGGGGAGTGTGCAGGTGGTCGTAGGTATGAGGACTTTTCTGCACCTGCGACAGTGAGAGGTGCGCAGACGCGGAAGGCGTGCAGGTGCGATAGGTAGTTCTGCATATGCGGCAGGAGGACCGCAGAAGCGGAAGTGGGTAGATGAGCTGGGACCACAGAAGCAACTTGGATGCTCGCAAAAGCGAGTCCGCATAAGCATAGTGAGGTAGTGCAGGAGTGGTATTTTACCTAGATGCATGTGTGATGTCGCTTCTGCGACGCCGCAGAAGCAATTAAGTGTCCGCAGAAGCGAAAAGCCTGGGCAGATTAGTAAAACAAGGGTTCGCGATTTTTGCTTCATTTCAAACATTTCAAGCACGGTTTAGGTGATTCTTGAGAGTGTTTTCGAGGGGATTCTTGAGGTAAGTCCCTTATGCTCATTTTTTATCAATAATCTTGCTTCCCCATTGATTTTCCCACCTAGTTGGTGTGTATTTAAGGTGTAAATTGGGAGTTTGAGGCTAGGGATTTGGAGAGTTTGATTTGGGGAATTGGGTGACGATTTGGTGTCAGATTTTGATATATTTGGTATGGTTAGACTCGTGGTTAAGTGGGCTTTTGGATTTTGTGACTTCTATCAAATTTCGAGACTTGGGCCCGGGGGCGGCTTTTGAGATAATTTTTTATATTGATTAATATCTTAGCATTTTCTTATGGAGGCTATTCCTTTAGCCTATATGGTTTATATCGCATTGTTTATAGCTAGATTTGAGGCATTCAAAAGCCGTTTTGCGAGGCAAGGGTGTTTTGGAGTAGAGATTTGCTCGGATTGAGGTAAGTAACAGTTCTAAATTTGGTTCTGAGGGTACAAAACCCCGTATTACGTGCCATGTATTTAGTTTAGAGGTGAGCACATGCTAGGTGATGGGTGCGTGGGCGTGCACTGTAGGAATTGTGACTTGGTCAAATTTCGTGGAACCATGTAGTTGAATAATTTGTTGTTATCTGTACATTCTCCATGTAGTAGAGAAATTGAACCACAAATCATGTTAGAAATCATGTTTAGACTATGTGTTGGCACTGTAGTGACCCACAGAGGTCGTGTACATGTTGCATTATCTGCTAAATTTCTATTTTGTACTCAGTCACAGTTTTACTTATTATTATATCTCAGTCTCTATTTTTCCTTGTTGATACATTATACCACTTCTGTTGGGGCTGACTTTCATGATTACTGAGAGCCCGAGATGCTGGAGATATTGATGACTGAGTGAGGTCGAGGGCCTGATTGTGAGATATTGATACTATAACACGTGAGTTATCCCTGCAGCGCATGAGTTTTCCGTGCGGATCCAGATATTTATACTATAGCACGTGAGTTGTTCGTGCGGATTATAGCACTTGGGCTGAAGAAGCCCTTCCGGAGTCTGCACACATCCCCAATAAGCGCAGGTACCTACTGAGTGAGAGTGACGAGTGCTGAGTGCTGAGTGAATGGGAGGGCTGAGTGATTGTGGCCCTGAGAGGATGCATTTGATTTCATTATTGTTGCACTTAGATGCCATGTATCACTGTCTTGAAATTTCTGAAAGATATTACACATTGTTTCACTTAAACTTGTCATGGAATAATTGTTTGACCTAATTTATTGAACTTGAGAGCATGCCTACTTTCCCATGTTGAAATCACTGTAATTGAACTATAACTGTGAAGCTTGTCACTACCTTCAGTTCTTTATTTAGTCTTCTTACTTACTGAGTTGGTTGTACTCACGCTACACCCTGCACCTTGTGTTCAGACCCAGGTACTTCCGGTCACGGCGGTTGCTGAGTTGTGGAGTTCGGATTCTCGGAGACTATCGAGGTAGCTGCTTGGCATTTCGTAGACCTTGTTTCTCCTTCCCTATATTTCCACTTATTGTATTTAGTTTCAGATTATCATAAACAGTATTTTCTGGACTTCTGATGTATAGATGCTCATGTGTTCAGTGGCACCCCGATGTTGGAATTTCCGTGTTGTATTTTGGGTTCCTATCTCGTTTATGAAATCTTTTATTATTTAAACTGCTTAAATTCATTTTCTATTAAAAGTGATGGAAATATTTTTAAATGTTGGCTTGCCTAGTACCACGATAGGCATCATCACAACAGGTTAGGATTTGGGTCGTGACAGTAATGCATAGAACACATTAGAATACGAATAAGGTCAACTCTAACTAATGACACCACCCTCTAAAATAGCAATATTGAGTAAACAAATCCGACCCGAGGTAGAATACACCTCTTTATTAGGCCTACCAGTGGCCTCCAAATCACTTCCGATCCTTCCCCAAATAGGTAGATAACCTCTGAAAACCCGTGATGACTTATCCATAGCACATACAACCAGCCGCCAACCTCTTAACATACTCTTATTGTTCACGATCTGGGAACTATCTGCCTCTGATAACCTTCTAAGTCTTCAAATCCTTAGGATACTAGAATCTCCATATCCGATCTCAACTACACTACTCAAATAACTGATAGCATCCGAGGAAGCTCAACTCTATTCAAGGATAAGGATGAAGCTTTGGAATCTCAAAGAGGGCTTTAACAAGAGGTCAAGCTAAAAAGATGCAAAACAAGGCCATTAGAAATGCAAATAAAGAAGTTTTTAATTGGGAGGAAGAGCTCAAGGATAAAGGATATGAATAGGCTAGGTATTACAATTGTTTTATAGCCCAAATTTATGTCCAAGAAGATGAGGATTGGATCCGAAGAGACAACCTTTGAAGAAGGTCCTAATCAACCCACTTTTAGACCAATTTGGCACCTAAAATGTGTCAAACTTGCAGACAATGAAGTCCTACATAAATCCACATTTTTATAACATAAAAATGACTTAATTTATTTCCAATAAGGGTACAATAGGTGTGCTAGATGTTGAATGCAAGTTGGTGCCAAGTTGCTTGCAAATTTCCTTCAGGATTTTCAAGATTTCCAAGATTCTATCCAAGATTGGTTTGGGACTTATTTCCATATATTTAGGGACTATATTTATTGCTTTCCTAGTTAGTTAAGGTTATTTTTTTCCTTTTCCTAAGTTTGTTGGAATTACTTTCCAATAATGGCTTGGTTTTTGCTTTCTAGTATTTTCCTTTTCCAAAGATAGTTGGACTTGATGTCCAAAGTAGTTTAGGACTTTATTTTCTTGTACTTAGCCTTAATTTCATGAACCCTCCTACCTATATAAGGGGTGTCTTCTTTGTTTTTAGACTAGATTATTATAGAGAATATCAATAAATTGTGAGATTTTTCTTGCATTCTTCTGTGTGGCTACTCTTGGATTTATTCTTCAACCTTCAAGACTCAACTTAAGGTGATAAGTTTAAACTCTTTTCAAGATCTTAGATCACTTCTAGGTATTCAAGAAAGGTGATAAGATTAGGCTTATTGTTGTTCTTGTTATTCTAAATGCTCGGGTTTCACAATCTATCTCTTGTTTTTTTATTCCCTATCAAAGGCGATTAGTTCTTCGTTATCTAGTTGTTGTTGTTAGGATTCAACTTCAAGAATAGACTTCTTGAATTCAATAAACTCTTTCTTGCATTCAATCTATCTTTAATTTCTGTCTTCTTTTTCATTTTCCTATTTTCTTTTAGCTTCCGCATGTTTCTTGATTTACTTATTTTTCTTTAGTAATTCTTGGATCCCCTACCGTATTGTTATCAAGTGGTATTAGAGCATAGGCTAATCAAAATTTCAATATTGATAATCTTGGGAGGTTCTTGAGCAAAAAAACAATTTCAGCCCTAAAAGAAAAGTGTTATTGCTCATTATTATTTCAAAATTTAAGTATTATTTGGTTTTCAAGTCAAGAAAGGAAACTAGAAGACGGAATCCTAGTTCTTAAAGATTAAGGTAACTTCTTTCCTTATTCTTGTGGGTTTTAGGTTTCTTAAATTCTTTCCTATTTTTTTCCAGTAACCAATTCCTATTCTTCTTAGGTTTGGTCCTTCACTTTTCTTTTTCTAACTCCATATTCTTATCACGAAGGGTTTTGACTAGTAAGGTTTATTAATAAATCTAAAGATTAACGACCAAGAGTTGTGTTGAGTGGAAAGGCAAGAGAGGTGAGAGCATTAGAGGAAAAAGCCAAATATGAAAGATACATAGTTCTTCTAATCTTTGTTCAAGATGTATCAAATAGGTAGTTATGAAGAAAGGAGATGAGTTATAACTCAAAAACTTGAAAAGTCAAACTTTTTGTAACGACCCGGCCAGTCGTTCCGAGAGTTATAGCCATGTTTCCCCTATTCCTGCTTCTTTATGTGTTGTTCAGCGGTGTTGAGTTGTATCGAGTTGGTAGGTTTGGGTGTGGAGTAGTTTTGGAATGAAATGAACACTTAGTCTCTTAGTTAGAAAGTTAAGTTAGAAAAGTCAATCGGAAGTTGACTTATGAGTAAACGAATTCGGATGTGGATTTTTACGATTCGATTAGCTTCATGGGGTTAATTTAGACTTAGGAGTGTGTCCGGAATGTAATTTGGAGGTCCGTGGTAAAATTATGCTTGAATTGGTGAAAGTTGGAAGTTTAGAAGTTCTTAGGCTTGAATCCGAGGTTGATTTGGTGTTTTGGTGTTGTTTTGGATGTTCCGAAGGTTCGATTAAGTTCGAGTAGTGATATATGACTTGTTGGAATTATTGGTTGAGGTCCCGAGGGCCTCGGGTGAGTTTCGGATAGGTTTGGGTTGTGTTGCGCTCGTTTTTCTTATGTTTCAACATCGTTTCATCAAGCATAAATGATATCATATTGAATCAATGAGCTCTGATTTCCTTTTTTATTGAAGCATTAGATCCGTATCGTAATTACGGACCCGTAGAAAAATAATCGTCGAATTTGGACATCGTATGAGGATTTTATGGTCATTTTACTAAGAATTAGGTTGCCAGATTTTTCAGATTGATTACGAAATTGCCACTGACGGTGTATTTAAAAATCTCCACTGTTTGCAAATATTAAAACCTACATATCTCCTTTGTTATAAGGTCAAATGGAGTGATTGAAAAGCCTAACTTGACTATAATTTCACAAGGAAACCATTGGAGGCATAAAAAGCAAGTTTTGAGATCATTTGGTACGAGAAACGAAGCAGAATAACTGGCAGAAAAATATATAAAATGAGGGTTTGTTCATTCGGTCATATTTTGAGTTGGGGAGCTCGGATTTGGGCGATTTTGGAGGCGATTTTCACCATAAAGATTAGGGTAAGTGTTCTCTGCTCAGTTTTAGTTATATTTCATGAATCCATCTTCGTTTTGGGGATTTGATTGATGATTTCAAAGTGAAATTGAGGGAGTTAGGGTTTGAGTTATGGAGAGTTTAAGTGAGGATTAGAGGGACCAAACGGAGTCTGATTTTGATAAATTTTATATGGTTAGACTCGGGAGAGGACGAGATTTATTATTATGCCATTTTTGACTTTTTTAGAGTCATGGGCTCGGGGGCTGGGTTTTGGCCGATTTCGGATTTTTGGCATATTTATGTAGTTTTTATTGTGGAATTCGATTCTTTAGACTGTTGATAGTAGTATTCTGATTTTTTATTAGATTCGGAGCTTTTGGAGACCGAGTCCAGAGACGAGGGCATCCTGGAGTAAGATTTTACGCTGTTATGGTAAGTAACAGTTTTAACTCTGGCTTTGAGGGTATAAACCCGGAGAATTTGATATCGTGTGACTGTTTGGAGGTGATACCCACTCTAGGTGACGGGCGTGTGGGTGTATACCTCGAGGGATTGAGACTTGGTCCGTCCCGTGAGGCCTCATGGCCATTATCTGTGTTTACGTAGTTACTTGTTGTTGAACTTGTCTGCCTTCATGTTAGAGATCATGCTTAGGCTTTATTCATGCTCACATTATTTGTACTCAGTCATAGAAATTATTGTACATGTTTACCTCAGTCTCTATTATTTGCTAATATGATGTGATACTTGATGTGGGATGTGTTCCCTTATTTGTTGATGATGGTGAGGCTAGTGAGGTACATGATTGAGTGAGGCCGAGGGCCTGGTTGTAAGGATATTAATACCATAGCGCGTGATTTTTCCACGTAGCACATGAGTTGACCGAGCAGGTCCAGGCATTGATACCATAGCGCGTGATTTGTCTGCGTAGCACGTGAGTTGACCGTGCGGATCTAGGTATTGATATGATGGCACGTGAGTTGTCCGTGCTTAGCGCTTGGGCTTTGGGAGCCCCTCCAGAGTGTGTACACACCCCCAGTGAGCGCAGAGTGTTGAGTGTTTTGAGTGTTGAGTGCTGAGTGTGAGTGCTGGAGTGACACTGCTGTGAGGTTGTATTTATTTGTGTTGTTGCTACATTTATCTGTTAAACTTCTTTGTGGCATTTATTGAGTTATGGAATTTACCTATTTATTTCTATTTATTTTTAAATTGTGAAAATAAATAATTGGACTGTTTTACTTAGCTCGTCACTACTGCTCAGTTCCTTAGTTATTTCTGTTACTGCTGAGTCAGTTGTACTCATACTACACCCTACACTTTATGTGCAGATCCAAGTGAGTTAAAAGGCGACGATCGTTGAGTTCAGGCCGGCTATCTTTGGAGACTGCAAGGTAGTTGTTAGCATCCGCAGGACCTTGTTACTCCTCTTGTCATTTCTTCTTTTGGACAGTTAGACAGCTTATATATCTTAGTTCATAGTTTTAGATGCTCATGACTTAGTGACACCCCGATCTTTGGGGCTCATTTCCGTATTTTCTATATTATATTTAGAGTTGATTTAGTTTATGAGAAATCCAAATGTTGGTATTGTTTTATTAAATTCTACTAATCGATTTAGTAGTAATATTTTGGGAAATAGGCTTGCCTTGTAACACGATAGGCGCCGTCACGACCATGGTTAGATTTTAGGTCGTGACACTTTTAGTATGCCGAATGGAAGGAAGGCGATGGTAAGGTTATTTTTCAAACTAGAGCTAAAGTCCTATTTAAGATATGTGCCCTTAGAATTGACAAAGGATTTGGATATAACTCAATTAGCACTTGTATTGTTGAGAAATTGAACTTGTCTTTTGTGGAGCATATTGAACTCTACATATTGAAAGGAGTAAAGGTAGATAAAGGAGTACTATTGCCATTCTCTATTGGAAGGTATGAGGATATTATATGGTATGATGTTGTGCCCAAGAATAGTTTTCATATCTTATGGGTAAAGCCATGGTATGTCTATAGAAGATCTTCATATAGCATAAAAAAAATAGATACTCTTTTGAGGTTAATGGGAAGAAACTCATTCATGGGCCTTTGACTCCCTCACAAATTTGTGAGAAGGAAAAGACTGTTAAAGAAAATATGGAAAAAATGAGAGAGAAAAGAATGATAGGAGTAAGGGAGTGCATGTTGGCATCCCAAGAGAGAAAAAATGAGAGGTTGTGTTGAGTGAAGAGAATGGGATGAGAAGTGAGGAAAATAGTGAGCTTGAGGGAAAAGAAAAGAGAGAAGGCAATGAGATAAAAAAAAGTCTGTGAGGTAGAGAGAGAAAAACAAGAGGGTTTGCGTAAAGAAAAAGAAAAAAACTTTTGTGAGAGAAAAGAGGCTAAGGGTGAGGAAAAAGTTAGCCTTGTGATAAAAGCCAAAGAGAATGTAAGAAAGAAAAAAAATTCTTGACTTCCTAACCCATTAACTCTTTCTTGTATTAGTTCTTGTGATTTTATGCAACCAAGTATGGAAAGACCTTCTGAAAGGGGAGGCAAGGTGAAAGAAATGGTGGCAAAGTATCCAATTGGATTCCAACATGAATTCGGTGAAATTAATTCTTGTTGGTTGGTGGAAGATAAAAGCTTGGTTAAATTCTTTGTTATTGAACCTTTTGACTATTTTGACTCTTATTTTCAGGTTTATGGCATGAAGTACACTAAAGCCATTGCTATTTTTGAACCATTGCATAAAAGAATACAAGGTGATGATGTTTTATTGGTAAATAAGTCCAAGTATGGTATGTATAATTGGTTTATTAGAATTTTTGGGCTTTCTAGAAAACCTAAGGTAAATTTGGAGGTAATGAACTATACTCCTAATTCTTATATTGGTGACTTTATAATTTTTGTGGATGATTATATTTTGATGCATTTCAAGTCATTAACTATAATATCTAAGTTCATGTGCAAGAATAATTTGCTTCCTTTTGAAATTGAGTATGACATAGTTTATTTTGAATGCCAACTAGGTAGGAAGAGGCATGAAATTTATAAGAAGAGTCTTGCGAATGAGTTAAATGTTTCTTCTTTCTCTTATTCAAGTGTCTAATGAGTTTTCATATGATAAATTGCTAAAATATAATTTTTGTTGTGTGATGGGGAGTAATTCTTCAAGTCATATTGATTGCGAGTTTGTAAAAGTGTTTGCTACTACTAAAGAGCATATGCATGATTATTATGACGCTACTAGTCAAATACTCACTCAAGAAACTATTTATGATTCTTTCTGTGACAATTTGAGCAATTATTTAGAATCCCTTGATGTTGGTAATATTATTGGGTAAAGTTATAACCATGATCTTGAATGTAATAAAATTTTTATCTTGGGATTTATGGGTTCTTCTAACCTTCTTGAGAATTTATGTGCTTCTTTGCATAGCTTACATGTAGAAGAATGAATGAGATTTGTAATTGATACTTGGCTATATCATACAAGTATTTTATTTGATACATGTGGTAGAGATACTTTTATTAAATGGATGTGTGGTCAATATTTTATAACTTCTTTGCCATGCACATTTTTGGACTACCTTATTGACAAGATCAAATTGAAAGTTTCATTGCATAGTGCATCTAAGAGGGGTTTTTATTGGACAAATCTAAGTAGGCTTAAATTTTATTGGGATGATAATATCCATATGCTTTATAAGCGATTATTTACACCTATTAGGCTTAATTGGGTTAAGTGGACACATAGTCACTATCTTGTTTTATTCCTACCATTCTTTCAGATTAGTGGATGCCATTTACTAGTGCCTCTCTTCGTTTTCTTGCAAGGTCAAAATTCGAGGACGAATTTTCTTCAAGAAGAGGAGAATGATAGCATCCGAGGAAGCTCAAGTCTATTCAAGTATAATGATGAAGCTTTGGAATCTCAAAGAGCGCTTTAACAAGATATCAAGCTAAAGAGTTGCAAAACAAGGGCATTAGAAGTGCAAATAAAGAAGTTTTTAATTGGGAAGAAGATCTCAAGGATGAAGGATATGAATGGTCTAGGTATTATAATTATTTTATATCTCAAATTTATGTCCAAGAAGAGGAGGATTGGATTCCAAGAGACGTCCTTTGAAGAAGGTCCTAATCAATCCACTTTTGGACAAATTTGGCACCTAAAATGTGTCAAACTTGCAGCCCATGAAGTCGTACATAAAGCCACATTTTTATAACATAAAAAGGACTTACTTGATGTCCAAGAAGGGTACAATAGGCATGCTAGATATTGAATGCAAGTTGGTGCCAAGTTGCTTGCAAATTTCCTTCCAGATTTTCAAGATCTCCAAGATTCTATCCAAGATTGGTTCGGGAATTATTTTAATATATTTTTGGACTATATTTATTACTTTCCCAGTTAATTAAGGTTATGTTTTCCTTTTTCTAAAATTGTTGAAATTACTTTCCAAGAATGACTTGGTTTTTGCTTCCTAGTATTTTCCTTTTCCTAAAGTAGTTGGACTTGTTGTCCAAAGTAGTTTAGGACTTTATTTCCTTGTTTTTTAGCCTTAATTTCGTGACCCCTCCTACCTATATAAGGGGTGACTTCTTTGTTTTTAGACGTAGATTATTATAGACAATATCAATGAATTATGAGATTTTTCTTGCACTCGTGTGTGGCTACTCTTGGATTTATTGTTTCAACCTTCAAGACTCAACTTAATGTGGTAAAATTAAACTCTTTTCGAAATCTTAGATCACTTTTAGGTATTCAATAAAGGTGATAAGCTTAGGCTTATTGTTGTTCTTGTTATTCTAAAGGCTCGGGTTTCACAATCTATCTCTTGTTTTTTATTCCCTATCAAAGGTGATTAGTGAGGCCAAGGTCCTGTTTGTGAGGTATTGATACCATAGAACATGAGTTTTCTATGCGGATCCAGATATTTATACTGTAGCACGTGAGTTGTCCGTGCGGATCCAGATATTTATACTATAGCACGTGAGTTGTCCGTCCGGGTTCTGATATGATACTGTAGCACACGAGTTGTCCGTACGGATCTTGATATGATACTATAGCACGTGAGTTATCCATGCAGCACATGAGTTGTCCATGCAGCACGTCAGTTGTCCGTGCGGATTATAGCTCTTGGGCTGTAGGAGCCCCTCCGGATTCTATACACCCCAGTGAGCGCAGGTACCTATTGAGTGTGAGTGTTAAGGGCTGAGAGCCGAGTGTTTGAGCTATTGAGAGAGATTGAGTGACTGTTGCCCTGAGAAGCTGTACTTGTTTCAATTGTTGCTACACTTAGCTGATATATGTTACTGTTCTGAAATTTCAGGAAGATATGATATTCGGGTTTTTACCCGAACTTGGTAATGTGTAACTGATTTGACATAAATTGCCGGAATTGAAACATGTCTACTTTCATTGCTGAGATTACTGAAATGAGCTGTAACTGTATAGCTCATCACTATCTTTCAGTTCCTTATTTATTATTGTTACCTACTGAGTTGGTTATACTCATGCTACAATATGCAAGTATTGATAGGGAATAACAGAGATTGCGGTATAATATACAAGTAATACTACGACTGAGTACAAGTAACAATAAGCAAGAAGATTCAACAGGTATCACGACCACTGACTGTCTCTACAGCACCAACACATAGCCTAAGCATAATTTCTAACATGATTTATTGTCTAATGAAAGCAAGAAATAGATCAAAATAATAACAAGTGGCAAGATCCGAACAAACAAGTACACAAAAATAAAAGCACCCCACCCCACACTTAAGAAATTGCATTGTCCCAAATACAAAACAATATAAACAAGGGTGAAAAAAGGTGACTCCCTGAGGCTCTTGGCCTAATCATCAGCATCCTTGAAGGTGCGCAAATACTCCTTATCATCAGATGGCACAGAGTTCACATCCTCATCAGGTAGCAGCCCACCTCCCTAAGCCAGACCCTACCACTGCTGCATGATAGCTGAAAGGGGATAATCCTGCTGCAGCTCAAGCAAGTCAACCTCCCCCCTCTCAGCGTGAAGGCGCATATCAACTAACATCATCTGCAATGGCTCATCAACACGAACCATCCTCTGGTCTATAGTAGCAACATCAGCAGGAGGATCAACCACGGACGTAACATCAAAGACCTTAGTAGGCCGCAGTACCAGAATCACCCGATCATAGTGAAGCTCTTCATCCACGTGATGCGTCCTTAGCAACTGAGTGATCATATTCAGGAAAAAAGGTTGGTGAACCCCAAAAGGTCGCACCCTGGGCATGTTCTCTAGCATGATCTTCCCGAGGTCAAACTCCATTCGGGCCAGGAAAGCATAGATAAAAAACCTTCACCCCCGATACATCAGTCTCACTCTGAGTCGGCATAATCTTGGTGTTGATCAAACGCATAAGAACCTTGGTCGCATGCTGGAATGTGCCCTTTTTCATGTCCTTATGACATTCATTCGTATCCCTCGTCCAAGTAGCAATAGAAGTATGTCCACATAGCCGGTGGCGGATATCCGGATAGTTAGGGCGACGAAGAAACCTCTTGAACAGCCTATGAGGGTGCTCTGGGAATCCCATAACCTAGTTGATCACCCGAGAGGAAAAGTGGATAACTTTACCTCGCACCTCTACCTGATACACATCATCCAAACTAACCTCGGGCTGCCAGTTGGCATAGTATTCCTTAACCAAGTTCACATTCACCACATCACTGAGACGGAACAAACTCTCAAAGCCTAGGGCCCAAATGTTGTTGTACATCACAGAGTACTTCCGGGAAAGCTTCCCATCATCAATTGCACCCTCAGGATTTGGGTTCCCAGCGGGGATAAAATTCAATGTGCCGGTACAACCCGAATGCCAAAACTGCACTTATGGACCACGTAAGCATCAAGGTCAATTTGCTTCATCTCCTCTTCTATTGGGGCAGCTGTCACGCCCTATTTTTTCGCAAAAGCAGGTTTCGACATGTGACAACTCTTTTTAATGGGTATTAAAAGAGAAGAGTCGTCACCTAATGATTTTGAGTTACATTAGGGCACCTTTCTGCAAATAGCTCTGTTTTAACTAGTTCGTGTCACCAAATATCGGGTAAGGGCTCAAATTACCTCGAAATAAAGGTGTTAGGCACTTTGGAGGTCAACAACTGTGGTTCCCGGATGAATTTAATATATGTGGGAATATTGAATTAATTATCCTAAGTATGCATGTGAATTAGTCCATTATTAAACTAAGGGAATAAACGGTTGAAGCAAGTGATTAATTATTCTAGGGGGATGCGGGCTGATCGAATATAATCCAACTACTAATAATAAACTAACTTGAATAAGTAGTGCGGAAATAACGTAAAGGTAATAGTTTTAAAGAACACACTTCATTCATTAATAAAATTAATTGGCACAACCTTTTGGCTACAAGATGTTCATCTTATACAAATCTAAATCCCTCAACTAATCAATAAATGCGCAAGAATAATTAGACACAATGGGGAGTCCAAAATTTTTTAGCCTAAAAGATCACCACGTGCAACATAAATAATACTTCACAACCTTTAAGTGCAATGGTTGCTCATATTATCTAGCGAGCACAGACTATCATCTCCAACTACCCGGTTACTATCTTTAAGTTGCTTTACCTAACACGCACTAATTCAATTCTAAGTCGTGTCGTATATGTGCCAACCCGTCCCATGCCTATTGTCCAGGATGTATTGGACCACTATATGGGTAGTTCTAAACTCATCCTAGGCTACTCAAAATTTAAAAGACTAATTGCCAAATAATATAAACAAATAGGACTCCACAGAAGTACAATTATTACGACATGTCTCACATTTACCTCCACAAGTAGACTCACATGAACGTCAAACAATTACCAATCAAACAATTGTAGAGAAGTGGCAGAATTGATAGTGAATTGTCCTACGAACATGCTTTTCTAGTTTGAGATTAGGCCAGACAGTTGTGAATTATTTCATATTATCGAATTAATTTTGACATAGAACATGATCTCTATGTAAAAGTGTAGACGGCCAGTTATGAACTAATTAAGTCTATGACTTACATATGGATAATCTAACAAAAGCAAATCTTGTTATCAAGTTCTATCTGCAAGATCTCTAAATGATTCAAGTTTTTAAACTGTTTTAAGCGGTGCAGTAATTAAGTATTGAGAATTACTGTTACAATCCTTTAGTCATGGCTTCTGGGTGTAAAGTGTTAGGAACACAATTTTTGGAGCATGGTAACACAAACATTTTGGTTATTAACATAAGATCCTATAGGCATGCTCGCTAAGTGGAATCCTAAGACCTGATCTCTACGTGTAGTAGCAAATATTGAGCAAATTAGCACATAATAGGTCCTATAGGCATGATTTCTAGATGAAGTCGCAAACCACATAGACAATGTTTAGTTACCAATGTTTAGGATCCTAAACAAATGACTTATAAGCAAGATAGGCAAAATTGAGAGCCTTATGGACAGGGTATCTACCAGCGGATAATAGATTGTCGACATGGTCGACAAGTAGCAGGCAAGGCTTGTTTGATCCTATAGGCATGTTATCCACCCATTCATGCAAAATTAAACTACCCAGGCCCGCTTTTAACTACTATCCCCATTATTGATTTTTACAAGTTATTATAGACTGAATGAATAATTACAAGCCCAATACAAATATATAATAACCCAGTAGCATATCTGGGCCTTCAACAGCTCGAACTTCATGCAAACCCAGCAGGCCCACGCTCCAGGTGCATAAGGTCAGACGAACAAGAGCACATTCGAACTCAATACCCAGATCATGCCAAACAGGTCAAGCCCACATCCCTAACAAGACCAACTTTACTAACTGACATCCCCATAGGATAAAATTACAAGCGAAAGACTATGCTCATAGGTTATTCACACCATTCAGAACTCAGGTAAGGAACATATATATGCTTTCAAAGACTCAATCCTTGGGGTGCACAGATTAACTAAGAAGCCAGACTTCCTAAGTGTCATTTTAGGAGATTTGAGAGCACATAGGCAAGACAAAAACAACTTTACCAATCTCATGAAAAGCTTGCAAGCATATGCCCTCAGGACAACACTAAAAGAGTAACACAGAATCACATATGTCTAGGAACACACATAGCTGGGATACCTTAAAGACATATTTTCTATAATGTGCAAGGCTTAGTCCTAGGCACATGATCAAACAGAAATTCTCACAAGAAAGGTCATGAAAGTATAAGGCAAACATCTTGTATACACGTAGTTTAGTCTTAATTTTAAGAACGTAGGAGCCGGCAGGGGAGATTCATCATGAAAGTCTAAGGCAAATCAATCCTATGTGAATGGTTTATAAGTATAGAAACTGGGAAATCAAACAGCAGGAGTTTACTTAATTCTCAAAAGAACAAAAGAGTTCTGCTAGTCCATTATGTACACACAGGTAAGTATAATTGCAGAGATCATAGTAGACACATTAAAACTCAAGCAAACACGAATCCTCAACACAGAGTGCACACGTTCCAATCAAGGCACAACACAAGAATAAGTATGGATGTGTGTTCAATGCGTGTATCTATGTCTGAGGCAAGCATAGCATAAATCTCAAAATTTTCTCATCATGTTAAATATAAGGCACCAATAGCCTCAACATTACTCTAGCATGGTTTGTTGCGCTCACATAGTCAATTAATTGAATAACACATAGATTCAAGTTGAATACACAATCAAATAATGCATACAATAATCTAGAATCTACTATGAGTTTGAATACCCATGGCACATGTATATACGCTCGTCAACTCATATATGCATCACCTCAACTTGTAGCAAACAATGTTAAATATTAGGAAAGGTTTCCTCAACCAAAGCTAGGTAAGACACTTACCTCAAACAATACACATCAATACTCTAAAAATCGCTTCCTACGCGAATCGGCCTCTAAACCGCTCGAATCTAGCCAAAAATAACTTGATAATATCAAATAATGCCATATGAACAAACCCAAATGATAAAGGTCGAATATTTAATAATTAAATACTCAAAGTCAAACAAAATATTAACCCAGGACCGAACCCCAGAACCTGATAAAACTCATAAATCCCGAACATCCATTCGAATACGAGTCCAAATATACAAGTTTTATCAAAACTCAACTTCAAATTGGGCTTCAAATCTCCATTTTTTACTTTAGAAAAGCTTTACCAAAACTCCTAATTTTTCTCTCATATATTCACCAATCATATGCCAAAATCAACGATAGAATAATAAATATAATCAAATTCGAGTCAAGAACACTTATCTAATCCAAGTGGGTGAAAATTGCATAAACAATCACCTCAATCCGAGCTCCCGAACTCAAAATATAATACAATATGCTCAAAATCCCGAAAATGACAACTTAACACACTGCCCAGCAGTACCCTTCGCGAAGAGAGCCCCCTCCCCCCCCCTTCGCAAAACACAAGCCATGCCATTTACCAAAAATTCCATACGCGATCGCGGCCTCACCTCGTGATCGCAAATGCCAACAGCCCAAAACAAAGCGAACCCGAAAGTCAGTGAGACCCTTCCCCCTGCCTAATCCGACTCTATACAAATGCGGAGGTGTTCCTTCCAACAGATCGCGAACGCGAAATAGACCATACGAATGCAGAGCATAAAGCTCCAGCTCCCAAAACACACATCGCGAACGCACAACCTGGACCGCGAACGCGAAGCAGAAATGCCCAACTGTCCAAAACACATCAACTCTAAACATTACCAACATGGACCGAAATCACACTGAATCACACCCGAGGCCCCTTGGACACCATACAGTCATACCAAAGAGTACAAATATACTATCTAAACATATCCAAAAGCTCGAAACATCATAAATAACATAAAAATCAATAATCGATAATCAAGATCATTCTCTTAACTTTCAAACCTTTAAACTTTGCCGAACGCGTCCGAATCCTACCAAATCAACTCGGAATGAAACCAAACTTTGTACATAAATTCCAAATATTAAAATGGAGCTATTTCAGGTCCCAAAATAACAATCATAATCCAATAGCCAGAAAGTCAAATCATGGTCAAACTTATGAAATTTCTAAACCTTTAAATTTCCAACTTTCGATAAAAAGAGCCAAATCATCCTAGGAACCTCCAAATACAAATCCGGATAAACTCCTAAGTTCAAAATCACCATATAAATCTACTGGAATCATAAAACACGAATCTGAAGTCGTTTAGTTAAAAGTCAAACATTGGTCAACTCTACCAACTTAAAGCTTATAAATTGAGAATTACTCTTCCGAATCAACCTCGAACATCCCGAAAATCAAAAACCAACCATGCATGCAAGTTGTAATACATCATATGAGGATACTCAAGACCTTAAACCACCAAACGGAATTGCCAATGCTCAAAATGACTAGTCGAGTCGTTATAGGGACACACTAGCTTTGGGGACAAGAATGTGCAAGGATCAAAGACTGATGGATTCAGTAATGAATTTTAATTCTTCTTCCTATTTCTCTTATTGGTTATGAATTTTAGTAACGTAAATATTGGGGTGAAAATATGAAGGTACAGCAATGCAGCCCAATCTGGTCTAAGGAGGAGTAGGATTGTGAAAGTTGCAGCAAAGGGAAAGGACTTTCACCAGTTTCTTGAGTGAGAAGTGGATGTTGGTGAAAAACGAAGTTGAGTTCAAGTTTGGAGCACATGGAATATGTCAAAGATCCCGGGATAATTCTAAAAGCTAACAAGATGATTTTAGTTAAACCAGGCATTCCTTAGACAAAGAAAAGATTTTTCAAAAATAGAATCAAGAGAAAGCACTAGAATTGATGTAAGTAAGATCTGCTATAACTATAAGTCGATCTGGTACCTTCCTCAGGGTAGTCAACAACTAGAGTCATCTCCGTTTCTCCTTTTAGCTTTAGTCGGTCGAGTAGCTTATTCAAACATCGGGAACTCATTCCTGCCTTTGTAATACCGGCGCATCTTGTGCCATAGAATCGGTTGTGCTCTACCTCTTCACCCCATCAGAAGATGGCCTTATGTTGAAGGTTGACTCTGAACTTCAGTCAATATGCATAGATAATTTGCTACTCTAGGGTTTGGCGGAATCAATTGTTGGATGAATTTTTAACTATATTTTATTATAATTGAGCCATTTATTTTGCTACTTGTTCAACTACGTACTTATTATAGTTAATAGATTAATGGTGCATATTTGGCTAGTATGGCTTAAGAAAGAATACGTACTTACGTTGTTATTGAACATCGTCATAGAGGTATTTGAGAGATCAAAGCTTAGGTTTAAAAGCAAGATTAGAAATAATGAAGCTTTGATGTGATCGACGTGAGTTGTTGAAATAGCTTGCTAGAGTAATTCAAGAGAATACATCTAGTATAATACCGTAATTGATTGAGAATTATTACAGTAAGTTAAGAGCTCACGATCCATAGAGAATAATACAGCGAGATTATAGCTAACGTATCAAGAAGTAATATGACAATTGGGCAAGTCATAACCTTAGACTAAAAATTGATTAAAACTCTATTTTCATAGGCTAGTCAGTCATTGATTTTACTAGTTTGTTTAAATAAAACAAAACTGAAATCTTGATACTTTGAAAGTTGATTGAACATGCTTCGTGATTAAATTAAAAAATTATAGCTGAACATTAGTTCTTTATGGGATCATTACAGACTTTAAAATCAAATTATACTTGCAACGATCGCTTAAATTTTTTATTAGGCATAATTGGAGGTGAACATAAACTTGTTTAAGAGAACTATTAGTTCTATAAATTATTAAGGCCCCATTAAAGATGAAGCGGAAATAACAAGTTTTTTTCATAATGAAGATATCTGCTTTAAGAAATTAATGATTGTATTTAGATTTACTTTCACATAAAGTTAGAGAATGGGGAAAGGTAGAGGGCATATGTAGTCATGATAAAGACCAAAATCAATCAATTAAGACACCACGCATTGTCCCCTTTGGAGCTATCTACCATCCCTTTCACTGCCAACTTTCCTTTAGCACCTTTTACTCATATTTAACGGCTAACCACTTTCCCTATATTTGATACTTCCAAATTGTTATATTATAAATCCAATTTGTGTAAACGTTTTTACATGAATAATTAACAATTAAGTTTTGATCATAGTGTCATTAGTTGTGCATGTATATTCATTGGAAATTTAGTCATGAAACTTATTCTTTGTAATGTTTGTATTGCAAAAACTTGGTAACTCACAACTAGATAATAGTGAGCATAAAGATAAGCTAAAAGTACAAGATATCAAGAGCTAAAATAACTCTTGATAAGTATAACTTGAACTTTCAAATTTTGGGCAAGAGGAGTAGAATAAACAATAATAAAAAATGAATAAATAACTCATGAAACTAGATAGTTAACTTCCAGAAATTCAATATCTGTGGGATATAACGTTTGCTAATTTGAAAACTTAATTATTAAAAAAAATTAGTTTCACCGCTTGTCAATAACCTAATTCTCAAATTAAGCTAAATAGATGCCAACCTAATTGCTTAACTAAAAAGAGCGGCGGATGCATAATATATGTGTAATTCGTGTATAATATATGTACAATTTATGTATATCGGTTAAAACAAATAAAAGTAAATTCAACCGATTATTTGTAAGATCTCAAAGTTTAATTGTAAACCCACTTCTATTTCTGTGATCACGGTAGAGTTCGTCACAGGTATCCATTGTAGTGCCGAAATACTTAAACATTCAATTGTCTGCAAGAACGCAAGAAAGCTGAAGGGGCATGTTTCATGGTCTTCGGCCACCAACCTCCAGGAAAAGTAATTAGCTTTTCAAGTAGCAAGTGTGACAGATTATTTAATCAAATGATCAAATATAACTAACCCCCACCCCGTGGGGACCAACCCATATATATATTTCTTGTTTCCTTCTTCTTTTTTTTTATCCCTGTTACTAGGAAAAGGTTACTTGTAGAAATTCATAAAACCAAATTTCAAGAATGAAAGATATTTTACTTCTTTGAAATTGGTTTCTATTTTCTTATTTGGTAATTCTAAATCAAAGTTTATTTTCAGAAAAGAAACCTCTGTCTGTTGTAATTTATATTTCGTCCAAAATATATTATACGAAATATATAATTCGTATTTAGAAATGGTTTAAGAACTTTACAAGTATGTCGAAACATCGAGTGGCAGTTCTTGGAGGGAAGGATGCCGAGGGTCTATTGGAAACAGCCTCTTTACCCCAGGGTAGGGGTAAGGTCTGCGTACACACTACCCTCCCTAGACCTCACTAGTGGGATTATACTGGGTTGTTGTTGTTGTTGTTATTGTTTAAGAACTATACAAGTATATCGAAACATCGAGTCTACCCAGACAGGTATTTCAATTACACCATAATGGCAAACCGTCATCGGACTTATTTAACATTAATATGTATCATTTCCTTCATCCTAGATTAAGAGATGTATTGGTGAAGTCTAAACTACTAAACTAGTACTTAACATAAAATTTGATAAGATAAATCTCCTTTTCTCGTTATGGAATATATATATTACTAGCATTTTTGCAACGCCGCATCTCACATGGCATTTATTTGATAACCTCTTGGTCGCCTAATGCACCACACGCTGGACTATAATTGTTTGCATTTTACATCCTTATTATATGCATCATTTTCTTATTTATAATACCTTTTCATTTTATTTTATTTTTGTATTTATTTAAGGATTCACCCCATGTATCATATATTTAGCTTGGAAGGTTCTAGGAAACAAGAGAAAACCTAATATAGAAAGACATCAATTACTTTCACTACTATAAAACTCTGAAAAATCGTCCACGAATACCAACCAATTTCGGCCGAAAATATTGAAAACCCGACTAATTTTCGACCGATATTAATCCGTCGAAATAAGGTTGGTCGGTAAAACAAAGCGACCACTTTCGGTCGTAATTTTCAACCGAAATCGGTCGGTTTATTCAACCAAGGGTTGACTAATTCATCTGACATAAATTCTTAGAAAATTAAATATACCGATCGAAGTCGGTCGGTATTTTATAAAATAATACTTATTTATTTATTTTATAATAACGGTCAGTGTCGGTCGATAAATTAATTTCATATTTTTTAAAATAAATTTAAGTATAGACCAATTTCGGTTAGAATTTTAAAAATATAATAAGTTAGAAAAGGTAAATGTCAATCGATTTCGGTCGGTATTTCATAATACCTGCCGATTGTACATTACAATTATCGACAGAAATCGGTTGGTAATTATGAATTTTTGGGTTTTTAATATGAAACTTTCGAACAAATTCGGTCGGTATGCAGGCGGTTTTCCGAAAAAAACCTGGCAGAATATGGTTGTTTACAAACTACACCACCTGCCAATAATAACCTATAATGGCAGCACTATATTGTTGCCATTCAACCACAATTCATCCATAACAATGCCAACAATAATAATTAATCAACAAGAATACAAACTTTCAATAACAAAATAATCAACAATACAAACATCATTCAAAATAATTCAAACAAAATTTTCATATGTTCAAGACCTTTTTTTAGCAATACACACCATCCAAAAAGTGTTTTGTGCTGCATCATCTTCACTACTAGAAGTTTCATCGTTGGCACGGTCTGAAGGATCACGATGAGAAGGAGTAGCATCTGGTGAAGACTCACGAGATCGGGGGAATTGGGAAAGCCCCACTAGCAAGAAGATTGGCCAGCTAACTTTGAAGGGTATGAAATTATTTTTTTTGGAAAAAAGGCTATTAAATTGCTGATCTCTCTTTTCTTCTCTAGCCTTTGACTGTTCAAACTCTGCTGACAGCTGCGCGATCTTCTTCTCCATAACCGAGAGAGTCGACCTATTAAGTGCCTCTCCCTGCGCGGAAGTCCCTATACCTTGCAATCCAGCCTTTTAGCGCCGAAATGATCTCTCTGGAAAGTCATATGCTATCCCTTTTTTTAAGACCACCGATAACATCCAACCAAAGCATGTACGCTTCTTCGTCTGAAATAGAAGATGGATCGCCCTGATCATTTGTTGGCAGACTCTTACTGTACTCCTCTAGGGTAGTATTATAGCGACTCTTTATTTAGAAGATAAAAAATTAGTAATTTGATAATATTATAAAAATAAACTTTAATTTATAGTAGTTATGAAACATACATAGGTAGTCTTCTCACGGTTCTAGACCCATGTACTTGGATGCGTCGGGACCTTCTTCTTCCGGATTTGAGTCTCCATGAAAAACTCATTGTGAGTCAGTTTCCTCCCATATTTTTTTCCTACAAATAAAATAAAACTTGTTAACTAAATTGACATGAATATAGTAAAAAAAATAGATTTTAATGCTTTAAGGAATTACCAGTTGTCTCCTCGCAGTCCCTATGCTCCTTGCACCCACACAGTGCAAGGAGCCACTCTTCTCATATGCTCGGGCTTTCTTTTCATGTTCACTTTTCTTCTCGAACTCCTCAGTGGCCCACTGCCTCAGTAGATCCATCTGTAAATGTGGTAGAACCCATGAAGGCTTCTTGTTCTACTTCTGAGCAGCACAGAAGACATTGGTTATTTTCTTACGGCATTTGTACTAAAACTTTATAACAATTGCACTGTTATAGCAGTCCTACCATGTACACTTAGCCTGCAAATCAAGTGATTAATGTTAGATAAAAATATTATTAATATAATACTTAAATAGATAAGAATTGTATTAAAACCATAAATTTGTTGAAATTTATTGTACGAGCTCCGTTGGAAAATTACTCCAAGTCGCATAGGATGCATCATACAACCGGCCAATGGCTTCAGTGATTATTTTTGTTATCTTCTGACTAGATATGAAACTGCAATATAGCAATTATATCAAATAAACAAGACGATAGCTATTATAATGTAGGGGAAAAAAAGAAGTAATAAATAAATCTTACTCATTGCCCTCGGGGCTGATGATCATCCTATGATAACAATCATACCGCACTGTATCTAGATCATCATCCTCATGTGTATCTGAAGCCTGCATAAAAGACAAGGCAACTGGCTCAGAGCTACTATCCCGAAGGCGAAGACCTGAAATGCTAGGAGACGCACTCCGTGGAGAGGGAGACGGGGTCACTGATGAAGATGGTTGCGATCTAGACCCCTGTTATGATCCAGATGGCTATAATCTAGAATGTTGCGATCCAGCTGGCGGTGAAGCAAATGGAGTAGATGACAGGTGTATCACTACATGGCCATGTGACTGTTGACCCGGTGTAGCAATAAAAGTATATTCAGGATTATGTGGAGGAATCGGGGTATAGACCTGTAGTGGAGGATGGTAAGAGTACTACTGGGAGGGCGAATGGGAGGTAGTCGGATGCATATATGGATATGGTGGAAAATATGTGTGTATAGAAGATTGTTGTCGGCCATCTGCGGCGGAGGAATGCAAGTATGGAGTGGAACTATCCTTAGAATCCATCAGCCTCCCATCCTTCTTGGACCTATCTCGACCCCTGCTGGCCATCTGCATAAATTAAAGAAAATATCATAATTGATTATAAATCTATATTAGCCAAGGGCGCTTGAAAAAACTAACATGTTAGTCGTCTTCGACATATTTTTTCACGTCCAAAAATTCTTCTTCTTCACTTATTTAATTTATCGAGCATGTGAGTGCCTTAGTTTAATCTAGTCATTTATACTTAGATGCTCTAGTGTATGATGCGCTTGGATATTTTATTCTCGATCATCTAATTAGTACGTTACTCGGATACTTGATCAGTGGATCAATTAAAAATTCAATTATAATCGATAAACATAAGATATGTTTTTATCACTTTATTTAACCTAGAACATGCATCATTCTTGATTTCAACAGACAAGACGCTCGGGCATACTAACGATCTTAGTAAATTAAATATTAAGTTTTAATGTGTGAGCGATCGAGTCTAAGTATCGGCGTCCAACATGCTAGAACACATTTAAAAACAAAATGCATTGTGCTATAAGATGTAGTGCTATATTAAAATATTAGTTGTAGAAATAACAACATATACTCGGTCAAATTTCACGATTGGGGAATAAAAACATAAATATATATATATATATATATATATATATATATATATATATATATATATATATATATATATATATACACACACACAATTTAGGATATTAAATATATGTAGATCATAAATATCAATAATCTATAAAAGGCTGACCATGTTTGACCACTAATATCGACCAATATCGGTCGATTCTTTTCATCATTTTTAAAAAATTATATTTGTTATAAAAAATAACTGGCACTGGGCAGGAAAAGGCAAATTAAAATTTTTTACCGATATTGGTATTCTGGAAATTTTTCATTAAATATGTTTTTCAAACAACGAAAGTAAGTCTGACCAAGGCTTAGTCAAAAATTGACTAGTTTTTCGATCGACTTCGGTCGGTATTGTCAAACATGTCGGCAAAAGTAATTTTTGGATATTTTGGGGCCACAATTACCAAACAATGTTGGTCGGTATCAATATTTTGAATTGTTGCTTTGACTTTTACAACTAATTCTTTCAATTTTCTACCCGGTCGGTTTCCCTTCCGACTGATTTCAGTCGGTATGCGTTGGACGATTTTTCAACAATTTTTATAGTGTTTTACGGTTAAAATATATGTAATGAAAATTTTACGACCCCAATTTCCACCTTAGGATGTTGTGATGGCACCTAGTGTAACGATCAGGACGGTCATTTTGAGTATTTTAGCCCCGATCCCCTATTTATTGCCTCCTCTATGTTGTATTATGGTTATGTGACTTGCCGGAGTATTTAGTATTAGTTTCGGGTGAGTTTCGGAGTGAGACACACAGTCCCTAAGTTGGAAGCTTAAGTTGAAGTGGTTGGCTGTAGTTTGACTTTTGTGTAGACGACTTCGGAATAGAGTTTTGACGATTCCAATAGCTCTGTATGATAATTTTTGACTTAGGAGCGTATTCGGATGTTGATTTGGAGATCTGTATGTTGTTTCGGCTTGAATTGGCGATAGTTAGAATGTTGAAGGTTTGGAAGGTTGAGAAGTTTGACCGATAGTTGACTTTATTGATATCTGGGTCGGATTTCAATTGCATAAGTTGGAATAGGTTCGTCATGTCATTTATGACTTGTGTACAAAATTTGAGGTCAATCAGAATTGTGTTAGTATGATTTAGGCGTTAGTTTTAGAAGTTGGATGTTCATAGTTTCAATAGGCTTGAATTGGGTTGCGATTCGTTGAATCCATGTTGTTTGATGTGATTTTTGGCCTCGAGTAGGTACGTTTTGTGTTTTGGAACTTGTTGGTATATTCGAATGGGGGTCTCGAGGGCCCCGGGTGTGATTCGAATCGAAATCGGAATGATTTTGGAACTTAAGGGAATGTTGAACCTGCTGTGTCTGGTGCAATAGCATATGCGCACTTTGGACTGCAGGTACGGCACCGCAGAAGCGGCCTTCGAGCTGCAAAAGTAAAATTGGACTTGCCCAGCTGGGACCACAGGTGCGATCAGTGGCGCGGAGAAGCGAATGCAGAGATGTGGCTTGTCTTTCGCAGAAGCGCAAGCGCAGGTGCGCTTAAGGGTCCGCAGGTGCAAGTCTTCAGAGCTTTAGTTGGAACCACACATGCGATGGATTTTCCGCAGGTGAGACCCTATGCTCGCAGATGCAAAATCGCTGGGCAGAAATAGGGGCCTTCGAGGTTTTGATTTCATTTTCATCTTTTAGACCTAGAGAGCTCGATTTGTGGCGAGGGATTTTCAAGAAAATCATCGGTGTAAGTGATTCTAACCTGGATTTGACTATATTACATGAATCCATTGTTATTTTGCTCATTTAATTAGTGATTTGAGTTGGAAATTTGGAGAAAAATTATAAAAACTTCTTAGACTAAATTTTGGGGATTTGAAAGATGATTTGAAGTCGGATTTGAATAACTCTTGTATGGTTGGACTCGTTATCAAATGGGTGTTCGAATATTGTAATTTTGGTCAGGTTCCAAGATGCAAACCTGGGGTTGACTTTTTTAGTTGACTTTTTATTTCTCTTTAAAGATTGCAACTTTATTGTTTGGAATAGCTTCCTATAGTTCATATTTGTGGTATGAAGTTGATTTGGCTAGATTCGAGCCGTTCGGAGTGGGATAATCAAGGAAAAGGCTTAATAGTGGATTGAGTTAGCGTGTTTTGAGTTAAGTGTCTTGCCTAACTTTGTGTGGGTGAATTACCCCTTAGGTTTGGTGTTGTTTTGTGTTAATCGTGATATGTCAAAGTCGTGTACACAAGGTGACGAGTGTGTACACGATATAAATGTGGTAATTGACCGGTTTTAGCTATGTAGATTCCTTTCATGCGTTTAATTGAGTTACCATAATATGTTATATTCATCTTCATTAGTCTATCTTCACATGCTACTTGTATTATCTCTTACTTGTCAATTGTATTTACTTGTTTAGATGAAGTTATTGTTTTCTCTATTTTATATTCATTATTTAACCGTTGAGTTCCTTACTTGAAGTTGTTACTTCTTGGATTATCTTATTATTGAAATTGGTATTGAGTTATAAAAACCGTGATTCACATTGAGGAAAAGTTGTAAAATGTGTAATATGATTCTTGTTGAGCTATTCACTTTAGGTTGTTATTGTTGAAACTTTTGTGCATATTGTGGTTGAGCCAGGGGCTATTTATATTGGAAACACCTTTATTGTTGACTTCTTTGGCAAGTTGTGATATTGGGCACTTGAGGTGCGATTTGTGATACGTTGTGATATTGATACGCATGCGGTGGAATAAGGCTTGGGGTTGAAACGCATGTGGTGAGATAAAGTGGGCTTGATATACGTGTTGCTAGTAGAGAAACTACTTGAAGCCACGCAGTGTGATAAGGTGGGCTAAAACGCGTGAAGATATTTTGGAAATTCAAAACTAAATGCAAGGCTCCCGCGGTGATATAAGGAAAGATTGTGAATTGTTTTGTGATATGAGACTACGAGGCGGTACCTCGGTAATGATTTTTGTTGATACTTTTCTATTACATCACTTGTTGGTTTGGTTGTTTTGTTTCCTTGGCATAGTACTCTTTTCTTTCTTCCGTGATGCCTTATTTGCCTTAGTTCAGTGTAGCTATTCTTCGCATATTTCTTCATTATTTCATTTCCATTGTTTACCATTATCACACCGTCATATACTTGTTCAGTTTTCTTATTTATTCCAATAAGGCCTTGACCTGACCTCGTCAATACTCTACCAAGGTTAGGCTTGGCACTTACTGGGTACCATTGATGTGTACCCTTACTACACATCTGCATATCTTTTTGTGCAGATCCAGGTACCTCTTACCAGTCCAGGCACCAGTGAGTCGAGTTCAGATTTGGAGACTTCAAGGTATACCTGTTGGCATCCGCAGGCCTCAGAGTCACCCTCTATCTAGTCTATTTCATTTTCTTTCCCTTTTATAGACACTGTTTTACAGGGATGTTCTGTACTTGCTTGTAGAGCTTGTGACTTGTTATCATTAGAATTTGGGGAGTTTGGCTATGTTGAGCTGCGGAGTTTCTTTTATGATAGTTGTTGAGTTAATTGAGAGGTTTATCATTATTTTAGTTATATTCTACATGTATGTTAGGCTTACCTTGTCTTAGAGACTAGGTGCCATCACGACATCCTACAGAGGGAAATTGGGGTCGTGACAAGTTGGTATCAGAGCTCTAGGTTCATAGGTGTTACGAGTCACAAGCAGGTTTAGTAGAGTCTCGCAGATCGGTACGTAGACGTCTGTACTTATCTTCGAGAGGCTATGGAAATGTTAGGAAAAGCTTCACTTCTTTGATTCCTTATTGTGCGAATTTGTTGACTTTGAAATTCTAAATCTTTGTCTTTCTATTCTCTCACAGATGGTGAGGACACGCACAGTTGGATTTGACAATCAGACACTCGCGCCCCCCTACTTGAGCCACGAGAGGCCGGGGTCAGGATCGAGGTCGAGGACGGGCACGTGGTGTAACCAGAGCACCTGCCCGAGCTGCTACAGAGGAGACACCAGTAGCTCCAGTTGGTGGGCAGACACCTGATGCGCCTGTTACTACCCCTGTACTTCAGGAGACTCTCGCCCAATTCTTGAGCATGTTTGGTACTCTAGCTCAGGCGGGGTTGATCCCACTTGCACCGGCCACATCTTAGGTTGGGGAAGGAGCACAAACTCCCGCAGCCCGCACCCCAGAGCAGCAAGTCAATGTTGACCAGGTCCCAAAGGTCATCCCAGTGCTGGTGGTTGTCCCAGTTCAGCCTGAGGTTAGGGCAACAACATCTGAGGAGGAGCATCTCAGGCTCGAGAGGTACAAGAAGTACAATCATCCTACTTTCAATGGCCTAGCTACAGAAGACACACAAGGCTTTCTGGAGAACTGCCACTGTATTCTACGTACTATGGGTATAATGGAGACGAGCAGGGTTGCTTTCACTACTTTCTAGCTATTGGGACTAGCATACCAATGGTGGTGGGCTTATGAGAAGGGGATCCCTGTCGAGGCAGCTTCACTCACCTAGGCTCAATTTTAAGAGATGTTCCTAAGAGAGTTTGTCTCCTAGAGCCTTCGAGATGCATGGCGTAGAGTTTGAGCAGTTGCGCCAGGGTTATATGATCGTATCAGAGTGGGCTGTCAGGTTCAGCGAGTTGTTCAGACATGCACCTGCCTTAGTTTCCATAGTCAGAGAGCGAGTCCGTTGATTTATCGAGGGGCGCAACTATGGTATCAGATTCAACATGGCTCGAGAGTTGGAGATAGATACTCCATACCAACAGGTGGTAGAGAAAGAGAGAGATGACAGGGAGGCCAAGAGGCCTCGAGATTTTGGCACATATAGTGGTACCCGTGCCCCAGTTGCAGCCCGTCATGGTAGAGTCTATGTGAGTCGTCCAGTTCATTCCACACTTCCAGCTTCCAGTGGTATTTCGGCTACTCCCAGGTCTCAGGTTGCCCATTATGCACCGCCAGTGTCTAGTATACCTCATGCACGGGGTGCATTCAGCAATCAGTCCAGCCAACTATGCCCGAGCCAGTTTCAGCAGACACATCCTCCGAGAGCTTATTTTGAGTGTGGTGATACTCGTCATATGGTGAGGGACTGCCCCAGACTCAGGAAGGGTTCTCCTCCACAGACTACCCAGGCTCCACGTATTCCACATGGTCCCTAGACTTCTCAGGCTGTGGTTACCGCACCAGTTTCCACTCCACCTGCTCAGCCAGCTTGGGGTGGAGGTCAGGCAAGTAGGGGTCGCCCTAAGAGGGGGAGACCAGGACAGATGTTATGCCCTTCCGACTAGGATGGAGGCGGTTGCATCTGACTCAGTTATCGCGGGTATTGTTTCAGTTTTTCATAGAGATGCATCAGTCCTATTTGATCTAGGCTCCACTTATTCATATATATCATCTTACTTTGCTCCATATTTGGGTATATCCCATGATTATTTGAGTTCTCTTGTCTATGTGTTCTTGCCTATGGGAGATTCCATTATTGTTGACCTTGTGTATCGATCGTGTCTAGTTATTCATGGTGGGTTTAAGACCAGAGTTGATCTATTGTTGCTCAGTATGGTAGATTTTGATGTTATTTTGGGCATGAACTGGTTGTCGCCCTACCATGCTATTCTTGATTGTCAAGCCAAGACGGTGACGTAGGCTATGCCAGATTTGCCCCGGTTGGAATGGAGGGGTACTTTGGATTATCTTCCTAGGAGGGTGGTGTCCTTCCTTAAGGCACAGCTGATGGTTGGGAAGGGGTGTGAGGCATCTCTAGCCTTTGTGAGAGATGCCAGTGTTGATACTCCTACCGTTGAGTCAGTTTCGGTAGTGAGGGACTATCCAGATATATTTCCGGCGGATCTTCCAAGCATTACGCCCGATAGGGATATCAAATTTAGTATTAATTTTTTGTCGTGCACTCAACCCATTTCTATTCCACCATATCATATGGCCCCAGTGGAGTTGAAGGAGCAGTTGTTAGAATTGCTTGATAAGGGCTTCATTCGGCTTAGTGTGTCACCTTTGGGTGCTCCGGTCTTATTTGTAAAGAAGAAGGATGGTTCTATGCGCATGTGTATTAATTATCGACAGTTAAATAAGGTTACAGTGAAGAACAGGTATCCATTGTTACATATTGATGATCTATTTGATCAGCTACAGGGTGCCAGAGTGTTCTCAAAGATTGATTTGTGGTCAGGCTATCATCAGTTGAAGATTCGGGATTCGGATATTCAAAAGACTGCTTTTAGGACTCGGTATGGTCACTATGAGTTCCTTGTGATGTCATTTAGGCTGACCAACACCCCAGCAGCATTCATGCACTTGATGAATAGTGTATTCCAGCCCTATCTTGACTCATTCATCATTGTCTTTATTGATGACATTCTAGTGTACTCCTGGAGCCGGTAGAATCATGAGCAGCATTTGAGGATTTTGCTCCAGACCTTGAGAGAAAAGAAGTTGTACGCAAAGTTTTCAAAGTGTGAATTCTAGCTTAATTCGGTGGCATTTTTCGGTAATATGGTGTCTAGTGAGGAGATCAAGGTAGATCCGAAGAAGATTGAAGCAGTGCAGAGTTGGCCTAAACCGTCTTCAACTACTGAGAACCGGAGTTTTCTTGGTTTGGCAGGGTATTACCGTTGTTTCGAAGAGGGTTTCTCATCTATTGTTTCTCCTATGACCAGATTGACCCAGAAGGGTGCTCCGTTCATATGGATCGAGGAGTGTGAGGACAGCTTTCAAAAGCTCAGTATGACGACCCCCATCTGCTTGTCCTCAAGGACACCGTTCAGCACGGCGATGCCAAGGAGGTCACTATTGGGGCTGATAGTGTGTTACGGATGCAGAGCCAGCTATGTGTGCCCAATGTGGATGGTTTGCATGACTTAATTCTTCAGGAGGCCCATAGTTCATGGTACTCCATTCATTTGGGTGCAGCCAATATGTATCAGGACTTCAGGAAGCACAAATGGTGGAGGAGAATGAAGTAAGACATAGTAGAGTATGTAGCTCGGTGCCTATATTGTCAACAGATGAAGTATGAGCATCAGCGGCCAGATGGGTCGCTTTAGAGGCTTGAGATTCCTGAGTGGAAATGGGAACGAGTTACCATGGATTTTTTTGTCGGCTCCCACGGACCCAGAAGAAGTTTGATGCAGTATGGGTGATTGTGGATAGGTTGACCAAGTCGGCTCATTTCATTCTAGTGATGACTACTTATTCATCAAAGTAGCTGGCTAAAGTCTATATTCACGAGATTGTTCGACTTCATGGCGTGCCTCTATCCATCATCTCTGATCGGGGTACGCAGTTTACATCGTAATTCTGGAAGGCCGTACAGCATGAGTTAGGCACACGAGTTGAGTTGAGTATAACATTCCACCCTCATACGGACAGATAGTCCGAGCGCACTATTCATATATTGGAGGATATGCTTCGGGTCTCTATTAGGGAGTTCGGGGGTTTTGGGATCAGTTCTTGCCGCTTGCGGAGTTTGCCTACAATAATAGTTAGCAATCAAGCATTTAGATGGCTCCATATGAGGCCTTGTATGGGAGGCGGTATCGGTTTCCGGCGGGTTGGTTTGAGCGGGGTGAGACTGGGCTATTGGGTACTGACTTGGTTCAGGATGCTTTGGAAAAGGTTAAATTGATTCAAGATCGGCTTCGTACAGCTCAATCTAGACAGAAGAGTTACGCGGATCGGAAGGTTCGTGATATTATATTCATGGTTGGAGAGCGGTTCTTGCTCTGGGTTTCGCCCATGAAAGATGTTATGAGGTTCGGGAAGAAGGGCAAGTTGATCCCTAGGTATATCGAACCTTTTGAGATTCTCGAGAGGATTGGTGAGGTGGCCTACAAGCTTGCATTGCCACCTAGTCTAGCTGCAGTTCATCTAGTATAACATGTTTCTATGCTCCGGAAGTATCACGGTGATCCATCTCATGTGTTAGATTTTAACTCAGTCAAGTTGGACAAGGATTTGTCTTATATTGAGGAGCCGATGGCCATTTTGGACAGGCAGGTCCGAAAGTTGAGGTCGAAGAGCATTGCTTCAATACAGGTTTGGTTGAGGGGTCAACCAGTCGAGGAGGAGACTTGGGAGACCTAGCATGATATGCGTAGCTGTTATCCTCATCTTTTTACCACTTCATGTATGTCTCTATACTCGTTTGAGGACGAACGTTTATTTTAAGAGGGGGAGGATGTAACGACCCGAATGGTCATTTTGAGTATTTTAACCCGATCCCCTATTTATTGCCTCCTCTATGTTGTATTATGGTTATGTGACTTGCCGTGGTATTTGATTTTTGTTTCGGGTGAGTTTCGGAGTGAAATAGGACACATAGTCCCTAAGTTGGAGGCTTAAGTTGAAGGGGTTGACCGTAGTTTGACATTTGTGTAGATGACTCCAGAATGGGGTTTTGACGGTTCCAATAGCTCCACATGGTGATTTTGGACTTAGGAGCATGTCCGGATGTTGATTTGGAGGTCCGTACGTGGTTTCAGTTTGAATTGGCGAAAGTTAGAAAGTTGAAGGTTTGGAAGGTTGCAAAGTTTGACCAAGAGTTGACTTTATTGATAACGGGGTCGGATTCCGATTCTAGAAGTTAGAATATGTCTGTCATGTCATTTATGACTTGTGTGAAAATTTTGAGCTCAATTAGAGTTGTGTTGGTATGATTTAGGCATTAGTTTTAGAAGTCGGATGTTCATAGTTTCAATAGGCTTGAATTGGGTTGTGATTCGTTGAATCGATATTTTTTGATGTGATTATTGGCCACGAGTAGGTACGTTATGTGTTTTGGAACTTGTTGGTATATTCGGACGGGGTCCCGGGGGCCCCGGGTGTGATCCGGATTGATATTGGAATGATCGTGGAACTTAAGGGAATGCTGAACCTGTTGTGTCTAGTGCAATCGCACATGCGCACTTTGGGCCGCAGGCACCGCAGAAGCGGCCTTCGAGCCGCAGAAGCGAAATTGGACTTACCGGGCTGGGATCGCAGGTGCGGTCAGTGGCGCCCAGAAGCGGACGCGCAAATGCGGCTTGTCTTCCGCAGAAGCGCGAGCGCAGGTGTGCTTAGGGGTCCGCAGGTGGGAGTCTTCAGAGCTTTAGTTTGAACCGCACCTACGATGGATTTTCCGCAGGTGCGGCCCTATGCCCATAGATGCAAAATCGCTAGGCAGAAATAGGGGCCTTCAAGGGTTTGATTTCATTTTCATCTTTTGGACCTAGAGATCACGGTTTGTGGCGATTCTTCGAGATATTTTCAAGGAAATCATCAGGGTAAGTGATTCTAACCCGGATTTGACTATATTACATGAATCCATTATAATTTTCATCATTTAATTAGTAATTTGAGTTGAACATTTGGGGGGAAATTGTGAAAACCTCTTAGACTAAATTTTGGGGATTTGAAAGGCGATTTGAAGTCGGATTTGAGTAATTCTTATATGGCTGGACTCGTTATCGAATGGCTGTTAGGATTTTGTAATTTTGGTCGAGTTCTGAGATGCGGGCCCGAAGTTGACATTTTGAGTTGACTTTTTATTTCTCTTTAAAGATTGCAACTTTATTGTTCGAAATAGCTTCCTATAGTTTATATTTATGGTATGAAATTGTTTTGGCTATATTTGAGTTGTTCGGAGTTGGATAATCGAGGAAAAGGCTTACTAGTGGATTGAGTTAGTGTATTTTGAGGTAAGTGTCTTGCCTAACGTTGTGTGGGGAAATTACCCCTTAGATTTGGGGTTGTTTTATGTTAATCGTGATATGTGGAAGCCGTGTACGCAAGGTGACGAGTATGTACACCGGCTAAATGTGGTAATTCCTCGGTTTTAGCTATGTAGATTCCTTTCATGCCTTTAATTGAGTTACCATAATATGTTATATTCATCTTCATTAGTCTATCTTCACATGCCTTACTTGTCTTATCTCTTACTTGTTAATTGTCTTTACCTGTTTAGTTGAAGTTATTGATTTCTCTATTCCTTATTCAATATTTAACTGTTGAGTTCCTTACTTGAAGTTGTTACTTCTTGGATTATCTTATTGTTGAAATTGATATTGAGTTATAAAGAACGTGATTCACATTGAGACAAAGTTGTAAAGTTGTGAAATGCCATTCTTGTTGAGCTATTCACTTTTGATTGTTATTGTTGAAACTTTTGTGCATATTGTGGCTGAGCCAGGGGCTATTTATTGCGGAAATACCTTTATTGTTGACTTCTTTGGCAAGTTGTGATATTGGGCACTTGAGGTGCGATTTGTGATACGTTGTGATATTGATACGCATGCGGTGGTATAAGGCTTGGGGTTGAAACGCATGCGGTAAGATAAGGTGGGCTTGATGTGTTGCTAGTAGGGGAACTACTTCAAGCCACGTAGTGTGATAAGGTTGGCTAAAACGCGGGAAGTTATTTCGGGAAAAATGATTTTCAAAACTAAATACAAGGCTCCCACGGTGATATAAGGAAAGATTGTGAATTGTTTTGTGATATGAGACTACGAGGCGGTATCTCGGTAGTGCTACTAGTAGATACTTTATTACATCACTTGTTGTTTTGGTTGTTTTGTTACCTTGGCATAGTATTCTTTGCTTTCTTCTGTGATGCGTTATTTGCCTTAGTTCAGTGTAGTTATTCTTGGCATATTTCTTCATTGTTTCATTTCCATTGTTTACCATTATCACACTGTCATATACTTGTTTAGTTTTCTTATTTATTCCAGTAGGGCCTTGATCTGACCTCGTCACTACTCTACCGAGGTTAGGCTTGGCACTTACTGGGTCCTGTTGTGGTGTACTCCAACTACGCTTCTGCACATCATTTTGTGCAAATCCAGGTACATCTTACCAGTCTAGGCACCAGTGAGTCAAGTTCATATTTGGAGACTTCAAGGTATACCTGCTAGCGGCTGCAAGCCTCGGAGTCACCATCTATCTAGTTTATTTCATTTTCTTTTCCTTTTATAGGCATTGTTATATAGGGATGTTCAGTACTTTCTTGTAGAGCTTGTGACTTGTTATCATCATATTTTTGGGAGTTTGTTTATGTTGAATTGCGGAGTTTCTTTTATGATAGTTGTTGAGTTAATTGAGAGTATTATCATTAATTCAATTATATTCTGCATGTATGTTAGGCTTGCCTAGTCTTAGAGACTAGGTACCATCACGGCATCCTTCGGAGGGAAATTTGGGTCGTGACACCTAATCTCTAAGACTAGGTAAGACTTGTATTCATTGAGAGCTTAAAAGAAATAACAAACTAAGATAATAAGATAAATTGATAAAACTCATAATAACTCCAAAACGGAACATCAGTAAATAAATCCCCAAAACCGGTGGAACTGAGTCATAAGCTCTACAGAAATATACTAAGAATCGTTAATACAACACTATTTGAATAGAGGGTAAATAGTAGTAAACGTTAGGACAGAACGTGACTCCGAGGCCTGCGAGCGCCAAGCAGGTGTACCTTGAAGTCCCCGGAATATCTGGTCAAATCATTGGTGCCTAGCTTTAGCTGAAGTACCTGGATCTGCACAAAAATATGCAGAAGCATAGCATGAGTATACCACAATGGTACCCAGTAAGTATCAAGCCTAACCTCAGTAGAGTAGTGATGAGGCCAGGTCAGGAAAATTACTAGGACAAGATAAACTGAACAGAGAATAATATAGACCAATAACGGAAAATGAGGAAATATTAAGGCCCCGTAAATTTTTTCCTAAAAACACGGATTCTGCGATGCCAAAGTAGGTTCGGACTTTTTGGATTGAACAGTGCGTTTGAAGAAAATGTTGGGCAGAAGTAGGCATTTCTGCAGTCGCAAAATCACTCTGTGGACCGCAGACTAGTCGCATAGTGGGGCAATTTTCTGCGCATTTTTTATGTCAATTTCACGGCCATTATGTGACTGCATAACCGTTTTGCGGGCCGCACTCTTGTCGCATATCCCGTCTTGGGATTTTTTGGAGGGAGGTTCTGCGGTGAACTATGCGACCGCAGAACTGATCCTCGCATTCGCGAAGAGGAAAGTTGGGCAGCACATTTTTTGTGCTTCGCGAACGCGAGGCAAGGGTCACGTTCGCGAAGAAGAAACCACTTGACAGAATGTTTAAGTTCAGAAAATGGGACTATTTTTAACGATTTGGAGCTCGGATTGAGGCGATATTTGGGAGATTTTCAGAGAAAACATCGGGGTAAGTGTTCTTAACTCAATCTTGGTTAGATTACCTGAATCTATCACTGTTTTTAACATTTAATTGGTGATTTAAGTTGGAAAACAATTGAAACCCTCTTGCATAGATTTGAGGATTTGAGGGTCGAATTGTTATCGGAATTTAGTCATTTTGGTATGATTAGACTCGTGGTTGAATGGGCGTTCATATTTCATAACTTTCACCGAATTCCGAGACGTGGGCCCCATGAGCGATTTTTGAGTTAATTTTGAATTTTATTGAAAAATGTAGTATTTTCTTATGGAATTGATTCTATAATTTTGGTTGACTGTATCGAATTAATTATGACTAGATACGAGTCGATCGGAGTCGGAAAGTCGAGGAAAAGGCATACTACATGGTTAAATTGGAGCAAGTCGAGGTAAGTGACTTGTTTAACCTTGTGTGGGAAAAATTTTCCCTAGGCTTGGTATTAAAGTGATGAATTGTAATGTGTTGAAAGTTGTGTACACGAGGTGACGAGTGTGTACACGGGATAAATGTGGATGATTATGTCTTTAAATTGTGTAGATCACTGTTGTATATTAATTAAATAAGTTTACCTTGTTATATTCTTCATCATTGATTTAATTTTTATATTTTAAATTTGCTTGACCTTTCGTGCTAGTTGTTTTACATGTTTAGTTGAAACTTGGTTTCTTTTATTCTGGGCATTATTTGAAGGTTGAATTTCTTTAATTTAAATATTATTAATATGAAGTATTTGACATTTTAAATTTGGTATTGAAGCAACGTATTAAAATTTTAAAATATTATTTTGTTGAATTATTTTGGCATGAACCGTGAGCTCTTTACTGTGGAAAAATATTGTTGTTGGTTTATTTTGGCAAATTAAAATATTTGAGCACTTGAGGTGCAAATTGTGATATATTGTGATATTGATACGCATGCGGTGGTATAAGGTCCGGGAATTAAACGCATGCGGTGAGATAAGGGTGGCTTGATACGCATGGCTAGTAGGGGGAAACTACTAGAAGTCATGCGGTGTGATAAAGGTGGCTAAAACGCGGAATGCTATTTCGGAAAAACTATTTTCTTTAAAATAAATTGTGAAGACTCCCGCGGTGATATAAGGAAATGAGATATTGTGAATTTGTTTATGATTTGGGACTACGAGGCGATACCTCGGGAGTGCCCTTGTTGATATTGATTTATGGCTGCAGTTGCCTTTGATTGTTGTTGTGATTTTCTTAAAGTTGAAAAGAATTCTGTTTTGTTTCCACGAGGTATTAATTGCCATTATTTGGTGTAATTAAATGGTGACATACTACTTGACTCATTTCCATTGTCATTTTATCTTATTATATTGTTAAACATTTTACCATGCCATTATTTATTTTTCAATAGGGCCTGACCTGACCTCGTCACTACTCTACCGAGGTTAGGCTTGGCACTTACTGGGTACCGCTGTGGTGTACTCATATTATGCTTCTGCACATCTTTTTGTACAGATCCAAGTACATCTTACCAGCCCAGACATCAGTGAGTTACCTGTGTACAGAGACTTCGAGGTATATCTGCCAGCGTCCGCAGACTGAGTCCTCTTCTATCATTATCATGTTGCTTCTTTATTTTCTTAAAACCTTAATATATACAGACATTGAGGATAAATTCTTTGAAGCTTGTGACTTATTTCTATCGGGTTTTGGGAGTTTTAATTATTTGAATTGTAGTTTATGTATTTCAGATATCTATTATTATTCCGCATTGATAGGCTTACCTAGTCTTAGAGACTAGGTGTCATCACGATCTCCTACGGAGAAAGATTGGGGTCGTGACACAATTATTAAGTGTGGGAGTTGTTGTCTTGCATGCATGTATCCTTGAAGTATGTGGGAAGGTTGTAAGATAAAAATGGTAGAGAGTGGGTTAGGAAATGATGGAATCTTCCACAAAAGAGCCTTAGAACCTTAATGCGCGCCTAGTGTTTGATAAAATGCTCAAATAAGCTAAAATCATGATCATCTTCCTAATTTTTGGTTCAACTTGTTATATTTCTAAAATAGATTGAAGTTGCTAAGAATTCCGGATCATTTTAGAGTTTGAGAAGCTCAATTGAGGTATGTTGGCTAAACCCCTTTTTTCTTAGAATCGAATCCCATGGTGTTCATGTAATTGGAGTATGTCCTTGATCATTATTGAATTGGCTATTCCTAATGTGGTTGTGTTGAAGGGTGTTTGTTCAATGTTTATTCAAAATGCTTCATCATGTCATCTTGCCATTTGGGATTATGTTCAAAATGTAGAATATGTGTTAGGAATGTTAAAACTTCATGTCAAGACCGAAATAAAGGTTGTTACGCCAAATTGTATGAAAGGCCTCTATGTGCCTAAGATTTCCCAAATTGCTCATATGTGAATTAATGTCTTGAATGGGAAGCCCTATTGATGTTGATAATGATAATGATATTTGAATGTGGAAAAGGGAACTGGAACTATGAAATACAGACAAGTGACAAGAATGACTTTATAATTGCTAAGGAGTACGATGTGAGATGATTGACTGAAAAAGGTAATGTCTCAAATGAGATGGCCGAGCCGATCGGGCCGAAATCGGACTCTGTGTAAGAAGACGGTGGTATTGTGGATGAAATTGTGAAAATGGTTGATGTCTCAAATGAGATGGCCTAGCCGATCGGGCCGTGATCGGTCGCCATGCCGCACACATGATGGTACTGTGCTGGAAATTATAATGAAATTGTGGTAATATCTCAAATGAGACGACCTAGCCGATCGGGTCGAGATCGGACCCCGTGTAAGAAGACGGGGGTATTGTGAATTGTGGAATATCGGAACTAAAGATCACCCAACCTAATAATATGGAAATTGAGTTGAAAACTTATATGATCCTTAACTTGTTGTTTTAATATTATTCGAAGCCCTTATTGAATTCTTGATTGTTCCTCTTGTATTATTATTCATTCTATTGAGTTGGTGTTTAGATTTACATATTAGTGCTATTCGACGGTACTAACGTCCCTTTTGCCAGGGGCGCTGCATCTTTAAATGGATGCAGGTGGTTACATAGCAGACAGTGTGGATCACAAATAGTGTTGCATCCTCTTCTCAGCGGACTCGATGAGCCCCATTTCATTCTGGGGTCCAGTGTTGTACCTTTTTTTTATTGTGGTCATATTTTGAGGTATAGCCGGGGTCTTGTTGCCGGCACCATCTTTACTCTCTTTTGTATCTTTAGAGGCTCCGTAGACACTATGTGGGTTGTATATGGGTGTAGGGAATGCTAAACAAGTTATGCTGTGTTTGATCACTTTTTCCACTCGAACTATAAGGAATGTGTATTTTGAGACTTAAAGGCGCAACGACTAATGAAACGATTTAGGATTGTATAAATGAGCTTCCAACTGCATAATTAATGAAATCACATCTTTTCTTGATCATGGACGAATTGGGTAGAAAGTATCTAACAGGCTTGCTCGGCTAGGTTCACTCGGTTGAGCACCGGTCGTGCTTTTCGAGGTTGGGGCATGACAGAAATGAATGATAACAAAACAGTACAATAATGTAGACTAATAACATAATTTAAGGAAAAAGAAAAGGTAACGAGAAGTGGACACATGATGAGAACAACAAGTAATCAAATACAGACAAATGTAAGTAAGCCAATGAAGAAAATAACAAGAACTGTTCACCCAACAATCCTTTTTAACATGGAATATACAAGAAGAATCACATCCGAGGTACCACACCTCATATTCACATTTCACAATTTCAATCACAATATTTTCCTCTATCGTCGTGTGAGCCTTACATTTAGATATTTTTGAAAATATTTTTTCCAAAATAGCTACACGTGCTTTATCCCCCTTTTATATCGTTGAGTGGCTTCAAGCAATTCCCTTACTAGCAACACGCGCATAAATCCCACTTTATGTCGCCGCATGCACATCAACCCCTATCCTTATACTGTCTCATGCACATAAATATCACAACACAATAACAACTCGCACCACATGTGACCATATGCCACAACTTGCCAAAATTAACAATACCAGTTTTACCACAATATATAGCCCACGGCTCAATGTGAACAAGAATTTCAGCAATAACAAAATGAATTGAGAAATACTCAACAAGGAAAGATATTCTCAAAAATCAATAACTTCAACCTCAATGTGATAATAGCTTTCGCAACTTCAACAGCAATAACCCAACAATGAGATAATCTTACGAAATAACAACATCAAGTAAGAGTAATTCAACAATAAGAGAGGTAACATGACAATAAGAGAGTTATTAACTTCAACTAACAATAAAAGATAGAACAAGTGCTAACAACATCAAATAGAGCATGTAAGAGTAAATTATACAATGAAAGATATAACATGTTATGAAAAACTCAATTAAATGCATGGAAGAAGTCTAAAAGTCTAAGCCGGTCAAAATATCACATATAGCCCGTGTACACACTCGTCACCTCGTGTACACATCTTCCACATAATACAAATAACACAATCAACCCAAGTCCTAAGGGATAAATCCCCCACACAAAGTTAGACAAGATACTTACCTCAACTAGGCCAAATCAATCCTCGAAAATAGCTTTTCCCCTAAAATTTGCCTCCACACGGCTCAAATCTAACAAAAAATGACTCAATATCATTCAAACAATGCAAGAAAAACCAATTATGATATATAAAGTTATGATCTTTACACAATTCCTCAAAAGTCAATAAAAGTCAAACCCAGGCTCGCTCGGTCAAAACTCGAGTCCAAAGGTAGATTTCGACTACCCATAATCCCACGAGCCTATATATGTATTTTATTTTCAAATCCGAGTCCAAATCGACTCTCGAAACCCAAATTTTCATTTTTTTCAAACTTTGACAAAAATTCCTAAATTTTCACTTTGATTCTCATAAATTTGATGTTAAATCTAAGATATAATCATTAAATATATTTGAAAATTGATTAAAATCACTTACCCAATGATTGTAGATGAAAATACCTTCTCCAAATAGCCTCCTACCGAGTCTAGGGTTCTAAAATGAGAGAAAATTAGATAAAATCCCGACCTTCCCACCTTTTGTTAAGTTAAAGATGTCGCAATTACGACACTGGGTTCGCAATTATGACACTGGGTTTGCAATTGCGAAACCTGGTAATTGCAAAGAAAGTCTCGAAATTGCGGCTACTACTTTCGAGGTCGTTTTCACAAAAATCAAACTTTGATCAACACTTCTAACTTAGGCTTCTAAACAAAGAACCAAAGGGTCAAAATCAGTCCAAAACCTTCCCGGAAGGAAATTAACCAACCCCGCAAGTCATAAAACCCCAAATACACATGTGTGAAGCATCAAAAGGGGGAATCGGGGCTCATATACATAAAATGATCAGTTGGGTCATTACATTCTCCCCCACTTAAACAAACGTTCATCCTTGAACGTGCATAGAGACATACTTGAAGCGACAAAAAAGTGAGGATAACGACTCTACATGTCATGCTCGGTCTCCTAGGTCGCCTCCTCGACCGGATGACCCCTCCATTGAACCTTCACTGAAGCAATGTTCTTTGACCTCAACTTCCGGACCTATCTGTCTAAGATGTCCACCGGCTCTTCAATATAAGTAAAATCCTTGTCCAATAGGACTGAGCTGAAATCTAATACATGGGACGGATCACCATAATATTTTCAGAGCATGAAAACATGGAACACCGGGTGAACTGCCAATAGCTGGGTGGAAATGCAAGCTTGTAGGCCACCTGACCATCTCTCTCAAGGATCTCAAAAGGACCATATACCTAGGGCTCAACTTGCCCTTCTTCCCGAACCTCATCACACCCTTCATGGTTGAAACTCACAGCAAAAACCTCTCTCCCACCATCAATGCTACATCACGAACCTTCCGATCAGCATGATTCTTCTGCCTAGACTAGGATGTACAAAGCCGATCCTAAATCAACTTGACTTTCTCCAAGGCATTCGGAACCAAATCAGTGCCCAACAACCTAGCCTCTCCCAGCGGAAACCAACCAGCTGGAGAACGACACTGCCTCCCATATAGGGCCTCATAAGGAGCCATTTAAATGCTTGATTGATAGTTGTTGTTGTAGGAGAACTCTACAAGCGGTAGGAACTGATCCCATGAACCCTCGAAATTCATAACACAAGCACCTATCATATCCTCCAAGATCTGAATAGTGCGCTCAGATTGCTCGTCCGTCTGGGGGTGGAATGTTGTACTCAACTCAACCCGTGTGCCTAACTTACACTGTACAACTCTCCATAAATGCGATGTGAATTGTATGCCTTGGTCGAATATAATGGACACTGGCAAATCATGGAGACGAACAATCTCCCGGATATAGATCTGAGCTAGCTGCTCTGAAGAATAGGTGGTCACCACCAGAATGAAATGTGCCGACTTTGTCAGCCTATCCATAATAACCCATACTGCATCAAATTTCTTCGAAGTTAATGGTATCCGAACAATGAAATCCATGGTAATACGCTCTCACTTCTACTCTGGAATCTCAAGTCTCTGAAGCAAACCACCCGGTCTCTGATGCTCGTACTTTACCTGCTGACAGTTCAAGCACCGAGCCACATACTGCACTAAATCTTTCTTCATTCTTCTCCACTATTAGTGTTGCCGCAAATCCTGGTACATCTTAGCGGCACTCAGATGAATGGAGTATTGCGAACGGTGGGTCTCCTCAAGAATTAAATCACGCAACCCATCCACATTGGGCACACGTATTTGGCCCTGCATACGCAACACCCCATCATCTGCGATAGAAACCTCCTTGGCATCGCCGTGTTATACCGTTTCCTTAACGATAAGCAAATAGGGTCGTCCTACTGACGCTCTCTGATGTGCTCATACAAAGAAGATGGAGAAATTACGCTAGCAAGAACCCGGCTAGGCTACGAAACATCCAGTCTCACAAACTAATTGGCCAAAGCCTGAACATCCATGGCTAGTGGCCTCTCTGCTGTCGGTAAATATGCCAAATTGTCCATACTCTCCACCTTTCTACTCAAGGCATCGGCCATCATATTGGCCTTCCCGGGATGATACAGAATAGTGATATCATAGTCTTTCAGCAACTCCAACCATCTCCATTGCCGCAAATTAAGGTTCTTCTGCTTGAACAGGTGTTGGAGACTCCGATGGTCGGTATAGACCTCACATGGCACACCATACAGATAGTGTCTCCATATCTTCAATGCATGAACAATAGTTGTCAATTCTAACTCGTGAATCGGGTAATTCTTCTCATGGACCTTCAACTGCATAGACACGTAGGCAATCACCCTATCATCTTACATCAACATCGCGCTAAGAACAATATGCGATGCATCACAATACAGATTGCAAGACCTTGAACCCATAGGCAACACCAACATTGCGGCTGTAGTCAATGCAGTCTTGAGCTTTTGAAAGCTTGCCTCACACTCCTCGGACCATCTGAAAGGAGCACCATTCTAGGTCAATCTAGTCAAAGGTGCAGCAATGGATGAGAAACCCTCTACAAAACGGCGATAATATCCGGCCAACCCAAGGAAACTCCGAATCTCAATAGCTGAAGACGGTATAGGCCAACTCTGAAGTGCCTCAATCATTTTTGGATCTACCTTGATCCCCTCACTAGACACTACATGACCCAAAAATGCCACTGAATCAAGCCAGAACTCACACTTGAAAAATTTTGCATATAACTTCTTCTCCCTCAAGGACTGGAGCAGGATCCTCAGATGTTGTTCATGATCCTCCCGGCTGCAAGAATATACCAAGATGTCGTCAATAAATACGATGATAAATGAGTCAAGATATGGCTGGAATACATTGTTCATCAAGTACATAAATGTTGTCGGGGCATTGGTCAGCCTAGATGACATCACTAGAAACTCGTAGTGATCGTACCGAGTCCTGAAAGCAGTCTTCGAAATATATAGATCCTGAATCTTCATTTGATGATACCCTAACCTCAAATCAATCTTCGAGAACACTCTACCACCCTGAAGCTGATCAAACAAGTCATCAATGCGCGATAATGGGTACTTGTTCTTCACTGTAACCTTGTTCAACTGCCTATAATCAATATACATCTGCATAGTACCATCCTTCTTCTTCACAAACATAACTAGAGCACCCCAAGGTGATACACTCGGCCGAATGAAACCCTTATCAAGCAACTCCTATAGTTTCTCCTTTAACTCCTTCAACTCCACTAGTGCCATACGATATGGTGGAATGGTAAAGGGCCGACTGCCCGGTACAAGGTCAATACCAAAATTGATATCCCTATAGGGTGACATACCCGGTAGGTTTGCTGGGAATACATCTGGAAATCTCTTACTACCGGAACTGACTCAACGGTAGGACTATCATTACTGACATCACTCACAAAGGCTAGATATGCTTCATATCCTTTCTCAACCATCTGATATGCCTTAAGAAAGGATACAACTCTGCTAGGAATATAATCCAATGTACCCCTTCACTCCAACTGCGGCAAACCTGGCATAGCTAATGTCACAGTCTTGGCATGATAATCCAGAACCCAAGATCACATCAAAGTATACCATATTGAGTAATAATAGATCAACTCTGGTCTCAAAACTACCAATAACAACTAAACACGACCGATAAACACGGTCCATAATAATAGAATCTCCCATAAGTATGGACACATATACAGGAGAACTCAAAGAATCACGAGAGATATCCAAATACAGAACAAAGTAAGATGACACATAGGAATAAGTGGATCCCGAATCAAATAAGACTGATGCATCCCTATGATAGACTGGAACCATACCTAATATGGCCACATCTGATGCGACCGTCTCTGTCCTACCAGGAAAAGCATAGAAACAAGCTTGGCCTCCCCCTCTAGGGCGACCTCTACCCGCTGACCTCCACCCCTAGCTGATGGGGAAAATAAAGCGACAACTGGAGAATCAACCATGGCTTGTGAACCCTATGGCCCTTGTGGAATCCGTGGAGCCTGTGTAGTCTGTAGAGGTGCAACCCTCAGAAGTCTGGGGCAGTACCTCACCATATGCCTTGTATCACCATACTCAAAACAAACCCTCGATAGGTGTGGCTATTGAAACTGACTCTGGCCTAGTCGGCTGGACTGACCACTGAAGGCACCCCGTGCAGGAGGTGTATTGGATAGCGGCTGAGCAAAATGGGCAACTTGAGACCTCGGAGTAGCTGGAGCACCGCTAGAAGTTGGAAGTGCTGAATGAACTGGCCGACTCACATATCACCTGCCATGTCGGGCTGAAACTGCAGCGTGGCCACTACTAAATCCTCTAGTACCTTGAGACCTCTTGGCCTCCCTGTCCTCTCTTTCTCGGCCCTGCATACCCTCCAGCCTCCACGCGATCTCTACCACCTGCTGAAATGGAGTATCCGTCTCCAACTCTCGAGCCATGATGAATCTAAGACCATAACTGAGTCCCTCGATAAATCTACGAATTCGCTCTCTGATTGTAGAAACCAAGGCAGGTGCATGTCGAGAAAACTCACTGAATCTGATAGCATACTCTGACACCGACGTAGTCCCCTAGCGCAACTGCTCAAACTCGGTGTGCCATGCATCATGAAGGGTCAGAGGAACAAACTCTCTCAAGAACATCTATGAAAACTGCGCCCAAGTGAGTGGGGCTGCATCAGCTGACCAACCCTCCTCATACTCTTACCACCACTGACACGCTGCTCATGATAGCTGAAATATAGTAAAAGCAACTCTGTTCACCTCCACAATACCCATAGTATGGAGAATACGGTGGAACTTCTCTAGAAAAAACTTGCGCATCCTTGGTAGATGTGCCGCTGAAAGTAGGAGGATCATACTTCTTGAACCTCTCAAGTCTCCTCTGCTTCTCCTTAGATGCATCCGGCCTAACATCAGGCTGAACCGAAATGGAGGGTTGTGCTGGCATGTGGACCCGCTGCTCTGGAGTACGGGCCGTGGGAGTATGAGCTTCTCCCATTGTTTGAGATGTGGCTGGTACAAGGGGAATCAATCTCGCCTGAGCTAGAGTGTCGAACATGCTCAATAACTGTGTTAGGGTCTCCTGAAGTCTAGGGGTAGTAACAGGCGCCTCGGGTGCCTGTCCCCGAACCAGAGCTACTGGTGGCTCCTCAGTCGTTGCTCGGGCAGGTGCTATGGCTGTAGCACGTGCCCCTCCTCGGCCTCTACCCCGACCTCGGCCCTGACCCCGGCCTCAGCCTCGTGCAGCTCTAGCGGGGGCGCGGGTGTCTAATCATCTGATCCAGCAGTACGTGTACTCACCATCTGTGATAGAATAGAAAGATAAAGACTCAAATTTTGAAGTCAACAAATTCGCACAATAAGGAATAAAAGAAGTGGAATCTCCTAACGGTTCTATAGCCTCTCGAAGATAAGTACAGACGTCTCCATACCGATCCGCAAGAATCTACTAAACTTGCTTATGACTCGTAACACCTATGAACCTAGAGCTCTAATACCAACTTGTCACGACCATAATTTCTCACCTTAGGATGTCGTGATGGCACCTTATCTCTAAGACTAGGTAAGCCTAGCATTCATTCATAGCTTAACAGAAATAACAAACTATGATAATAAGATAAATCAATAAAACTCATAATAACTCCAAAACGGTAACATCACTAAAAAATTCCCAAAACCGGTGGAACTGAGTTATAAGCTCTACAAAAATATACTAAGAATCTTTAATACAACACTGTCTAAATAAAGTGTAAATAGTAGTAAAGGTAAGGACAGAACGTGACTTTGAGGCTTGCGAGCGCCAAGCAGGTAAAGTCTCCGGAATATCTGGTCAAATCACTAGTGCCTAGCCTGAGCTGAAGTACCAGATCAATACAAAAATATGCAGAAGAATAGCATGAGACAACCACAACGGTACCCAGTAAGTATCAATCCTAACCTTGGTAGAGTAGTGACGAGGCCAGGTTAGGATACCTACTAGGACAAGATAAACTGAACAGAGTATAATATAGACCAATAACGGAAAACAGGAAAATGAATGATAACAAAATGGTACAATAATGTAGGCTAGTAATAGAATTTAAGCCAAAAAAAAGGCAACGTGAAGTGAACACGTGATGAGAACAACAAGTAATCAAATATGGACAAATACAAGTAAGACAATGAAGAAGATAACAAGAACTTTCAACCAACAAGCCTTTTTAACATGGAATGTACAATAAGAATAACAACAGTGGTACCATACCTCATATTCACATTTCATAATTTGAATCACAATCTTTTTTTAAATCGCCGTGTGACCCTTACATTTAGATATTTTTGAAAATATATTTTCCGAAATAGCTACACTCGCTTTAACCCCCTTATATCACCGTGTGGCTTCAAGTAATTCCCTTACCAGCAACAAGCACATAAATTCCACCTTAAGTCATCGCATGCACACCAACCCCTATCCTTATACCGCCGCATGCGCATCAATATCACAACACAATAACAACTCGCACCACATGTGCCCATATGCCACAAATTGCGAAAATCAATAATACCAATGTTACCACATTATATAGCCAACGGTTCAACTACAATGTGAACTAGAATTTCAGCAATAACAAAATAAATTGAGGAATACTCAACAAGGAAAGATATAACATGTTATGACAAACTCAATTAAATGCATGGAAGAAGTCTAAAAGTCTAAGCCGGTTAAAATATCACATATAGCCCGTGCACACACTTGTCACCTCGTGTACACATCTTTCACATAATATAAATAACACAATCAACCCAAGTCTTAAGGGGTTGTTCCCCTCCCCCCCCCCACAAAGTTAGACAAGATACTTACCTCAACTAGGCCTAATCAACCCTCGAAAATAGCTTTTCTCCTAACATTTGCCCCCACATGTCTCAAATCTAACTAAAAATAACTTAATATCATCATACAATGCAAGGGAAACCACTTACGATAGATAAAAATATGGTCTTTACACAATTCCCCAAAAGTAAACCCCCGGCCCGCCTAATCAAAACCCGAGTCTAAGGGTAGATTCTAACCATCCGTAACCCCACAAATCTATATATGTGTTTTGTTTTCAAATCCGAGTCCAAATCGACTCTCAAAACCCAAATTTTTATTTTGCAAAACTTTGACAAAATCCTCAAATTTTCTCTTTGATTCTCATAAATTTAATTTTAAATCTAAGATATAATCATGAAATATAGTTGAAAATTAATTAGAATCACTTACTCAATGATTGAAGATGAAAATCCCCTCTTCAAATCGCCTCCTACTGAGTCTAGGGTTCTAAAATGAGAGAAAATGAGATGAAATCCCGACTTTTCAACCCTTTGTTCAGTTGCAGATGTCTCAATTGTGATAATGGGTTCACAATTGCAAAGAAAGTCTCTCAATTGCAACTACTGACAGTTTAAGTAGGAAGCGTAAATGCGACATTGGCTTCACATTTGCGAAGCCTATCCCTATTGCAAATGCGACAAAATTATCATAAATGCGATCCTACCCTGCCCAGGTACTACTTCGTAATTACGACCTAGGAAACGCAAATGTGACACCTGAGACCCCCTGCTAAGGTCGCAATTGTGATGTTGGTGTTCGCAATTGCAACACCTGAGGCATCTGCACACCAGTAGTCCATATTCAGTTCAAAGACATTCTGAAACCCACCCGAGCCCTCGGGGCTCCAAACAAAACACCCACACAAGTCTAATAACATCACACGAACTTGCTCACGGGATTAAAACACAAAAATAACATCTAGAACTACGAATCGGACATCAAAATGAATTTCAAATGAAAATTCAAGAACCTGTAGAATAGCAACCAAGCGTCTGAATCCTATCAAATCAACTCCATATGACACAAAATTTTGAACACATGTTCCAAATAGAAAAATAGACCTATTCCAAGTCCCAAAACCAAATTCTGAACCTGATATCCAAAAAGCCAACCTACGGTCAAATTTGGGAAATCTTTTAAACCTCAACTTGCCAACTTTCGGTAAAATAAGTCAAATCAACCTAGGGACCTTAGAATTCGATTTCGGGCATACGCCCAAGTCCAAAATCACTATATGAACCTATCGGAGCCATCAAAATACCGTTCCGAGGTTGTTTTCACAAAAGTCCAACTTTGGTCAATATTTCTAACGTAGGCTTCTAAACCAAGAACCAAAGGATCCAAATCAATCCAAAACCTTTCCGAAACAAAACTAACCAACTCTGCAAGTCATAAAATCCTAAATACACATGTTTGAAGCGTCAAAAGGGGAATTGGGACTCATATACACAAAATCATCGGTCGGATCATTATAGAAAAGGCATCAATTATTTTACGGTTAAGACATTAGTTGTACTTGAAAAATATAAATCAGCTCCGATAATTACTTTCCCTTTCATGTTGATCCCATCTAATACTTGCAATGATCTTAACTGTCACGTCCCAAACTCGGGAAGTGCGACCGGCGCTCAACCGAGTGAACCCAGCCGAGCAAGCCTATTAGATTTCCTTCTACCCAAACCTCATCTATGAATAAGGATAATACATATTTTTGTTAATTAGATAGTAGGGAGATAATGTACACAATACTAAACCATTCCATTAGTTACTTCATTAATAAGTCTCAAAACACACATACTCACACCTTCATGGTTCAAAGTGGAACAAGTAATTTAATCACAACACAACTAGTTTAACATTCCCAACACCAACACATAAACCACACTTAGTCTACGGAGCCTCTAAAATACCAAAGAGTACAATAATAGTGCCGGCAACAAGGCTCCGGCTATACCTCAAAACACGATAACACGTACGAAACAAAAGATGCATAACCCCGGAATGAGATGGGGCTCACCAAGTCAGCTGGGAAGAATGAGCACCGCTATCACTGGTCAATATCCTCCGTTGTGGAACCACCCGCATCCATTAAAGATGCAGCGCCCCCGGCAAAAGGAACGTTAGTACATGTCGAATAGTACTAGTATGAAACCAAACACCAATTTAAAAACTCGGAAATACAATATGATCATGATGAACCAGGGCGACAATAGAATAGCATAGATAGCCGGTTAAACCAAAACAAGCTTATCAAGAGCTGTCATTAACCATTTTCACACAAAGGGGTCCCACCGCCTCACCCCAATATATGTTGGTGGAGGTGTAATCACAATACCAAAACTCTAGTCAAGCGGCCCTGCCGCCTCACCCCAATGTATGCGGGTGGAGGTGTAAACACAATACCCATTTTCACACAAAGCGGCCCTGTCGCCTCACTCCAATATATGCGGGTGAAAATGCATCAACGATACCAATACCTACACAAAGCGGTCATGCCGCCTAACCCCAATATATATATATATATATATATATATATATATATATATATATATATATATATATATATATATATATATATATATATGGGTGGTGGTGCAAAAACAATACCAAAATCATACACAAAGCGGCCTTTTCGCCTCACCCTAATATATGCGGGTGGAGGTGTAATCCCAATCACATTCTCTACACAATTTGGCATAATAGTTTTCCACATAAATCACGACTTGGAATCATAACACATAGATACACAATCCATAGTTTGGAACACATTCTCAATTTATAATACATTATCATGGGAGCATTTGAAACACAAATTAAACATATATCTTTGTGATAAAATTTATTCGGAATACTCAACTTGTAATAAATATCTTGGGACTTACAAGGATATTGCGGTTCCAATTCTTAAAGAAGAGTTTAGCCAACATACCTCACTTGAGCTTTCTTAAACTATAAATGATTTGGAATTTTTAGTAACTTCAATCTATTTTAGAAATATAATAAATTGAATCAAAATTACAAAGATGATCATGGTTCTAGCTCATTTGAGCATTTTATCAAACTCTAGGTGTGCATTTATATTTCAAGGTCCTTTTATGAAGGATTCCATCATCCCACAACCCATTCTCTACCATTTTTAGCTCACAACCTTCCTACATTATTTGATAACACATGCATGCAAGATAATAACTCCCACACCCAAGAATTGTCTTTCAAATTATCCCATTTTTTGTAGATTTTCGAAATTAAGAGCTAGGGCATAGATTCTTACCTCTAAGATGAAGACTTTCTTGATAATCTTCAAGAATTGAGCAAGAATTGTTGGATATTAGGTTGAAGGTTACTTCCCCATTCTAAGAACTCTTTCTCACTATAAAAATATCATAAATATGCTCAAAAATAGACTATGGCATATGTTTTAACAAAATAGGGTCGGTTTAAAAACCCCAAAAATGAAGATCGGGAACAGGGTACGTGGTCGCATATACAACCGCATAATGGATATGCGGTCCGCATATCGGCCGCATAATTTGGTGCCAAAAACTGGAAAAAATCTGACTGCGTCTGCGGTAGTTATGTGGCCCGCAGACCTATTCTGCGATCGCATAATGCGCCGCAGAACCTCCCTCCGCAAATATCCAAGGTTGATTATGCAATCAAAGTGTGTTCCGCGAAATGATTGTGCGGTCGCACAATTGGCCGCGAAATTGACATCAAAAATGGCCCAAATAGTTGCTTCACTTTGCGGCCATTCTGCGACCCGCAGAGTAATTATGCGGCCGCATAATGGGCCGCAGAAATGCCTCATCTCTGCAAAATATTTTTTTTCAACTCTCCAGCGCATTGTTCAATCCAAAAAGTCTAAATCATGGCTCGCAAGCTCTCCGCGAAGAATTTCTACTATTATTAACCTCTACACCTACCTCGGCATCATGAAACCCCGGGTTTTTAGGAAACATTTTCACGGGGCCTTACATTAACAAAGAAAAAGATTTATCGTACTCCAAATGCATGACACATATCATGTAAATCAACCAAGATTAAACGATAAATTTAGACAAGAACACATATAAATTAACCATAGTTAAATGATAAATCTTGTATAAAATTAAAGACACACATGGCATGCACTTAATTATTATGTTGGTGCCTATATCATGTGCAATAAATATAATTCCCCTTATCATATACTGCAAAAATCTCATTATTCTGACGACAATTAGATGCTCTAATATAATGTTTTCTCGTTTTTTGAATGCATAAGTTCAATATGCTCATTTTTTATGCAACATCTTCCTTAGGCACTTTGGCACCTTTGAAGCTGAATGCTTAATTTAGGCGTTCAGTTGCATAGGCAACCTGTGGGACATTGGGCTCAAGAGGAGAATCTGACAAATAAAAACTTACAAGACTACAACCACCCAGACATGTTAATTTGCTTGTCCGAAGAGTGTCAATGAAGTCATACTTAGGGTGAGCGTTGTGTTCTAGTCAAGGATTAATGAAGGGTCGCATCTCGCATGAAGGTTGTTATCCTAATATGTGCAAGAGAATACCCCAAGTTTGGTTTTCCTTCGTACCAAAGATACCTAAAGACTGTGCTAAGCTAGTCAAGGTTGAAGCTCGGGTACAAAATTAGGATGGGTGCCATGGTAAAGGTGCCAACTACTAGGCCTAAGGCCTAGGATCAACCCTCACTTGATTCAATTTTTAGCAAGGCCAATCTTACTTTTCCTTGTTCCCTCTTTCCAAATTTTTCTTTTCTTCTATTTTTCTAAATTTCTCATTTTCATCTTTGTATCTTCTCTCTACATATAGTTCCATTTATTAGTTATATAGATTATAAAAGTAGATTTGTCTTTGTTTTCCTTTTCCAAATCTCGAATTTCGAAATTTTAATATGCTTTTAATCATTTTTCTTTTCCTTTATTTCAACCAATTTCATGTTGAATGACATCAAAACGTGTCTATTTTCACCTCAGTCAACCATATTTAATGTTATTTTTCCTTGAAAGGACCAAACATTTTTAATTTGGTTATCACATGTGTATTTATGCACCAAATAATCTTGTAACGTGAACCAATTAATTGAAAAATTTATCAAACCGAACCGAAATAATTCAAAACTTAGGGAACTATCCAAATGTAAATCATTATTCAATCTTCATGACTAGTAGTAAGTTTACATTAAATACAATGGTACATGTAATCATTAAATCTTGGATCCGCCTATAGACTCATGACCATTGACCACGAGGAGCACTGTTGTGTTTGAGGCATGGAAATGTATAAGTGTACTTTTTAGCTTCGTTCAAATATATATCTTGGGTATATGGTCGTATTAACTATAGACTGACTTATGGTTCAATGGAACTGCAAGTACCGTACATTAACTGTTACACCTAATATTTTTGTATGTAAGAGTACGCCGTAAATTAATTCATGTAAGCTCGAAAATTTGAAATCATCTTTGAAAGTATATAAGGTAAGTTAATCATGTTACCTTGGAGGTTACAAATATTTAAGATCATGAACTGCAAGCAACAAGAGGGCTGGAAGGTTTAGAAGGTAAATGAATCAAAGAAAATAAGTTTCGTCGAAAGAAGGTAAGTTAGGAATGTTATAACCCATACTTTTGGGGTGAAACTAGGGTGATTAACATGATAAGTAGGTAATTTTATGAGGTATTTTAGTCGTATTATAGTTGTGTGTTAAGTTTTGAAGTCAAACGAGTTATGAAACAAAAGTCGACAAAAGTTGTCGCAAGTTATGTTCATAAATTGAATATCTATGATTCTAGTTTCTAATACATTAAGCCGTTCGATGATACAATGTCGGAGTGGAGAGATATTAGCGTTTTTGCGAGACTGCACATGCAACTCCCTTTGGGACCCACAACGTCGGTTGAGGATTATCTTGATATATAAAGTTGTAGCCTTCGTCTATAAGACTCATTTCGACCCAAATATAACATAAAAACTCTCTCTAGACCTCCTAAACATATCCTTAGGATTTTGAAGCAATTCAATCATCCGCAACTCAAAATCAAGAAGCGAACACATCAATGTGATCCTTACGACATAGGTAAGACTTTGCCGTCCTCCTTTCTCCTTATGAATCATGTTTTGGAAAGAGATTCGTGGCTAAGAAATCTTGTCACCTCTGTATTTTAGTTATAAAAGAATAATTAAGGGTGTGGATCAAAGGGAACAAGGTTTGGAAGTAAGAACACAAGAGGTATGTAGGGTTTTCGTTTCGTTTTCGGCATGATTTGGTTTAGCTACATTCTAGCCTTTCTTCTTGATCTTTAAGATTTGTTCAAGTGAAATTTCAGTATGTATTGTATTCTTGTATATTATTCAGTTCCATATGTGAAATATGGATGATACTAGTTTAGGTTGGAACTTCAAAATACGACAAAAACAAAAAGGTGAATCGCCTATTTGGCCTATGCCATCCAGACTTCTGTTTATTTTGTTCCTTTGATATTTTTATGTATACCCAACCACATATGATCTTAATAGATTAATTTAAGATTATATAAGCTTAATTGTCATGTGTTGATGCTTAGATTATTCCTAAATTATATTTAATCTTTCATGTCACAAGTTAGCCACTATGAGTCGATATTACATTCACAATTCCGTTTTGTCAATCGTTTGACACTATTGTGGATAATTGGATATCCTTTAGTTTTATGTAATCATGGTCAGGTATCCATTCCTGTGTATATTGTGGTGTTTGTTGTTGTTTTGGGGGATCATCCAGTTTTAGGAAAAACTTTGCCGAAATTTTTGGAAATTTGAAGAGTTGGACAAATCTTGAGTTACTTGGTTCTAAATTGATTCTAGAGGGATCCTAATGAGTTAATTAACCTTATTATCTCATGTACATACTAAATTTATTCCTAAAATGGGTATAGGCTCCTCCATCCAACTTATGGACGATGAGCGTCAGATTACGTTTGTGATTCCGTTTATGGTTTCATTCATGATCTCTTGAGTCCATATGATGTTGCCACATGTGTTATGCCTCATACATGCTTACATTGATTATACTGGGGGATATAGTCCATAACGCCAGCGAGGCTTATTGATTATACGCTGGGGAAGATAGCATATAACGCCAGTAAGGCCTATTAATTATATGCTGGGGGAGATAGCCTAGCCGGGCCTATTAGTTATATATTTACCTGCTGGGGGATATAGCCCATAATACTAGTCAGGCATGTTATATACACGTACATAGCTACGATTTGTATTGCATGACTATACATGAGGCTTGTTCAGTTGTACAATTACCTTATTGGGGGGACATTGCCCATAACACCAGACAGGTACCAGTTCAGATAGTTGTTCAGCTTCAGCACATTTTTAGCTTAAACTTCGGTTCAGTTCCAGATCAGTTGCTAGTTCAAACTATTGTTTAGCTTTCAGCTTACATTCAAATTTCCAGCTTACAATCATACTTTAGTATGCTTTACATATGTTTTTCACCCTACATACTTTGTATATATCGTACTCACGTCCTTCCGGGGCACTGCGATTCATGCCGCGCAGGTACAGATAGATCAGCGCTTGAGCCACATCAGTAGGCTATCCACCAACTGTTAGAGTCACTTTTACTCCCGGAGTTGCTTATCTTTTGGTAGGTGTACAGTCAGCTAGTTTGGGTATGACAGGTCCCTATTCTGTCCAGTACTTGTTCAATTCAGCACAAAGGCCTATAGATATGCACCTGTGTAGTTAGTATGTTTTTATATGTCAGTTTGTATTAGCCTTGTCAGCTTTCCAGATTGTACAGTTCTTATCAACTATACTTATGCTTGTTTAGTTTATCAGTTATATTCATTATTAGTATATTATCAAAACGTTTAGTGATGATCGGCACTTAGTGTCGGTTATCCGTCACAATACTAGGTTGGGTCGTGACAAAGATTGTATCAAAGCAGTTCTGTCCTAGGGTGTCTACAGGCCATGTCTAGTAGAGTCTTGTTTATGGGTGTGTTACGTGCCACACTTATAAACAGGAGGCTACAGGACATATAGGATGGTTGTCCTTCCTTCTTCTCTAGATCGTGTGATAGAGCTATGTTATAATAATTCAGCCTTCTAATGAAATGTTTCATATGTAGTGATGCCGCCGAAGAGACTCACAGCTGCCCAGAAGGGCAAATCCGTTGTTGGCCAGGGTAGTAGCAGAGTACCCTCTGAGTTAGATGAGCATAAGGAGTCCAGACATGAGGTTCCATCCGGAGCTTCACAGACTCCGTCTGCTCAGGGAGAGGTTAGGGGTGCTTTAACTATCGCACCTCTGGCTCCTCAACACGATGACGTAAAGGAGGCCGTCAGACGTTTTACTAGTATTGCAGCTACTTAGTCCATACGGCAACATACGGGTCCTCATGGTGACGATACGGGTTCTAGAATTCATGATTTCCTTATATTAGAGCCTCCAGTTTTCACGGAATATAGTACAGTAGAGGATCTCTAGGATTTTCTAGACAGATCCCTCAGAGTTATGCATGCCACAGATAAAGAGTTAGTTGAATTGGCATCATATAGATTACAGGATCTAGAAGCATGTTGGTATACCACTGAAGATCTTAATAAATTCATTTAAGATTATATAAGCTTAATTGACATGTGTTGATGCTTAGATTATTCCTAAATCATATTTAAACTTTCATGTCACAACGGACTTTTTGGGTTGTTCAGTACGTCGGGGAGTTGAAGGAATCGTGTTCCAGACTATGGAATTTCTGCGGTCCACTATACGACCGCAGAATCACTCTGCGGGCCGCAGATCTGCCGCAAAGTAAATAAGAAACTTGAGCAAAATTTTAGGACTATTGTGCGGTCCATTATGTGGCCGCATAACCATTTTACGGGCCGCAGATCCCATTGCAGAACCAGCATGAGAAATGTTTGAATAAGGTTATGCGGTCTATTATGCGACTGCAGAATTGGTCTGTGGGTCGCAGACCTATCGCAGAGTGGAGCAGAAATGCCCAAATCTGGAGGGCCATTATGTGGTCCATTTTACAAACCGCAGAAGTGTTATGCGGTCACATATGCGACCGCAGATCTACGTCGGGGCTTCATTTTTTTAATTTTATAACCCAGCCCCCCATTTCATTTATCTAGACTGAGGGTTCATTTTTGGGGGATCACTTGTCATTTTAGAGAGAGGAGAGAACTATTCTAAAGAGATGAAAGGGAGGGTTAAGGATTTCACTACTCTACCTTTATTGAACCTTGGTATTTCATCAAAAGGAACTTGCTAGGGCTTCAAAGAGGTAAGAATTTCTTTCTCCAATTCTTCAATTTTGGGTTTGGGGTTGATTATGGGTGATTAGGGTAAATTTATCACATGCATGAGCTAATAGGGATTGTGGGAAAGTTGTTGAACAATCTTGGGTGGTTTTGTTGTTGAATTGGTTGAGGGAAAGGTTGGGTCATAGTTGTAACAGCCCTTGCCATACGAATTTCTCTAATCGTGCTTGTAATTCTCTCCTCCTCTATATATTGGCATCGTTAGGAGTGTTGGGATATTATTGTTTTATTACGAAAAGCTCTTTCGAGGTATGAAGGCTAAACTCTTTATCTGGTATTGGAATTCCCGTGTTTTTACAAAACTCCATTGTGTGATGATCGAACATGGAACGCTATTGGTGTGGGGTATTCAAACTAGTAAAATAGATTTCCGATTACCATAACGTGTTAGAACCTTCATGTGTTAACGACTCTCTATTTTTTACTTAATTATGTTATACCCTTTTTTGGGAAGAAGATATTGTATGATATCAATGTGATTAAGCACTTATTTCTCATATGATGAAACCTTATGAACTTACACTGGCTAAGGACAAAGGTGCCAAATGGTTGATTTGAAAGGGAACTCTTTTGTACAAACTATTATCCTTTTGGGAATCCGAAGTATGGCATTGTGAATACACCTCTACCCACATACATTGGGGTGAAGCGGCAGGGCCGCTTTGTGTAGAGTTGTGGTATTGTGATTACACCTCCACCAGCATATATTGGGGTGAGTCAGCAAGGCCGCTTTGTGTAAACTTGTGGCATTGTGATTACACCTCCACCCGCATACATTGGGGTGAGGCGGCAGGGCCACTTTGTGTAGAGGTGGTTGCAGAGGATCCCCGACTTAAAAATTTATAAATGTTATTGAAAACTCTTGATAAATTTGCTATGGATTTAACTGCTATCTAAGCCCTTTTATTGTTACCATAATTCATCATAGTTCATGTTGTATTTCCAAGTCCTTGAATAGGTGTTTGGTTTTCATACTAGTACTATTCGACATGTACTAACGTTTATTTTACCAGGGGCGCTGAATCTTTAATGGATGCAGGTGGTTCAACAGCGGAAGGCATTGACCAGTGATAGCGGCACACTCTCTTTTCAGTTGACTTGGTGAGCCCCACTTCATTTTGGGGTCGTGCATTTTTTGTTTCGAGTGTATTATGTTTTGACGTATAGCCGGAGCCTTATTGCCAGCACTGTGATTGTACTCTTTTTTTATTTATTAGAGGCTCCGAAGACACAGTGTAGGTTGTATATATGGGTGTTGGGAAAGTCAAACTAATCTTGTTGTATTTGAATCACTTGTTTCACTTCAAACTATGAAAGTGTATGTATTTTGAGACTTTATAAATAAAGTAACTAATGGTGATGGAAATTGGTATTATTCATGAATCCTCGTGATGTTAATTAATGAAATTATCTTCTCTTCGTTTATGGGTGAGTTAGGTAGAAGGAAATCTAGTAGGCTTGCTCGGCCGGGTTATCTCGATTGAACGTCGGTCGCGACCCCCGAGGTCGTGGTGTGACAATTACATTCACAATTCCATTTTGTCAATCGTTTGACATTATTATGGATAATTGGATCTCCTTTAGTTTGATTTCATCTTGGACGGGTATCTATTCTCGTATATATTGTGGTGTTTGTTGTTGATTTTGGGGATCATCTAGTTTAAGGAGAAACTCTACCGAAATTTTTGAAAATTCAAAGAGTTGGACAAATCTTGAGTTGCGTGGTTCTAAACTGATTCTAGAGGGATCCTAATGAGATAATTAACCTTAGTATATCATGTACATACTCAGTTTTCCCCTAAAATGGGGATAGGCCCCTCCGTCCAACTTATGGACAACGAGCGTCATATTACGTTTCTGATTTCGTTTATGGTTTCCTTCATCATCTCTTGAGTCCATATGATGATGTCACATATGTTATGCCTCATACATGCTTACATTGATTATGCTGGGGGCTGGGGGATATAGCCCAAAACAGAAGCGATGCCTATTGATTATATGCTAGGGGGAGATAGCCAATAACTCCAGCGAGGCCTATTGATTATATGCTGGGGGAAGTTAGCCCATAACATCAGTCGGGCCTATTGATTATACATTTGCCTGCTGAGAGGATATAGCCCATAACACCAGTCAGGCATGTTATATACATGCAAGGTACAGTTTGAATTGTATGACTATACATGAGGTTAGATCGGCTATACAATTTCCTGATTGGGGGGATATAGCACATAACACCAGACAGGTACCAATTCAGATAGTTGTTCAGTTTCAGCACATTTTCAGCTTAAACTTCGGTTCAGTTCCAGATCAATTGCTAGTTCAGACTCTTGTTTAGTTTTCAGCCTACATTCAGATTTCCAGCTTACAGTCATACTTTAGTATGCTTTACATATGCTTTTCACCCTACATACTTTGTACATATCATACTCACGTCCCTTCTGGGTGCTGCATTTCATGCCGCGCAGGTACAGATAGATCAGCGCTTGAGCCACATCAGTAGGCTACCCACCAACTGTTGGAGTCACTCTGTTTACTCCCGAAGTTGCTTATCTTTTGGTAGGTGTACAGCCAGCTAGTTTGGGTATGACGGGACCCTGTTTTGTCCAGTACTTATTCAATTGAGCACTCTTAGAGGCCTATAGATATGCACCTGTGCAGTTAGTATATTTTTATATGTCAGCTTGTGTTAGCCTTGTCGGCTTTCCAGATTATACAGTTCTTATCAGTTATGCTTATGCTTGTTCAGTTTATCAGTTATATTCATGATTAGTAGATTATTAGTAGGTTTAGTGATAATCGGCACTTAGTGTCGGTTATCTATCACGGCACTAGGTTGGGTCATGACATTAACACACTAGAAGTCAGCTTGTCACAATATCGTGACATGACGGGGGTGTTTTGTATGACGGAAAATATTTTTATGTTTTCCTAGAAATATTTTCCTGAAAAATTTATGGTTTTCTTACTTATTTTCTGGTGTTTGGTTAAGTGGCAGAATTTTGTTTTTTGAAAAATATATAATTTAGGCAAACACTATGGGAAATGAAATGAGTAAGAGCTGGAGAGGATGGTAGGTTGGTGTCACGACCCAATTCCATTATAGGCCGTGATGGTGCCTAAAACCATTGTTAGGCAAGCCAACACTGATCAATCTAGTGGTTTCCCGTTTTAATAAGTTGCTAGGTGAATAACATTCCTCATTGTTAAAAGATTTAGGAATTTACAGATGTAAAATAATTAAACGAAGGCAATGAGTGCAAATCAAAATCATAAAAATAAATCCAAAATCATAAGTCTACTAGCTTGTACCAAGATCTGGTATCACAAGTGTGTGGGCTACTAGTAGAATATACAAAAGATCTCTACTCCATTGTCTGAAACAGAATAGATAGAAAATAAATCCAAAGAGAGAATCCGACTGCTGTTGAACGGCTCAGAAGGGCAGCTCGCCGTGTGGTCTCGGACAAGAAGTCAAGCGTGCGTGTCGGACTGATAACCAGATGCACCTGCCTTATATCCTGCACATCAAGTGCAGAAGTGTAGCGTGAGAATATAAACAACATGTACCCAGTAAGTATCCAGTCTAACCTTGAAGAAGTAGTAACGAGGGGTCGACTTTGGCACTTACTATAGGCTAAAATTACAATGCCAAAATTTACCAATGAGCATGGATTTCGTGAAAAATACTAAAAACTCAATAACAGGAAATAATAAATAATTCTTTCACAAGTACTAAGTCCCGAATCTATTTTTATCATTTAACAGTTTATATCTCAAGCCAATGAAGCAATATCAATTATAAATGATTCCAAAGATGTGTCATGCACAAATTATACCGAGGTCGTACGGCCCGATCAAACATAAATATTTAAATTGTACATTGCCGAGGGTCGAACGGCTTGAAACATAGATGCATTTATCTGGTACCGAGGCGTTCGGCCAGCTCCACAAAGAAGATACTTTAAAGAAATACAAATTCTCAATAACAGTCAAGTGTTACATTCACAACTTCAATTAAGTGAAATTTAACCTTTTAAAAATTTCCTTTATAAGTTTCCAATCTAACTTAAGCAATTAAATTAACATTTAAGGGTGCAAACATCTCAAGTATAGCATGATATGGGTCCTAGACTACCCGGACAATAGCATAATTAGTAGCTACGTACGAACTCTCGTCACCTCGTGCGTACGTAGCCCCCAAAAATAAAAACACATGTTAATCAACTCACCTATGGGGATAATTCCCTCTTACAAGGTTAGAAAAGAGACTTGCCTCGTCTCAAAGCCTACTTTCCGGTCCAAGATTGTGCTCAAGCCCTCAATTTGGCGCCAAACGACTCGCAACTAGTCAAATATTATTTAAAATAATTAATACACACTTAAAAGTTCATATCCCAACTATAACAGTGATTTCCCAAGCCTATTTGCAGAATCCCTAAAATTCACTCCCCGGGCCCATGTGCCCGAATTACGGAAATATTTTGAAGAAAGCTGTTACCCATAACCTCATCAACTCAAATATATGATTTTTACTAGATTTCATAACGAATTTCATGATTAAATCTCATTTTTATCAAAAACCTAGGTTTTCACCTAACCCATAATTTTTACTAATTTACATGTTATAATCTACCCATAAACTATGTATTTAACACACATTGTATAGAAATTACATACCTCAAAGTGCTAGGTGAAATCCCCTCTCAAGAGCTCCAAAAATCGCCCAACAATGAAAATAAATGAGCCAAAATGACGAAGTCCCGCTTTAAAAGAGACCTCACTACCTCCAGCTATCTCGCACTTGCGGTCGCAGGACCGCACCTGCGTTGTCGCTTCTGCGGATAAAAGTCCGCTTCTGCGGAAGTGCCCAGGCAGGCTGGCTCTATTTCTGCGAACGAGGTCCTGCTTCTACGATGGATGGGGGCGCACCTGCGGATCCTGGGCTGCCCTTCCTTGGCCGTTTCTGCGAGCTCGCACCTGCGGCTGGCCAAGCGCAGGTGCGATTATGACAGCAGCTAGGAGCTTCAACTGTTGCTCCCAATTTCCAACTTGGTCTGAGCCTCGTCCGATTGACACTCGGGACCCCGCCCGAACATACCAACAAGTTTTGAATCATAAAACGAACTTGCTCGAACCCTCGGAACGCCCGAAACAACACTAAAACTAAGAATCACACCCTGAAACCAATTGAATCAAACTTATTAACATCAAGTTCTTCAATTTAATCCCAATGCGCCGAAACGTACTTAAACTACTCGGAATGACACCAAATTTTGCATGCAAGTCTTAAATGATAGTACAAAACTATTCCCGGTCTCTGAATTCCATTTGGACCTCGATATCACCAAAACCCGCTCCAAACCAAATTTAAAGGACTTCTAAAACCTTCAAAGAACCAGCTTTCACTATTAGGCGCCAATACGATCCCAGGTCATCCCAAACCCGATCCAAACATACACCCAAGTCCGAAATCATCATACGAACCTATTGGAACCGTCAAATCCCAATTTCGAAGTCATTTACTCAAAATGTTGACAAAAGTCAGACTTAGCCTTTTAAGGCCAACTTAAGGAACCAAGTGTTCAGATTTCAACTCGAACCCTTCCAAATCCCGAACCAACGATCCCCAAAAGTAATAAAACGGTAAAAGCACGTACTGGGAGTCTTACTTAGGGGAACAGGTTTATAAAAAGCAAAATGACCGGTCGGGTCGTTACATTCTCCCCCTCTTAAACAAACATTCGTCCTCGAACGGGTTTAGAATCATACCTGAAGTGCTGAACAAGTGAGGATATTTGCTCCGCATGTCCTCCTTGGACTCCCAAGTCGCCTCCTTGAATGGTTGGCCCCTCCACCGAAACTTTACCATGAAAATCCTCTTGGATCTCAACTGACGATCCTGCCTATCAACAATGGCAACTAGCTTCTCTTCATAACCCAGACTCTCATCTAACTGAATCGTGCTGAAGTCTAACACATGTTACAAGTCGGCATGATACCTCTGGAGCATAGACACGTGGAAGACCGGATGAACTCTCGATAGACTGGGAGGCAAAGCCAGCTCATAAGCAACCCCTCCAACTCGTCTCAACACCTCAAATGAGCCTATAAACCTTGGGCTCAACTTGCCCTTCTTCCCAAATCTCATGATCCCCTTCATCGGCGAGACTTTCAAGAGAACCTTCTCGCCTACCATAAATGATAAGTCACGCGCCTTCTGGTCTACAAAACTCTTCTGTCTGGACTGTGCTGTGCGAAGTCGTTCCTGAATTAACTTTACCTTTTCCAAAGCATCCTTCACCAAATCAGTACCATATAAATTAGCCTCGCCGGGCTCAAACCACCCGATGGGAGAATGGCATCGCCGGCCATATAAAGCCTCAAATGGTGCCATTTCGATGCTGAACTGGTAACTGTTGTTGTAAGAAAAGTCGGCCAAAGGCAAGAACCGATCCCACTGTCCCCCAAAGTCAATCACACATGCTCTGAGCATGTCCTCCAAGATCTGAATTGTTCGCTCCGATTGCCCGTCGGTCTGTGGATGAAATGCGATGCTGAGCTCTACACGGATCCCCAACTCACTCTGTACTGCTCTCTAGAAATGCGAAGTAAACTGAGGACCGCTGTCTGATATGATGGAGAAAGGCACACCATGCAACCGAACTATCTCATAGATATAAATCTGGGCCAATCTCTCTAAAGTATACGTAGTCATCACAGGAATGAAATGTGCCAACTTGGTCAATCGGTCTACAATGACCCAAACTGCATCAAACTTCCGCAAGGTCCATGGTAACCCAACTACGAAGTCCATAGTAATGCGCTCCCACTTTCACTCAGGTATAGAACCTGCTAGCAATTTAGGCATCTGGCTACATACTCAACTATGTCCTTCTTCATCCGCCACCACCAATAATGCTGCCTCAGGTCGCGATACATCTTTGAAGCACCTGGATGAATGGAATATCGAGAACTGTGCGCCTCCTCTAGAATCCTCTCCTTCAAGCCAACAACATTTGGAACACATAAACGACCCCGGAGTCGCAGAACACCATCCTCGTTGATAGAAACCTCCTTGGCACTACCTTGTAGTACCGTCTCTCTGAGAATCGCCAAGTGCGGATCATCAAACTATCGAGCCTTGATCTGCTCCAATAGTGAAGACTGGGCAACGACGCATACAAGAACTTGGTCGGACTCTGAAACATCCAACCTCACAAGGCTGTTAGCTAAAGGCTGGATGCCCAAGGCTAGTGGTCTCTCCTTCACTGATATGAATGCCAAGCTACCCATACTCTCTACCTTCCTGCTCAAGGCATCCGCGACCACATTCGCCTTGCCCGGATGATAAAGAATGGTGATGTCATAGTCTTTCAGTAAATCAAGCTACCTACGCTGCCTCAAATTGAGATCCATTTGCTTGAACAAATAGTGCAAGCTGCGATGATCAGTGTAAACCTCACAGGACACCCCATAAAGATAATGCCTCCAGATCTTAAGAGCATGAACAATCGCGGCCAACTCAAAATCATGCACAGGATAATTCTTCTCATGGGGCTTCAGCTGACGCGAAACATATGCAATAACTCGCCCCTCCTACATCAATACACAACCCAAGCCAACGCACAAAGCATTGCAATACACAGTATACATCCCCGAATCGAAAGGCAATACTAGGACTGGTGTTGTGGTCAAACCCGTCTTGAGCTTCTGGAAGCTCGTCTCACAACCATCGAACCAACGAAACTGAGCACCCTTCTGGGTCAATCTAGTCAAAGGTACTGCAATAGACGAGAAGCCCTCCATGAACCGGCGATAATAACCTGCTAACCCCAAGAAGATCCTGATCTCAGTCGCTGAAGTAGGGTGAGGCCAACTCTGAACTGCCTCAATATTCTGGGGATCCACCTTAATGCCTTCGCCTTATATAACATGCCCCAAGAATGCCACAGAATTTAACCAAAACTCACACTTGGAGAACTTAGCATATAACTTCTGTTCCCGCAAGGTCTGAAGTACCACTCTCAAGTGCTGCTCGTGCTCTTCCATGCTACGTGAGTAAATCAAGATGTCATCAATGAAGACAATGACAAACAAATCAATGTAAGGCCTGAACACCCTGTTCATCAAGTCCATAAACGCCGCTGAGGCGTTAGTCAAGCCGAAGGACATCACCAGAAACTCATAATGTCCATATCTAGTACGAAAAGCAGTCTTCGAAACATCCGAGTCCCGAATATTCAACTGATGTTACCCTGACCTCAAGTCGATCTTAAAGAACACCCTAGCACCCTGCAACTGGTCAAACAAATCATTGATACGCGATAGCGGGTACTTATTCTTGACGGTAACCTTGTTCAACTGACGGTAATCAATGCACATCCGCATAGTCTCATCTTTCTTCTTTACAAATAACACTGGTGCACCCCCAAGGTAACACACTTGGCCTGACGAACCCTTTTTCTAGCAACTCCTCAAGTTGCTCCTTCAACTCTTTCGGAGCCATACGGTATGGTGGGATAGATATAGGCTGGGTACTTGGAGCTAAGTCAATACAAAAGTCGATATCACGATCTTGTGGCATGCCTGGAAGATCAGAAGGAAACACATCGGAGAACTCCCTGACTATTGGTACTGAATCAATCGCCAGAGACTCTACAGTAGTATCCCGAACATGGGCTAGATAAGCCAAATAACCCTTCTCGGCCATGTGTCGAGCCTTCATAAAAGAGATAACCCGACTAGATGTACTGACGGACGAACCCTTCCACTCCAATCTAGGCAACTCTAGCATCGCTAAGGTAACAGTCTTGGCATGGCAATCAAGGATGGCGTGATATGGGGATAGCCAGTCTATGCCCAGGATGACCTCAAAGTCGGTCATATCAAACAACAGAAGATCTGCTCTAGTCTCATAACCACAGAATATGACCACACGAGACCGATACACCCGATCCACAACAACAGAATCGCCCACAGGAGTGCACACATAAACAGGAGTACCCAAGAACTCATGAGGAATATCCAGGAAATGGGCAAATAGAGATGACACATATAAATAGGTAGATCCTGGATCAAACAATACTGAAGCATCCCTACCGCAGACAGTAATAGTACATGTGATCACAGCATCTGAGGCCACTGCATCTGGTCTGGCCAAAAAAGTATAGAACCTAGCTGGAGCACCGACTGGCTGGTTGACCTCCCCCTGCCTGGCCTGCACCTCTAGGATGGCCCCTACCTGTCTGCCCTCCGCCTCTGGGCGGCCGGACAGCTGGTGCTGAAATCATGAGCTAATGACCCTGTTGTACTTCATTGCCCCAAAGCTTAGGGCAGAACCTCCACACATGACCGGGATCCCCGCACTCAAAACAGCCTCTCGGTAGGGTGATTTGTTGTCCTGAAGTCTGACCCTGATGGCCTGAATACCCACTAGAAGAACCCTGAATAGCTGGTGGGCAATAAGAACTCTACGGCATAGCACTGAAATAGGATCGCACTGGAGCACCCCGAGGAGGCGACGGTGCTGGATATGTGGGCCTGCTGGGTTGACCCCTCATGAACTGACCTATGCCCCCAGCCGGGGCACCTCTAAACTCTCCGGAATAACGAACCCTCTTGTCCCGCTGCATCTGCTCTCTACCCCTCTAACGGTAACCCTCAATCCTCTGAGAAATCTCCACCACTAGCTGATAGGAAGTCCCCATCTCAACCTCCCGGTCCATAGTAGCCTGAATACCTAAGTGCAACCCCGCAACAAACCTTCATACTCGCTCTGCCTCAGTAGGAAGTATCATAAGTGCATAGCGAGACAACTCAGAGAATCTCGCCTCATAATCGGCACTGACATCTGACCCTGCTGGAGCTGCTCAAACTGGAACCGCAACTCTTCCCTCTGAGAAGGTGGGATATACTTGTCCAAGAATAGACATGTAAACTGGTCCTAAGTCATGGGAGGAGAACCTACTGGTCTTCCGAGAAGATAAGACTGCCACCACCTACGGGCACTGCCCTCCAGCTGGAAAGTAGTGAAATCCATCCCATGGGACTCCATTATCGTCATGTTGTGCAGTTTGTCCCTGCACCGATCAATGAATTCCTGGGGATCCTCATGTCGCTCACCTCCGAATACAGGAGGGTGAAGCTTGGTCTATCTATCCAGTAGCTTCTGCGGCTCGCCAGCCGCAACTGGTCTGGGCTCAAGTACAGCTGCTATAACTTGCTGGGCTCTGCCCACGGGTAGTGTGCCTGGGGTCTGATATACTGCAGTTGCATGCCCAGGAGCCTGAGCAGTAGGGGTTTATGCTCCCCCTCCCTCCTTAGATGTGGCTGGGTCTGCTAGAAATAAACCAGCCTGGGTCATAGAATCCATGAACCGTAGAATACGGGCCATGACCTCCTGAAAGCCCGGGGCTGGCTCTGCTAAGGGCACCTCGCCCTACTCTTCATCAATGAGATCCTCCACTGGATCGGTTGGTGGTGCAACTGGGGAAACTCTGGGACGTCTTCGTCCCCTACCTCGGACTGGTGCCCTTCCCCGGCCTTTTCCTCAGCCCCAAGCAACAAGGGGAGCAGCTCCTCCCGGGTCCGAAACATCTGCCGCACGCGTTCTCACCATCTGTGAGAGAGTAAGATAAGAAATTTAGTACACCATCAACTGCACGATAGGATATGAATAAAGAGTAGTTTCCTAATACCCTATAGCCCCTCGAAGATAAGTACGGACGTCTCCGCACCAATCCTGAAAGACTCTATTAGGCCTTCCCATAACTTGTGAGACCTACGTGAACCTACTGCTCTGATACCATGTTGTCACGACCCAATTCCATTATAAGTCGTGATGGCGCCCAACACCGTTTTTAGGCAAGCCAACACTGATCAATCTAGTGGTTTCCCATTTTAATAAGTTGCTAGGTGAATAACATTCCTCATTGTTAAAAAATTTAGGAATTTACAGATGTAAAATAATTAAACGAAGGCAACTGAGTGCAAATCAAAATCATAAAAATAAATCCAAAATCATAAGTCTACTAGCGTGTGATGGTATCACAAGTGTGTGGACTACTAGTAGAATATACAAAAGATCTCTACTCCACTGTCTGAAACAGAATAGACAGAAAATAAATCCAAAGAGAGACTCCGGCTGCTACTGAACGGCTCGGAAGGGCAGCTCATTGTGTGGTCTCAAACCAGAAGTCAAGCGTGCGCGCTAGACTGATAACCAGATGCACCTGCCTCAGATCCTGCACATCAAGTACAGAAGTGTAGCATGAGTACATAAACAATATGTACACACTAAGTATCCAGTCTAATCTCGAAGAAGTAGTGACGAGGGGTCGACTTGGGCACTTACTATGGCTAAAACTACTATGCTAAAATTTACCAATGAGCATGGATTTCGTGAAAAATACTGAAAACTCAATAACAGGAAATAATAAATAATTCTTTCACAAGTACTAAGTCCCGAATCTATTTTCATCATTTAACAGTTTATATCTCAAGCCAATGAAGCAATATGAATTATAAATAATTCCAAATATGTGTCATGCCCAAATTATACTGAGGTCATACGGCCCGATCCAATATAAATATTTAAAACTGTGCATTGTCGAGGGTCAAACGGCTCGAACCATAGATGCATCTATCTGCTACCGAGGCGTTCATCCCACTCCACAAAGAAGATACTTTAAAGAAACACAAATTCTCAATAACAGTCAAGTGTTCCATTCACAATTTCAATTAAGTGACATTTAACCTTTTAAAAATTTCCTTTATAAGTTTCCAATCTAACTAAAACAATTAAATTAACATTTAAGGGTGCAAACATCTCAAGTATAGCATGATATGAGTCCTAGACTACCCGGACAATAGCATAATTAGTAGCTACATACGGACTCTAGTCACCTCGTGCGTACGTAACCCCCATAAATAGAAACACATGTTAATCAACTTACCTATGGGGATAATTCCCTCTTACAAGTTAGAAAAGACACTTACCTCATCTCAAAGCCTACTTTCCGGTCCAAGATTGTGCTCAAACTCTCAATTTGGCGCCAAACGACTCGCAACTAGTCAAATATTATTTAAAATAATTAATAAATGCTTAAAAGTTCATATCCCAACTATCACAGTGATTTCCCGAGCCTATTTGCAGAATTCTTAAAATTTACTCCCCGAGCCCACGTGCCCGGATTCCAGAAAGTTTTTGAAGAAAATTTGTTACCCATAACCTCATGAACTCAAATATATGATTTTTACTAGATTTCATAACGAATTTCATGATTAAATCTCATTTTTATCAAAAACCTAGGTTTTCATCAAACCCATAATTTTCACTAATTTACATGTTATAATCTACCCATAAACTATATATTTAACACACATTATATAGAAATTACTTACCTCAAAGTGCTAGGTGAAATCTCCTCTCAAGAGCTCCAAAATTCGCCCAGCAATGGAAATAAATGAGCCAAAATGACTAAGTCCCGCTTTAAAAGAGACCTCACTGCCTCCAGCGATCTCGCACCTGCGTTGTCGCTTCTGCAGAAAAAAGTCCGCTTTTGTGGAAGTGCCCGGGTAGGCAGGCAGGCGGGCTCCATTTCTGCGAACGAGGTCCCGCTTCTGCGATGGTTGGGGGTGCACCTGCGGATCCTGGGCTGCCCTTCCTTGGCCGCTTCTGCGAGCTCTGGCTCGCTTCTGGACAAGCGCATGTGCGATTATGACAGCAGTTGGGAGCTTCAGCTGTTGTTCCCAATTTCCAACTTGGTCTGAGCCTCGTCCGATTGATACTCGGGGCCTCCGGGGCCCCGCCGGAACATATCAACAAGTTTGGAATCATAAAACATACTCGCTCGAACCCTCAGAACGCCCGAAATAACACTAAAACTAAGTATCTCACCCCAAAACCAATTGAATCAAACTTATGAACTTCAAGTTCTTCAAATTACTCCCAATGCGCCAAAACATACTTAAACTACTCGGAATGACACCAAATTTTGCGTGCAAGTCTTAAATGACATTACAGAACTATTCCCAGTCTCAGAATTCCATTTGGATCTTTATATCACCAAAACCCGCTCCAAACCAAATTTAAAGGACTTTTAAAACCTTCAAAGAACCAGCTTTCACTATTAGACGCAAATTCGCTCTCGGGTCATCCAAAATCTGATCTGATTATACGCTCAAGTCCGAAATCATCATACGAACTTATTAGAACCGTCAAATCCCGATTCTGAGGTCGTTTACTTAAAATGTTGACCGAAGTCAAACTTAGCCTTTTAAGGCCAATTTAAGGATCCAAGTGTTCCGATTTCAACCCGAACCCTTCCAAATCCCGAACCAACCATCCCCGCAAGTCATAAAACAGTAAAAGCACGTACGAGAAGTCTTACTTAGGGAAACGGGGTTCTAGAAAGTAAAACGACTGGTCGGATCGTTACAATTGGGTTCTACGAGTCGGGTGGCGAGGTTAGGGAAAGGGGTGGTGGGGAGGGGGTGGAGTGGGAGTGGAGGTGGGGTAGGGGTTTTGGGGGTAGGGGCAAGGATGGGGTGCATAGTAGGGCGGGGGACTAGGGTGGAGAAGGTTGAAAAATATTTTTCCTCTCTCTGGTGGGACAGTCATTGAGGGCATGAGAAAAATATTTTTCAAAACATTTAAGTCAACCAAACATGAATAAAAAATTTAGAAAAGAATAATATTTTTCTTCGTACCAAAAATACCCCTAATGACAATTATTAACAAATTACGACCTTTGGAATCAAACCCAAATTACAAAGCTTACATTAACAAATAAATAAAATTACATAGGCAAAATGGGGAACTCGACTCAAACCAAGAGAAGTGGTCTTATTTCTATTTATTTTCTTATTTATCTTTTAAAAGGATCAATAAGAAAAAAAAAAGATATAATAAAACTTAATAAAAAGTATCTACGTACTCTTTTTAAAAATATTGTGAATGACAGCTACATTATGTTCAAGACCTATCAATATACAATGGGAATTGCCATCTGTATATATAAAGGCAATATAGCCAGTAATCATAACGTCAGTGAAGCTTCTTACAGTTCACCTGCCGGAATACTTCGCCGTAGAAAATGGACGAGTCCTGGAGAATAAAAATGGGAATGCCTTTCACCACCACAACAACAACAAAAACCAGCCTTCCCAGCCGACTTTCCATGGAAGCCACCACTCGTCGCCGGCGGGAAATCTCCGGCGACTCTGAATTGGACCCCGAAGATTTCAGTGACGTATTCGGAGGACCTCCTCGCAGTGTACTTCAACGGCAGTTCTCCGCCTGCGATGATTATACTAGGCCCTCAAATTTATCCTACGATGAGATATTTCGATCGCAGGCGAGAATGTTTCCGGGGAGGTGTCACCGGAACTTTCCGGAATTCAAGATTCCGGTCGAAAAAGGTGGCCGGAGAATTGATCACGGATTTTATGGCGATATATTTGGATGCAATGAAGAAGAAGAAATGATGAGAAGGTCGAGGACGAGGTCAGGTTCTAAGTCCAAGGCGAGCTCTTCGTCGGCGTTGAGCTCAGAGGACATTAGTCCCCTCCGGCCGGCGATCGGCGGCGAATGTTATGACGACATTTCGTTCTTCGCTACAAAACTCAGGTATATATTTACTCCGTACTCTACCGTTACCTCCAGTTTCCGTATGAACCTGGGAATTTTACATATATGGCCAGGTATATGGTTTATATTACACTGGGTTTAGATATTCTTCTTCTTTCCCTCTCGGGTCTTTGTGTCATTTGAAAGGAGAAAATATATTTTTTCCGAAGGAGAAAAACATTTTGACTAATCAATAATTGGGATTTATTGAGAATTAAACCTTCTCCTTTGTTTAAGATGAAGTTATATGATGTAATGGAGCTGACTCAAGCTTTTATGTAGAGGGACTGGTCCGACTGGATATAGTTGATGCTGCAATTGAAATTCCTTATTTGAGGGGAAAAAACTGTTATTTTGTTACATATATTTCTGCACAGCAACTTTTTTAAGGATAATTTGACCAAATTTCTTAGTGAAATTGTAAATTGAATTAAACACCTTTCTTCAAATGATAGACGTTTAAAGCAATGTTAACTATTAACTTAAAATATATATTTCACTGAAATAAAATTCGTCGAGGTTTTGAAATTTGAATTGATAAACACCTAATTTTGGATGGTGAGAGTATAACTTTGTTGACGGCAAAACAAGTACTATAACTTTGTCGGACTTGCGCAGAAATATTTGAAAAATATCTCAAAATTATGAAAAGGCACGAAGATAGATTTTTAGGTTATGAACGAAATGCGAGGAAGAGAGATAACCAGTTAGCGAAGATCATTCACTATCCATATCATGTAGTCTACCCCTTAGCCCAATTATAACTTTTTCTTTTTCATTACTTCCATGGTCGTGCGACATCAGCAATACTGTTGAGATGGTTTGTTGGTAGATGTTACCACATTTGCCCTTTTATAATGAAAGAAGATCTTGATGTATGCCATGGTTGTTTTATGCATTTTTAGACCAATAAATGTACCAACTGGATGGAACTCAACTAGAATGATGTATGAAGAATACCAAGGGTTGCAGGGAACGCCAGTATTTTCATGCCATCCACCTTACTACAACACCAAAAACGAGCACAATGAGGATTTCAGAAGCAATAATCTTGCATTCAACCAAAGAAATTCATCTCCAGAATCAATTGGTATGAATCCCATATCTTCTAGCAACCACAAGGTGTCCACAAATGCTTTCGAGCTCAACTCGCCTTCCTCTATTGTCTCCTCCTCACTTTGTAAAGAGCATGATGACAGCATAGCCTGCAGAGATCAACATAATATGTCTCAACTAGAAACGTCAGAGCAAGATGAAGATGAAATCATGAGCTCTTATGTTATTGAAGTCAACCCCGATTATGGAGAAGGATCAGCGGAGGAAGAAAACGCGGTCCATGAAGCTATTGCTTGGGCTAAGGAGAAGTTCCAAGGACACTGTTCAGAGAATAATTTGAGTTTTGAAGAGGAAAAACAGCAGTCAGGAGAGATAGAAGGTGCGATGAAGGACTTTCTCTCTATTTCAAATATATTCTCTTTTGAATTCCCATTAACATCACTGTTTCTGACTATTCTTCAACTTGCAGAAGTGTCTACTTTACATCAGTTTCTGGAGGAACAAAGAGATGGACATGAATTGACCGAAATAACTACGGTAATTTTTGACAATGATCTTGCAAGACATTTTAAAGAAATGCATATATTTATGTTGGTATAATAAGCGAAACTTGAATTTTGTTCGGAAAGTTGAGAAGAGGAGAGGGCAGGGGAATCAGTAAAACTCTCCCTTCCTATGTTTATACAAAGGAATACAGAATTTGTCAAGGATATAATAGTTTTCACTTGGAACTGATGGGATTTTCTCTGGAGAATGAAGTAGAGAAATCTGAGAAAAACAGAGAATTTTACGGTCCAATCCACCAAAATTTCTTCCCCTCTTTTTGTGCACCCCCAACAAGAAAGAATCATTCTGTTTCAGATTATCTCTTATTTGCTCCCTACAGAAGCAAGTGGAAGAACGCCATATGTGATCTTATTGTTTTCCATTTTTTCGCTGCCCCTCCATTTCTATACTTACCAACAAAGAGGGAAATAGACATATTGACAATAGTACAGAGAAAAAGTCAAATGTACTTTGAAATGCCGATAAACAATATCATGAAAGCCTAAGAAAGAAAAAAACAATATCTTGACACTGCAGGAAACAGGGAAGGGGTGTGGTTTCATAATGTTGAGATTAAGACAATTTGTCCTTTTAGTTTTTCTAGCATAACTTCTTTTTGCAGGATGATGAACCGGATAAATGGGCAACTGGAGAAGAAAGACTGCAACTTCAGAATGATGTAAGCTTCAATTTTTCTTAGTTAGTACTCTCTTCCTCCGGTCCACAATAAGTGACCCTTTTACCTTTTCATTTTGGTCTAAAATAAGTGTCCATTTACAATCAAGAAGGAATTAATTTTATTTTTCTAAAATTTGCCCTTATTTACATATTCCAATGTGTCAATGTAACAATTAATTAAGGTTAATTTAGTGAATACATCTTTTTTTTTCTCTAGGAGTTCCTACTTCTTTAATGGGTATGTCAAAGGTAAAATTGTCACTTATTGTGGACCCGAGGGAGTACCATACAGAGTTACATACCTAATAAATCAATGATATTCTTATAATTGGGTTTTTCGTTGCCAGTTGATCTCTAGCAATATTGATTTGATAGGCTCTTGTAGTTCCTTGACAAAGTTTCAACTCAAATAGCAATATCAACATATAAGTAATGAGATCTACCATGGATTCCAAGTCCATGACTTAAACTACATCTCTCAATGACTACAGCAGTGGTTTCCAAAGAGTCTAGTTAAGATGTGTTATGGAACTCTATTATTGTATAAAGCATATAGAATTTAATACGTAGATGTTTCAAACATTGAGAAGTTCAAGCTTCGTGTAAAAGTCTGTTTATAATGGGTACAGATGGAAATGGAGTTACTGGATGAAAAGGTAACGCTATGGTCGACTGGCAAGGAAGCTGACATTCGATTGCTCCTTTCAACACTACATCATGTAAGATCATACCCCGTTTCTGTCAATAAATCAGTGATTTACAGTTTGTGATTGCTGGAAAGATTCACTGAACATGACTCCCTCTTCCCAAATTTTCTCAGATTGTATGGCCTGAAAGTGGGTGGCTTCCAATTCCATTAACAAACTTAATAGACAGTGCACATGTGAAGAAGGCTTATCAGAAAGCAAGAGTCTGTTTGCATCCAGACAAATTGCAACAGAGAAATGCAACCCTTGGGCAAAAATATGTTGCACAGAAGGCATTTTCCATACTTCAGGTCTAGATTTGATAAATAATGTTCACTGTAATGAACTACCAGAGTCCCTAAACTCTCTTTTTCTCATGCTTTTTTTCTCTCTTTTGTAGGATACTTGGGCAGCATTCCTTTCTGCAGACATCTTCTTCTGTCACTGAGAAACAGTTTTATTATCTATGCCCTTTACCCGCATGTGAGAAAAAAGAAACAAGGAAGTTTGTACTTCAGATAGCTTAAATGCTACTGATGAAAAATGATCAACGGATGCCAAGTTGTTCGCATAGCACTTGTGCTGTATAGGGTGTATTGAAGGGGATGACTGAATAGAACTTTCTGCTCTCGTTAACAATTTATTTGTGTGAGAGAACCAATAGCTTTTGGGTTAAGATTAACGTATAGGTTGAAAAATCATTATCCAAAAAACATCAGAACGCGATTTTTTTACTCTGCTTTCTACCAAACAGATGGACCTTTAGAAGGGACTGGGAGCAACAAAAAAAAAACGGAAAACGGCCTGATATACCTCTCTACTTTATTTTATCAATCCTAATCCCCGTTATACTTGCCATTCAAGTTTACCTTTGCCGTCAATCAAAGTCTGAATTTGCCCTTATTTTAACAGCCTGGACACGTGTCACATCAGGAACAAAAGACTCATCCCAAGTTTTAAACCCGGTTCTTTTACAAACCCGCCCCTTAATTCAACCCATTACCCGACACCCATTCCCCAACTCACTTCTCTCCAATTTGCTCTTACTTTTTTTCCAGTTTTTCGCATCAAGATTAAAACATCACTATTGAGCTCCTAATTTGAAAAGAGAATTGGGTATTGATAAAAATGATGCTCTAAAGAATGAGTGACATGATAAATTTGAAATCCTGAAAAGTCCTTTGAAACCTTCTGTTAATAAGTTAGCATCAGCATCAATACCTTCTTTCAGATCGAATCAATAATCATCAACCGTAAAGAATCAACCACAAAGTAAAGATTTTGACGATAAAGTTGGACTTATGAAGGCAAACTAGAGCAAACATTCAACGCCAAAATCAGAGGAAATTACTAAATGGGTGTGCTAGAATTGGCAAGTATAGGTGGTTGAGGTGCTTTTCCGGTCAAGCGGTGGTGGTGGCGGCGCCAGAACTGCCACCGTTTGAGCACCATATAAAGGGCCTTTGGCAAATAAAATGTTGGAGAAATAAAAGAAATTTTTGGGTCCTTCTCTCTTCTGCCATTACACAAAATAAGTAACTACGTATTTTTCTTTTTTTAATTAATTACACATTACTTCTATATTTTCTTGGTTTTGAGATGATTAGTGGATTCTAAAGTGTTTGAATCAACATATTAAACTATCTAGTTTACTCTTGGAGGAAAAAGAGTAAAGAAAGGAGAGGAACAAGAGCTATGTTTCTCTATACATAAATTTGATGATCAAGATTAGATTTTCAATGTTTTGGAATGTGTATTTGCTCAATTATTGTTCATCCTTTTGATATTTATAATATAAATGAGTCTAAGTTCTGATTCTTCACTAAAGAGCAGTGAGTTGGGAATGGGTATTGGGTAATGGGTTGAATCAAGGGGCGGGTTTGTAAAAGAATCGGGTTTTTAAATTGGGACGAGTCTTTTGTTCCTTATGTGCCATGTGTTCTGGCCGTTAAAATTGGGGCAAATTTAAAACTTGAAAAAAGGGCTAAATATACCCCTCTACTTTTAAATATTGTCTACATTTAACATTCATTATATTATCCGGCCAAATTTACTTCTACCGTTATACTATCTGGCCAAATTTACCCCTATAATCAGCAAACATTTAAAAATTACCTCTTCATCTATTAAGTAATCCAAAATTTCCTAAATTTCTTTTATTTAAATCACTTGTTGTTCTTCTTGCTCCATTATTTTCAGAAATTACTATTGATGTGAATGCTAAAGTTACTAGACTATACAAATTATTCATAATTATTTTTAATTACCAATGCACTCACTTCTCTTCTTGTAATAATGGGTTTGGAATTCGTTTAAAATTTTATTTATTTTTCAATCATATACACACCGTAGAATTCAGTGGGTCTATTTATTGTGTATTATATGCAGCTGATTATCATATATGTACATGTATATTTAAATATATTTTGTCATTGCCTGATTAGTATAGAGTTCGATCGACTAACTTAAGAGTGCACAATGTGTAGGCATTTGATTAAAGCAAAGTGGAATTCGATAATGTAAAGTCTCCGAGAAACTTCAATTTCAATCACTAATACTTGCAAAGTCTCCATACATTTGGTGCAACGAATTCATTAAATTGGGGATGTTAAAAACTATCTAATTTAGATTTTTTAATTTATTATACTTTGTTTATTAACAGTTGTATTATTTATTATTTTTCTCTTTTTTTCTTTCTCCAATTCAAAAAGCAGGTAAATGTCAATTATTTCAAAAATATTGAACAAAAAATAAGTATCGGTAAAGGCTCTTTTCCGCAAGAAAAAAAAAAAAAAACTAAAACAACTTAAAAGAAATAGATTAACAGACAGAAATACACTGTATTTTTGCGTACGATGAGTCATCTTGTTTTCCCATTGCCTTTTGACGTTAATTCATTAATCTTTGGAATAATATTCTTTACTTTGTATCCAAACTGATTGACCTTTTAAAGAAGAAATAAACAATAAAAGGAGAAAAAACTTAGAATAACATCAATGAAAGAGGTTAATACAAAAGTACACAATTGTTTGAGGGTAACCCTTCTCTTATTTTCGAGATAAATTTGGACGATGTTTCACTGATAAAGAATTTTACATTTAGAGAGTAAAAATAAAGTGGTATAAATCACACCTGAACTGCTATAACAGTTATTATAAAAATTTGAGTTCAAAGAAGAAAGTTGTTTTGACTCTCTGGACGAACATAACCCAGTTATTTCTGAAGAAAAGGCAAATCAATATATCAGAAACTGATCCTCTAGTCACATATGCATTCCCTATTGAAAATTATTAGCCAAATTTACATTACATTAAACAACGTGTTTGAGAAAATATGTTAGCAAAGGATTTACAGAGAGATGAGAATTAATAATATCCAGAGATGAGATTACTTTATCTAGTTTCTTGCCTTATCATCTCCTTGAACTCTTCATCAGTAGTCTTGAGCATCAAAGGCAAGGGAATTGAAACTCCACTCTGTACAACTTCATTGTGCCTTGGCTTTATCCTCTTCTCCAAACTAAAAGCAAAATACTGAGGAAACTCCGTCAATTCATCCAATTCACCTCCCATTTCTTGAGAAAAGTATTCAAATTTAGGCTTGAAATTGTTGTCAATGCTGAAAGTGAACAGCCCTGGACACCTCAAAGTCATTTCCACTGCTTCATTTCTTGAAAATCCTAGACTTACCAAATACTCCAGCTTGGGTATCAACGTATTTTCCACACTGGAAACCAACAATATTGGATCCTGATAAGCTAAATGATGCAAATCTCTGAACCCAAGTCTTTGAAGATAAAACAAAGCTGGTTTTAGCTGGTCTTTCACACTGCAAATTAGTAATCTTGGACATTTGTTAATGACCCTTCTGAAGTTACTTTCAGGGACTCTTAGGTCTTTTGAGAGGAAGTTGAAAACTGGATTGAGGTCAGATCTTATATCTGATGTCAAGATTCTTGGGCACATGCCAAAGATTCTTGCAAAGTCCTTTTGGTGAAGGCCTTTGGACTGAAGGAAGGTGATGATGGAATGAATAGTGTGTAACGAAGCTGTGTGGAGACAAGGGTTTTGAGAGAGTGCTTTTCCTGAATCAACACCCATGATTTCCAAGCACAAGATTTTCTCCTTGAATTGCAAAGAAATGTTCTTGTGAGTTGGTTGATAGAGTAGGTTTTTTTGGAGAATGGATTTTGGTTTTGTTGATAAAAGACTCATCTCTTGCTCTGATGGTGATGATGATGGTAATTTCTGAACAGAGAAGCATAGAGAAGAATGAAAAGATGACATGTTTGGTAAGGGAATTTCAAGAATGGCAAGTTTTAGTTTGATTGATTCTTATGAAATGGATTCCTTTTTCCTATGATTTTTATAAGGCCACCTGGCAGTTTGCTTTGAATTTATTGGCTCTTTGTAGATTTGGATAGCATATTGTAAATTACACTTTTGATACCACACCAAGGTTCTTCGACAAGTAACTTATCCTGTCTGGTAATGGAGAAATGTCTTAAAATTGCCACCATCAATTTCAAACAGTGACTACTTTAATTGATTGGAGGAAAACAGATAAGTATATAAAAAAAAATGGATAGCCTGTGAATAGCATTTCCCCACGTGCAATAGCATCCGGTCGGATGGAAAATGGCTGCACTATCAATTGCATTGCATTGTTTGCTGTAGTGATGACCATTTGATCTTTATAGCGGATCTAGTAATATATGAACGCATGACTTTTAATTTAGACCTAAATTTATTTATGTAAAACTCATTATCGTTGCTTAAATATTAATATAAACTCATAACTTAAACAAGGTGATGGGTTCGATCTTGAATTTAAAAAATTAAAATCCCAAATTTACATCGTATTTTAAGTTCAATAGTAACAAAAATGAATGGATAAGCAAGACAAATTCTTGCGTAATGATGACCTTTTAATCTTATTACTAGTATTTTAAGCCCATTCATAACCGTTCATGATAGAATGGATAAGCAAAAAGAAATCCTTGTGTAATGACAACCTTTTGATCTTATTCGTAACCGTTTTTTATGGATGGATAAGCAAGAAATCCTTGCAATTAGACAAATCAATCGATAAGGTTAGCTAGGTTTTTCCTCTGATCAAGTAATAGATCTTTCATTACAACAGTAAGATGGATAAGTGTATGAACACTTGAATAGGTGCTGGAAAACTTTGGAAAACTTTATCTCTTATTGAATGCATAAATGAGTTTAACTACAAGTTACAGTAACCAACTTTCTAGAGTTTTATGTAAACCAAATATCTAAAGAATCATATCTAAATGAAATAGATAACTCTGAAGAACTAACTATGATATCATCTAATCTAGAAGATAAATGCAATCTAATCTAAAGAGATAAATACTAAGAACAAACTGATAACTACTAGTAACAGGGATTGTTGGTCCGATACGCCCCCCTCAAGTTAGACTATGTGTCACTAAGCCTAACTTGAACAGATTGCGATCAAAGGCTGGTTTGGCAAGTGCTTTAGTGAGCGTATCAGCTAGTTGGTCAGTTGAATGAACATGAACAACTCGAACCGCCTTGCGTTCAACATGGTTGCACACAAAAGGAAAGTCTACCTCGACATGCTTCATGCGACTATGAAGGCCCGAATTCTCGCTTAGCTAAGTGACACCAATGTTGTCACAGTAGATTGTCGGGGTATCTCTAATATTAAGCCGCATTTCAAGCAATAGGTTTCTCACCCATAACAATTCGGCAAGAGCATTGGCAACAGCTCTATATTCGGCTTCAGTTGATGAGCGAGCGACAGTTTTTTGCTTTTTTGAAGACCAACTGATGGGGTATCGGTCAAGGAACAGAATATAACCAGACGTGGAGGATCTGTCAGTGAGATCTCTAGCCCAGTCGGCATCAGAATACATGTGCAGATTGAAATCAACATTTGGGGACACACGTAGGCCAAACTGAATTGTACCACGAAGGTACCTGAGAACACGTTTCACAGATTTCGAATGAAGATCATATGGCGATTGCATAAACTGGGACAATTTATTGCCTGCATAGGAAATATCCGGCCTTGTAAAAGATAGATATTGAAGTTTGCCTAGGACTCGACGATAGCGAGTTGCATTTTTTGCGGAGCCCCATCATTAAGTTTTAGCAACGCAGAGGCACTCATTGGTGTGTTAGCGCTCTTACAATCAGCCATCAATTCATCATTCAGGATCTCATTAACATAATTAGCTTGAGAGAGAATAATATCATCAGAATTCCGAATCACCTCAACACCAAGAAAATAATTAAGATTTCCTAAATCTTTAATTGAAAAACGAGAGGCAAGGGAAGATATAACCTCATTCACAGTGATAGAGTTGCTGCCAGTAACTATGATATCATCAACATTTACCAAAATAAACATGAAACCAGCGTTGCTATGCCGAGTGAATAAGGAGTTGTCAGATTTAGTCTTGACAAATCCCATGTAGGAAAGATGGCCTTTGAGTGCATTATACCAAGCCCGAGGTGCTTGCATCAAGCCATAAATTGCTTTGCGCAACTTACAAATATGAGTCTGATTATTAGCACAAGCAAAACCCGGAGGTTGCGTCATGTAGACCTCTTCTTCAAGGTCACCTTGAAGAAATGCATTGTTGACTTCGAGTTAACGAAGAAGCCAGTGAAAACGAAGGGCAACAACAAGTATGATTCGCACAATCGTGGGTTTGACCACTGGACTGAAAGTGGAGTGAAAGTCGACACCCGGCCTTTGAATAAATCCCTTCGCAACCAGTCTTGCTTTGTAGCGATCAACAGAACCATACGTTTTACTCTTAATCCTGAAAAGCCACTTACATGAAACAACATTCTTAGAGGGATCATTTGTAACAAGTTCCCAAGTGTGGTTATTCAGTAAAGCATCAAATTTATTTTTCATTGCAGCTCTCCACTCCGGATGTTTTTGGGCTTGTTTGAAAGTGTGGGGTACGAGTGTAGGTTCCAAGTGAGTGAAGTTGTCACGACCCAAACTGATGGGCTGCGACGGGCACCCGGTACCTTACTTAACCGAGTACCAATATTACATATCATTCTTATCGTACGGTCATTTGTAAATGGGCCAAACGGGCCGTCATGGGTTAACCAGAATAAACATAAGGGAATACTCAATATAGGATGACCCAATCTGATATAAAAACTTATACATGTGACAAAGGGCCTATAAGACCAAAATTACACTAGACATAGGCCGACAAGGCCGTATAATCTTTCACGTACACGACTTATATCTACAAGCCTCTAAGGATACCTAAATATCATGAAGGTCGGGACAGAGCCCCGCCATACCAATCAACACATGTCCTAATCATACTGACCAATAACAACTTCGGAGCAAATGGAGCGCACCAACATCTTCCGCTGAGTTGATAGCCTACTTGGAGGACTCTCGACGTGTCTATTTAGACTTGCGGACATGAAACGCAGCGTCCCCAGACAAAAGGGACGTCAGTACAAATAATGTACCGAGTATGTAAGGAATGCAAATCAGTAAATAATAGACATGAGAGAAACATAGAGTAAAAGACTCGACATGTATATCTGCATAGCTCTGTGAATCATTTCATTTTTTATAATGTCATGCATATGCGTAAAAATGTCATACCATGCATAGTTATATGTGTTCATAACATCATCAAGCCTCTGAGGCCATCCCATCATATCATTTCGGTCACTGTGGGCAAATCATCAACGTATACCAGCTGATCAGGTGATGGTGCATATATAACGCCATAACCTTTTCTCATATCCTATATACATATAATATACGCATATATAATGCCATCTGGTCATGGAGCAATGTACATGTATAAATGCATAAGAAATACGTTAATAAGATTTCTCAGAATATCATAAAAATAATATGCATGTCGGATAAATTTTATCAAATACGTATTTTTCTAAGACCCATGAACAGAAGATATAATAATAATTCACATGGGGAATCAAGAATATAGACACCCCTAATATTTTTATGAATAGTCATTTATGAAAATTATGAATTTGCTCGTTTCGTTCGTGTCGTATAGATCATGCCAAAAAGAAAGAATGGATAGCCTTAACATACCTGAGTCGATTATCTTAGCAATCCCTCTAGCACACGTTAACTACGACAAAACATATGACTGCAAGATCGGAGTAGGGAAAAATTCGTATGAAATTTTGTTGTAGCAAATCACGTTGCTATCGTCTGCTCTTGTATGAATTTTGTGGCTTCTTGTTGCTTGTCTTGGACATACTTTTGTATATGTTTGCTGAAGAAATCACGTTTCCATCTATTCCTTGTAAAAAATTCACATGAATTCTTTTTTTGATAAATCCATATGTTACTTTGTAGATAATGAGATCTTTGATAATCTCATGTGAATTCCTTAATGAAGTAAGGATAAAGAGATTCCAAAATAAAGAAGTCTTTAAAAAAATGGTGAGCTCCATCCGTTCTTATCTTAGCAAGCTTATGTCCAAAGACTTGAGTTTCCAAAATGATTTTTTAAGTTTCAAATGCATTCTTTAAAAGTTTTGGTTGTTAGGTCCATTTATAATTTAATGCTTAGCAAGACTTCTTGTCCCCAAATTGTGACACCAACGTAGCATACATATTAGTCATAGATTACTTTAGTTGTCATTGTCTCACGTGGACAAGACAATTCTTACACTTACTCACTTAAATTAATAATTAACCAATTATCTCAAATTACTTAAAATACTACTAATTTTTAACACGCTTTATACACCTTACTATCACGGCCATGTGTTACCTTGTACGGTATTAGTCCATAAATATCGGGTATTTTAGCTCGGGCCATATTTTACCTCAAAATGACAAACTTCGACAAAACTCACTTTCTTCGATTCATTTACCCATTCTCCTTCACGAATTTACTTATCACTTATTTGAAATAGCATAGTACTTATAATCCCAAAATAAATCTCATTCCTGAACTTACGTCGATTAACTTACGATGAAACTTTAACGTACGAAAATGCGGGATGTAACATCTCATTTCCGAGATGCCTATTACGATACGAAATAGCATCTATATCTTATTTCATAGACCCGGTTATCCATTCGTATGATTTTACTGCATCTAGGTAGGTCATATTATACCATAACTCTTACTTCGATTTATCGTTACTGAGGTCTGCTACCGAACTTTAGGTTACTTTCATTGCTTATCCCATATGTATAAATCTAAGTCCTTTAATGCTTCCTCATTACTGTTCATCTTAAGAATGATGACCTAATCGCATATCATACTTTGTGACTTTTGTCCATCCATTGTTGATTCACCTCAATATTGATCTACAATATACCGCTGCTAACTTGAAACTTCTTACGTAATACCTTGCCACTAAGGCTTACGTTGCATCGAGGAGTATTTGAAGTGATTTTCCTGACCCACTTAGCGGTGATATTATACTTCAATAACCGTATTTTATAGCATCCCAATGTGATTCACTTACGTGGGTATTTTAATCCCGTACAATTCATGAAATTCTCTTCAAATCATTACTCAATCGAAGGCCCAATCGTCATCCTTTATCTATCACAATTACACCCTCATTGTACTATCAGGGCAGCATTCCATCTCTTCTAAATGCCATTAGTCTTAGACTCCTTTGAGTTCATTCAGGCTATACTGAGCTTTGTATAACTTAGAGAAACCATCAGCTCTTCTTGTTTTCATGGGCTTAATCCAGAGGACTTATCCATTCTCGTCACCTTCCCACTCGCCCTTTCTTATCCTTACTCCTATCTTCCTAAAACCTTGTCGCTTTACCTTACTTTAGCTTGCGACCTACACATATCTATTTATACTACTCGCAACTTTCCTTCAACTTGCTTGCATCATAGGTTTCCTTATGTCATCCTGGAATATCAAGCGAGACATCATATCGTCTCTAACTCTTCTTTACTTTCTTAATTAGACCTCTCGATACTTAGAAACTATAGGTTGGAAGATATGCCACTGACAACGCTGCTACCATTCCTGGATACTGAATCCCAGTGCTTCTAACCTTCTATCTGTAGTATGGATTATTCGTAACCTTCTGCATTTGAATATCTCATATGTTGTTCACCTTTACCTTACTTACCTTAAACTGTCGCATCACGTCTTCTATCTCTTTCATGACCTTGCTTTAACATAGGTATAATTCACATCCACAACTTGAAGCTCTATTATAATACTTGCACCTCTGGTGCATACACAATCCGGTGAGAGCTTCATGCTGACTTCTTATGAGGCTGGTACTCTTCTGACTGGCTTTATCGTAGAGCCATTATAGAATATGGCTACTGTACTATGTCTCTTATACCTATGATATCTAAGAGTAATCCTGCAATGTTCTCAATCACGAGGTATATGATTTTCTGGGTCCAATAATCAGATTCCTGATTTACTTCGTTGATGTAACTCTTTAGTTATCTCCTCCTTCTGATCAGCCTTTATGTAGGATTAAGCTATCTCTTGATCTGTGGCTCATAGAAATAGTTATTACTTTAGCCTTTCATGGGCGCTATGGAATATCCATGATACAATCTTCTGATAATTCAATCCTTTGTCTATGCTCTAGGCTTAATTCTTTCTTTTAACTTATACCGGAGTCTTCTACGGCTGTATGATTGTCAATATACATGTTGCATGTATAAAAACTCTGAACTCTTAAGTGCGTTCATAACTTAACTAACTTTGGATTATCAATCGAATGATTCGTTCCGTTCCTTCTCGGCTTTCTTTAAATGTAAGCAATTACTTTTCCTGGTCTTCCTGCCCCCTTGTTGCGTGCATACTTAGCTTACCTTAGTGCCAACACATATTGAATTCCATACAACTCATGTGATCTTGAATATCACTTCTGATTTTTTTTCTTCCAGTTCATTAGCCACGGTAGGTGCCACTTTCTTATGGAGTGCATACAATGTTGTTGTGAGACTGTTGTTACAAGACCATTTCCTCTTTAGGTTACTGTGCTTAGGCTGAAGCCTTCTTCCTTATTCCCTTAGCTAGTCTTTCATTGTAGTACTTAGGGAAGACCCTTTGACTCTTGTGAAGCTACGACCTTATTACATCGTATTCCCAATAGAATTTTTGATGTCTTTCCTCGCCTATAATTATCCATAGTTACTTATTTCCACGCCCTTGTGCTTGTAAGGTTGCTTCTGAACTGATATTTTGACTGCCTTCCTAGTGGCATTCTCTTTTATTTCTGTAACACTCATACGGTACCTTTAACTACCCCAACTCTTATCTAAATATTTCTCAAGGATCACGAATGTCGTATCTGCGAGACTGAATTCCCCATGTTGGGGTTCACTTTGTTTATCTTGCATGATCTATTGATTTGTCTGTATCCTCTTTTCTAGCCATAACTAGGCTCTTCCTGAATCAACTGCTAATTATTCGTTGGTCTATTCTCATATCTATATTCCGTGTAATCTTCTTGGGTTATCTCCTTTATCTTAACTTACGTCTCGCATGTGCTCCTTATCTATCAATAACATCTTAGGCAGGAACCCTTACTTCCTCTACTTGATGTCGTGTTTGCATAATATTCTGGAATCGTAGCATATCTGTAGGATTTGGATATGTGCAATCTCATTTCTTTAATATTTGTTTTTCGCATTCTTTCTTTACCATTCCATAGTTATTCCCCCCTTTAGGGGAGCACTAAGATTTAGTGCTACGATGATCTACGTATAGATGTTTTACCTCTTCCTCTTAGGCATCTTTTCATATCATCGATGATCCTTACTCGCCTTGCAGTAATCTTCATGTACCAAGGGTAACAAGTTTCCTTACTTGCGAGGTCGACACTTAGTATAACTGGCACACATATTCCCTTAAGCCTAACTTTGCTCACATTTCTTGCTCTTAGGAAAGTGTCTTCCTGAATGACCTTTAAAGGTTATTTTTCTATCATCCATTCTATTATCGCCGGAATGTAATCTCTGAAATTCTCATGATGCCGACTATTATCAAATCACTCAGTTCCTAATTCATGTTTAGTTTATCTTGTTCACCGGCCCATACTGATTTCTATTACTCTGGGGTCTAACTTTTCCTTCTGGTAATCACGTTAGAGTCACGAACTTATTTCTAGAAATGAGGATATAACTTTATGATCTATACTCTTTTGTTGCCTCAAGGCCTGTCACCTATCGTATTTTACTTCACTTGACTATAGACTCTATAATACTGTCAACTTTTTGATCTACCGTTATCATGGATGTATCACATCTTACTCATAATGCTTCCTTCACTCCCTTCTTATTTACATGCTAACATTTCTTTCTATCACTTTATTCTGAAAACTTCAACAAGACATTCTTTTGCCTTTAGCTCCCCTTGCTCCATCCACCAGCCTTTCGGGTTGCCTAACATTCCTTCTCTACTAGGGACGTGAGCCACACTAAGATAATATTTATCCCTTCAGGATTCCAATGCCTATCTTTGTAGTACTCATATCTGGTTGTACTATTTTAGAGTGCACCATCTGGGTGTCTTACAAGGAGATCTATTACCATATTTACAATATCCTTCGAAAATGTCAACTGACACAAATAATCCATTCACCATTTTGGGTTACTCTAACCCCTGCCGGATCCTGATATCCGCCCTTCTCTTATACTGCTTCTGTTAGCTTCCATAGGACATAAATGAGATGGGTGTGGCTAATTGCACATACCTCTGTTACAATTGAAGGTAACTCAAAATGCTTATATTTCTCTGCTTGAATTGTAAATATTGTTAATCTTCATTAACTGGGTACCTCATACCCTTCTTCACCTTGCTTTTTTTACTTGCTGAAACTTATGTCTACCTTCCAATTCTCTTATTCCTTTTTACCATAAGAGTGGATAGGCATTCTTACCTTAGGGATCCTTACTAAGAAGCTTACACATCTTAGTATACACATGATCTGCTGAATACCTCATTTTTATCCGTCATAAGCATGATACAAAATCGAGTTCCACTGACTCAACTCTTCCATGGCTATATCTCTTACCAACTGTCTTTCTGGATACAGGCATCGTCGTATTATGAATAAGATAAAGTTTAGGAAGTTGAGTTCTTACAATTGAGCTCTACCACACGATCTAGAGTACTAAGAAAGAGTGACAGTCCTAAATTTCCTGTAGCCCCCTGCTTATAAGTGTGGTGCACAACACACCCATAAATAAGACTCTACTAGACACGGCTTGTAGACTCCCTAGGACAGAACTACTCTGATACCACTTTTGTCATGACCCAAACTAATGAGCCGCGACGAGCACCCGGTACCTTACTCAACCGAGTATCAACGTTACATATCATTCTTATCGTACTGTTATTTGCAAATGGGCCAAATGGACCGTCATGGGTTAACCAAAATAAACATAAGGGAATACTCAATATAGGACGACCCAATCTGATATAAAAACTTATGTATGTGACAAAGGGCCTATAAGAACAAAATTACACTAGACATAGGCGGACAAGGCCGTACAATCTTTCACGCACACGACTTATGTCTACATGCCTCTAAGGATACCTAAATGTCATAAAGGTCGGGACAGAGCCCCGCCATACCAATCAACACATGTCCTAATCATACTGACCAATAATAACTCGAGAGCAAATGGAGCGCACCAACGTCTTCCGTTGAGTTGATAGCCTACTTGGAGGACTCTCGACATATCTATCGAGACCTGCGGGCATGAAACACAGCGTCCCCAGGAAAAAGGGACGTCAGTACAAATAATGTACCGAGTATGTAAGAAATGCAAATCAGTAAATAATAGACATAAGAAAAACATGGAGTAAAAGACTCGACATATAAGTCTGCATAGCTCTGTGAATTATTTTATTTTTTATAATGTCATGCATATGCGTATAAAATATCATACCATGCATAGTTATATGTGTTCATAATATCATCAAGCCTCTGAGGCCATTCCATCATATCATTTCGGCTACTGTGGGCAAATCATCAACGTATACCAGCTGATTAGGTGATGGTGCGTATAATAACGCCATAACCTTTTCTCATATCCCATATACATATAATATACGCGTATATAACGCCATCTGGTCATGGGTCAATATATATGTATAAATACATGAAATGCATAAGAAATACGTTAATAAGATTTCTCGGAATATCATAAAAATAATATGCCTGTCGAATAAATTTTATCAAATACGTATTTTTCTGAGTCCCATGAATAGAAGATATAATAATAATTCACATGGGGAATCAAGAATATAGACACCCCTAATATTTCTATGAATAGTCATTTATGGAAATTATGCATTTGCTTGTTTCGTTCGTGTCGTATAGATCATGCCAAAAAGTAAGAATGGATAGCCTTAACATACCTGAGTCGATTATCTTAGCAATCCCTCTAGCACACGTTAACTGCGACAAAATACGTGACGGCAAGATCGGAGTAGGAAAAAATTCGTATGAAATTTTGTTGTAGCAAATCACGTTGCTATCGTCTACTCTTGTATGAATTTCGTGGCTTCTTGTTGCTTGTCTTGGACATACTTTTGTATATGTTTGCTGAAGAAATCACGTTTCCATCTACTCCTTGTAAAGAATTCACATGAATTCAAGAATTCACATGAATTCTTTCTTTGATAAATCCATACATTACTTTGTAGATAATGAGATATTTGATAATCTCATGTGAATTCCTTAATGAAGTAAGGATAAAGAGATTCCAAAATAAAGAAGTCTTTAAAAAAAATGGTGAGCTCCATCCGTTCTTATTTTAGCAAGCTTATGTCCAAAGACTTGAGTTCCCAAAATGATTCTTTGAGTTTCAAATGCATTCTTTAAAAGTCTTGGTCGGTAGGTCCATTTATAATTTAATGCTTAGCAAGACTTCTTGTCCCCAAATTGTGACACCAACGTAACATACATATTAGTCATAGATTACTTTAGTTGTCATGGTCTCACGTGGACAAGACAATTCTTACACTTACCCACTTAAATTAATAATTAATCAATTATCTCAAATTATTTAAAATACTATTCACTTTTAATACGTTTTATACATATTACTATCACGGCCATGTGGTACCTTGTATGGTACTAGTCCATAAATACCGGGTATTTTAGCTCGGGTCGTATTTTACCTCAAAATGACAAACTTCGACGAAACTCACTTTCTTCGATTCACTTACCATCTCTCCTTCACGAATTTACTGATCACTTGTTTGAAATAGCATAGTACTTATAATCCCAAAATAAATCTCATTCCCGAACTTACGTTGATTAACTTACGATGAAACTTCAACGTACGGAAATGCCGGATGTAATATCTCATTTCCGAGATTTTATTATTTTATTTATGGCGTACTTTCATGTACGAAAATATGGGGTGTAACAGAAGTAGTCAAAAATCTTTTTTGGTTTTTGAATGTTATTCTGTGAGCGAGTAACTATGCGATTGGGAGAGGAAGGATTATGCGGCAGGGGTGGTTCTGCTTGGTGCTCAACGGAAGGAACAATGGTGGTAGGTGGGGGGGCATCGAGTTGGTTGATTTTGGGTTTGGGGTGCGCCGTTGATACACTAACAGTGGTGGCAAAGAGGTTGGGATGGATTTTGTTGATGAATGAGGTAAATTTATAGAGAGTTTAGAGGGTGGCAGAGGTCGGGTAGGAGATGAATGCGACGAGGATGGACTCGAATAACGGGAATTGTCAAGAGGAGATAGAGTAGGAAGAGATTGAGACATACCTGATGCAGGAGTTTGTGAAGATCCCAAATCTGCTAGTACCACTGGTGACACGCCGGGAATCTCGGGTGGAGGTGATGGATTTGTATGTGGAGTTTCATTAGGAGATGAAGTATGAAGGGGGAGGAATTCTGTCGTGGGTTCAACTTCAGGGATTTTATTTTGTGTGGGGTTTATATTGGGTTGGGGTAATTATGAAAATAAGGGGAATTGAGAGGTGGGTTTTGTGGGTTCTTTATTTATGATTTTATCCCATACCAGTCTATGTGATTTAAATGAATATTTGAAAATAAATATTTGAAGGGAAAAATATTCTCAAAAAATTACACATCACGAGATAAATAAATTCTTGATGACACAGGATCAAAACACTGGTGGCAATGATGGGTTACAGAGAATCTGAGATAAGCACATGGAGTGGACCTGGGTTCAAGTTTATTTTTAGAATAAAGTTTGAGCCAAGGATAGCATAAACAACCAAATATTGTCAGGACATCATAATTGGGTATTTCACCAAATAATTTTTGAAATGGGGACTGGTTATTTAAAAGTGGGGTGGGAAGATGATTGATTAAATAAATAGCATGTTGACACGCGAATGACCAAAAAATTGATGGAAGAGATGCCTCATAAAGTAGCGTTCTTGCAGTTTCAATAATATGACGATGTCGTCTCTCTGCAAGAGCGACCCTTTGAGGGATATATGATGGTGTAGAAAGATGCTCGATACCGTGAAGGGCGGGATAAGAGTCAAAACTTTTATACTTCCCTCCACCATCAGTATAGAGTGATAAAATTTTGGTATCGAAGTGCTTTTCCATTAGAGGATAGAATTTTTGAAAAAGCTCTTTGACCTCACTTTTTATTTTTTAAAGTGTATAACCATGTATACCGCGTGTATTGATCAACAAACAAGAAATAATACAATTTTTTATCAATGGATAGAACTGGAGAGTGTCCCCATAAATCACTAAAAATTATTTGAAGAGGTTTGGAACTTGTCAAACTCAACTAACTAAATTGTTGGCGATGGGCTTTATTAGATGAACAAGAATTACAGAAAAGAAACTTGTCTCGCTTAGAGAATGGAAGCAAAAATTTATTCAAGATATACTTAAGAACTCTAGAATGCGGATGACCTAGTCTTCGATGCCATGTGATCATGGAAGTCGTGGTAGAGTATATGTGAGCTTGCGGAGGTGGTGGTGGATATGACTTGGGCCACTCATACAATTCATGTTTATTCCGGTCTCGCACCAGTGGTACTCGCGTTTTCAGATCCTTCACAAGAAAATCAAAAGAAAAAAATTCGATAATGAGATTATCTTGGCAAAATTTGGAGACAGATATAAGCTTACGTTTGATATCAGGAGCACATAAAGTGTTGTGAGTTAGATGAAAAACATTATTTGATGCTTTTAACTGAGCTGAACCAGTGTGAGTTATGGAATTTTTGTTACCATCACCCATAGAGACATTCTCATTGCCATGATATTCCTGGAAATTTTGTGGCTCTGTTGTAAGATGATGAGTAGCTCCAGAATCTATAATCCATGGGTTGGCAGTAGAGGTTAAACAACAAACATAATAAGCTTTCGTCTCAAAGTGGTTGTGAGATTTAGATCTGCAGACACTTGCAATGTGGCCAATTTTGTTGCACAATTGATATCAGATAACATTAGTGAAATTATTGTTATTCGCGGCTTGCCACTGAGCTGGCGGATTGGAGCGAGCATTCTGCCGCCATGATTGAGGATTATGAGTAGGAATACCATTATTGTTCTAACGATGATTGTTACGATTGTTGGAATTCTTGGTTGGTTTGTTGTGAGTGGCCACCGCAGTAGTGATTTGGTTCGACATTTTCTTAGCCTTCTCATGACGGAGAAAGAGCTCATGGTCAAGCAGCTTCTCATACAGTTCTTCATAGGTGACTGTGGTGTCACGAGCACGTATAGTAGCCGAGATCTCGCGAAACTCATGGCCAAGTCCACTAAGGATTTTGACAATGAGTTAGGAGTTAGTAACAGGGGCACCAGCAGTGGCTAGTTCATCTGAAAGGGACCGAATACGTTGAAGGTATTCAGTAATAGGGAGGGAGTCTTTGGTAATTCGGGCAAGTTGATCACGAAGGCTAAAGATTCGAGTTTGGGACTTGTTTGCATAAGCAGTATGCAAAGAGTCCCAAGTCTATTTTGATGTGTTGGCAGCAGCAACTTTGGAGGCAATAGTAGGATCAACAGACGCCATAAGGGCGTTTTGAATTAGTTGATCCTGACGGAACCAAAGTGTATAAGCAGGGTTGGGGGTAGTGTCGGTGCCAAAAGTGGTGCTCGGGGTGGGAGTCGGGGTAGATCTATCAAGGTGACCATAGAGGTCATGTCCATGCATAAGCATGGAGAACTGAGCTTTCCAAGTAAAAAAATTTGACTGCCACTAAGTTTGATTGGCAGTTGGAAAGAGGGGTTGAATTGAACTATGGTGTTGATACCAGTAGTGTTACCAACATTGATAACTCTGGAAGTGTTTCCATCTTTCGTCATTGGAGGATTTGGTTCTTGGAAGAAAACAAAATTAGGATCATGCTCGTTAGAGTTGTATAGGCTTCGATACCATATGAACACTTGAATAGATGATGGAAAACTGTATCTCTTATTGAATGCATAAATGAGTTTAAATACAAGTTACATTAACCAACTTTCTAGAGTTTTATGTAAACCAAATAACTAAAGAATCCTATCTAAATCAAATAGATAACTCTGAAGAACTAGCTATGATATCATCTAATCTAGAAGATAAATGCAATCTAATCTAAAAAGATAAACACTAAGAACAAACTGATAACTACTAGTAACATGGACTGTTGGTCCGATAAAGTGCAAGTGAAACGAGAAGCAAAGAAAATTCTGTGATTCTACTTCTCCAATATTATAGTAATAATTCTTTTTCTAGCTAGATGCTTGCTAGCTTCAAAATTTATGTAAATGTGTGCAACTAGACACAGAGTTTAATATTGTTTATCCGTAAAACAGTACATTTAAATTTATACGTGGTTTCTAGTCAAGTGAACTAATTTGGTCCTGAAATAATACAATAATTGATGAAATATACGATACTTAGCCTTAGAATGTGGATGAAACAGCAGCAATGATAATTCCGTAAATACGGTTTTCGGGCACATCGATGATGAGATCAAAAAGCAAGAAAATAAAATTGTATAAAGCTTTGTATAGAATATAGTATATATTTTTGCCAGAAAATTCGTGTCATTTACAATGGTAACTGAGCTCACTATTTATAGTTATGCCTAGGGAAAGAGGTCCTAGGATAGTGCCCTCCTTTAATGTCAATTATGAGGGTCATTGATGAAGATGTAACAGTGAACATAAATGTCAAATTCTCTGTAACGGACAGTCGCTCTTAATGCTGTAAAATATTCCTTAGTAAATACTACCGGGCGCAGAGCATTTAATACACTTTTATGAACGTTATCCTTTCCGGTGACAAGCAGAGTGACAGCGTTCGGTCCTCAGCCATCCCATCTCAGATTCCACGTGTCCTCATTTTAGTTAACCACGTGTCATATCATATTTTACCCTATACAATTATGTTGACTTATGTGTTGTATCTTTAATGGAGAAGAAAATATTAAATATTATCAGAAAGTTGTTAAAATATTGCATTCAAGTAAAAAAATTGAATTGTTTAATTTAGACCAAATACATAGACACTTTTTAAATTTGGCTCCAAATTCCATTTAAGCACTTTATATTTACCTAGTACCTATTGAACACTTTAAGTGTGCCTAAACTGTGCCAATTGAGCACACTTTTCACTATTCGAAACATTTCAAAGCGTGTATTCATAAATCGCCAATGACATGCCAAGTGAAGGACACGTTGCCCACCCTTATGTACCTCCGCATTCTCCTTTCTTTTCTTTTTTCCTTTTCTTTTCTTTTTTACTATTTTTCCTTTTCTAAGTCTTCTGAAATTTGACTTGCATGATTTCGACGAAAGTGTTGTTGTTGGGAATAAACTCCCATAGAAATAATATTTACGGTAATAACAGTAGAATAATAACACAGTATCGAGATATGATAATCAACAAAAAGAACAACAACACAAAGATTTTAACGTGAAAATCCCTTCTGAATAAGGAAAAAAATCACGGACCCAAAAGGAGCAAAGTAATCCACTATAATGAGGAATTTTACACTCCGTAGTCCCAAGTAAAGTACTCCAGGGATCACTACACACTCAAAAGAAAGAACATTCTTTTGAGATTCCCACCTCACTACAATATCGCTCGCCCTCTATATTTTTCCTACACAGTTTATTTCTCACAATGCCTGAGAAATATTCTCTGTAACTACTGTGTTGCTTCTCTTTTTGTATGTTTAAAGAATGAAACCTATGCATCTATTTATAGGAAGAGTGGCCTCACTTTCAACCAATCAGAAGCTTGCCTCCTTGCAACTTGCCAATTTGATTCTTGCAAATTGATATCAAAACCAAGTTTGACCAAAACTTGTTTTGGTTATCCTTTTTTTTTCCGTCAAAATAAGGACTTCATATTACTGCATCAACGAACAACAAAGTTCAAATGTGCTCTTCACATCCTGGACAACCCAACTTGGGAAAAACTTCTCCCAGGAGATGTCCTTCAATAAAGAAATAGGAAATCTAGCTAAACTATGAGCTACTTTGTTCAACCTCCTTGGAATATATAGAAACTCCACGTGATCAAACATGGTTGATAGCTTCCAAATGTCTTCACATAGCACTTCTATCTCCCATCAATCTCCCCCTCCAAATTTATTCACCGGAAGGAGATAATACCGGGGTTGATAGTTTGAGTGCATGCCGACAAGTTCTTTGCATAGTTAGAACTTGTCTCTTGGTACCACCTTGGTCAACATATCTGCAGGATTTTCACTTGTGGATATCTTCAGGACTTGCAGAGATTCACTCTATACCTTTTCTCAAATCTAGTGATATCTTACATCGATGTGTTTGGTCCTTGCATGGTACATGGAGTTCTTGCTCAAGTCTATTGCACTTTGACTGTCACAATAGACAACATACTCCTTTTGATGCAAGCCAAGATCTTGAAGGAACCGTTTCAGTCATACCATCTCCTTGCCAACTTCAGTAGCGGCAATGTACTTTGCTTCAGTTGTAGAGAGTGCGACACACTTCTGCAACCTCGATTGCCATGATATAGCTCCCCCTGAAAATGTAAACAAATATCCAGTAGTGGAATTTATGTTATCAATGTCACCTACTGTTGCGGCCAAACACACACGCAAGTATACGCGGTCGTCAAGTAATAAAGTGACTAGAAGTCGGATGTCGAACTCACGCAGACTCGTGATTAACTATTAACTAAATTAGATTATCCTAAGTATCTAAACAAGAATTAAACCTAGAAGTATTTGACTCTAAACTAATTAAAATAAAGGAAAAACAAATAGTGAACGTTGAACAAAAGAAGAGCAGATTTTTATGTTATCAATGCGATGAAAACGATCTAGGGTTATGGGCTATCTAAAAATCCTATTGTATTCTTCAATTGAATGGACTAACTAATTTATCTAGTTTATTGATTGGCAGAGTTAATATTGCTCATAAGAATCTGTCTAATTCTTACTCGCCTATTCAAACTAACATAATGCCTATATGTCTATGGAGTTAGAATTAACAAAAATGCATTTATAATTCATGTACATCAACCAAGCAAGGCAATTAGGTATATGTCTATCCTAACTGCGAATCTGTTCCCCGATGCCCAGGTTCAAGAACTTGCTCTACTCAATCCTATGTACAATTTAGAATTCTCACTTTCGAGTTTAATTCTAGATTCGTAGATAGTATTCAATTGGTGATCAAGCAATTAAATAATTAAGCGCAAGATTGAAAAAATAAACTAATATGATAAATCAAGAAAGCAAAATCAATATCCGAATAACAATAGTCATGAAAGAATCACAACCCTAGAACGTGAAATTTAGCTCCATATAGACATGGTAGCCAAACAACAAATCATACAAAGAAACATAAAACTTACAAAGTTTGGTGGAAGAAAAATGAAGCCCGGCCTCCACGGCGGGTCTATGCTTTCCTTCGTCCAAAATTGTGTAAAAATTGTGTTTAAGGACTATTTACAGGTATGAAAAAGTCTAAACGAAATAACCAAGTCCAAGAATAACCCGGAGAAATCTCCATCGGAAATCACGTCACGCCTCGCGATGGTTAACGCGCCCAAATCTGGACGCCTCGCGCAATGTAACGCGACACATATTCTCGCGTTAGGCAAAGCCTTGCGAACTGAAACTTTTCACTCTTCCACGTAAGGCTAATTCCATGTGCTCCTTTGTCTAATTTCAAATAATCAAAGCTTGATGCACTATTCCGAGCTTTGTCCAACTGCCTCTCTTAATTTTTATTTGTTTTCTTTTGTCTACAATTGCATGGACATAATCATGACTTAATAATACACTTCAAAATATTTACTTTGTTCTCAAATTTCATCTTCAAAATACCTGCATTATCCAATAACACCCAAATAAATATAAAGCTCAATAATTAAGTTAAGTTAAGCTTATTCAATATCAAACATAACCAAACAGCGATAAAAATGCGAGTAAAGTAATATTAAAACATATACAAATATGCCCTACATCACCTACCATATCAGCATTTGTATAGCACTTCAAGATTAGATCAGATCCTCCAAAGCACAAACAATCTCACGTGGTACCTCTCAGGTACCTGAGTATCCACTTGACTACTTCCCAATGTTCTTTTTCAAGATTTTCAAGAAACCTGCTGACAACACCAACTGCATGAGCAATATCATATCTAGTGCATACCATTGCATACATCAAACTTCCGACGGCAGAGGAATAAGGAACTTTGGCCATGCTCTCCTTTTTCTCCATTGTTGTAGGACACATCTTCTTGCTCAACTTCAGATGACTAGCAAGAGGTGTGCTAACTGGCTTAGCATTTTTCATGTTGAAGCGTTCCAGTACACGTTCAACGTACTTCTCCTGAGACAGCCACAACTTTCTGTTTGTTCGCTCTCGAACAATCTTCATTCCCAGAATTTGTTGTGCTGGGCCTAAGTCCTTCATATCAAATGACTTGGACAAATCTCTCTTCAACTTTGCGATCAGCTCCTTGTGTTTTCCTACAATTAACATGTCATCCACATACAACAATAAAATAATAAAGTTGTTGTCAGAAAATCTTTTGAAGAATACACATGGATCAGAATATGTCTTTATGTAAGTTTGACTTTTGATGAATGAGTCAAACTTCTTGTACCATTGCCTTGGTGCCTGCTTCAACCCATAAAGATTCTTATTTAGTTTGCACACCATGTGTTTCCTTTCAGCTACTTCAAATCCTTCTGGCTACTCCATATAAATCTCCTCTTCCAAATCTCTACGAAGAAATGCAGTTTCCACATCCAACTGCCCCACTTCAAGATTTAGGCTAGCTGCTAAGCTCAAGATTGTTCGAATAGAAGTCATTTTGACAATATGTGAGAAAATTTTGTCAAAATCAATACCTTTCTTTTGTTTGAAGTCTTTTACCACCAATCGAGCTTTGTATCTGACTAGCTTGCCATTTCCATCTTTCTTGAGCTTAAAGACACATTTGCATTTAATTGGTCTTTTACCCTTTAGAAGTTCAACCAGCTTGTACGTGCCATTTTTCTGCAGAGATTCCATCTCTTCTTGCATGGCTTTCATCCACTAATTTTTTTCTCTAGATGGGACAACACCTCCTTAAGATTTTCTGGCTCCCCCTCATCACTGATGAGGACATACTCTGTGGAAGGGTACCTGCATGACTCTACCCTTGGCCTCTCTGATCTCCTTAGAGGTTGAGATTATTCTTCTTCCTGCGTTGGGTACTCCACTTGCTCGACATCATCATCAAGTTGCCCCCCTCTCAATAACCTCACCAGGTTGCTCCCCCTACTCGGCAACCTCGTCGGTCGTACTTTCTGCACTTGTGGGATAGTTAGAAGTAGAAGGAATGGTAACAAGGTTATGGATTATACCATTTTTTGTCTTCTCTGACTGGTCATCTGTAGTTCCAACTTCACTTTCTCGGAAGACTACATCTCTTCTTCTGATGACCTTCTTCTTTACAGGATCCCACAATCTGTACTCGAACTCTTCATCTCCATATCCGAAGAATATGCAGGGAACAAATTTATCATCCAGCTTTGTTCTCTGCTCCTTTGGTATAAGTGCAAAAGCTCTGTAACCGAACACCTTCGAATGTGAGTAGGACACCTCCTTGTTGGTCCAAACTCTCTCCGCAATGTCAAACTCCAATGGAACTGATGGACTCCTATTGATTAGGTAACAGTATGTCTGAACTGCTTCACCACAGAATGACTTAGGCAATTTAGCCATTCTAAGCATATTTATCACCTTCTCAACAATGGTACGGTTCATTCTCTCAGCTATACCATTATGTTGTGAGGTTCCAGGAACTATCTTTTCATGTCTGATCTCATGGCTCAAACAATACTCTTCAAATTCCCTTGAAGTGTACTCACATCTATTGTCACTTCGGAGACGCTTTAGCTTTTGGCCTGTCTCCCTTTCCACCAGAGCATGAAACTTCTGAAAAACTTGAAACACCTGATCTTTGGTTTTAAAAATATAAATCCATAATTTTCGTGAATCATCATTAATTACAGTAACAAAATATTTGTTACCGCCCATCGATTCAATTTTCAATGGAGCACAAACATCAGAAATGTCGAATCAAGTATATTCAATTTTCTTTCAGACGATGTCTGAAATGAGACTCTATGCTGCTTACCAAATAAATAGTAGTCACAAGGTTTTACCGTTGCACCTTTGGCATAAGAAATGAGTGATTTTCTGGCAAATATCTGCAATCCCTTCTCGCTCATATGACCCATTCTTTTGTTCCACAAATCTGCATAAATCTCATCTTGCGTCGCGTTCAATTCACCTTGGCATATTTCTGCATTTGTCCTGTACAATGTGCCACGAGCAACTCCCTTTGCAATCACCAATGATCCCTTGGTAAGTCTCCATTTTTAATTTTCAAAATAGTTCTCGTATCCATCTCGGTCTAAAATAATTCCCGATATCAAGTTCATCCGCAAATCAGGTACATGCCGCACGTTCTTTAGAACCAATGTGCATCCGACATTTGTCTTGATACAAATGTCATTGATCCCTGCAATCTTTGAGTAACTCGTGTTACCCATTCTCAGAGTGCCAAAATCACCTGCTACATATTTGCGAAAAAATTTTCTTACCGGTGTGGCATGGTAAGATGTTGTTGTATCAACCACCCATTCCGATTCTGGACCTGCCAAGTGCATGCATTCCTCTTCTTCATTTATAAAGAAGGCAACATTATCATTATTTTGCATCATGGCAGTTGTGTTGTCGTCATTCTTCTGGCCATTGCTTTCACCTTTGCCCTTTCTTAGGTTTGGGCAATCTCTTTTGAAGTAACCCGGTTGATCACAATTGTAGCAATTTTTGACTTTTGATTAGGATCGGTTCTTGGACTTCCCACGACCTCCGGATCTACCATAGTTGCTCGAACTCCTTTGATAACTCCTGCCTCTACCTTCTGTGATGAGAACATGTCCTTGATTTTCAGGTTTCTTTCTCATCTTCTCATTGAGTAGAAGAGCAAATGTGACGTCCTTAAACTCAATAGTGATTTTGTCGTGCAGGATGGTTATTGCCAAATTATCGTATGAAGATGGCAATGAGTTCAAGAGCAATATGGCTTTATCCTCTTCTTCAATCTTTACTCCTAGGTTGGCAAGCTGCGTGATTAGTCCATTAAACGCATTTAAATGTGACAAAAAAATTGTATTTTCACCCATATGTAGAGGCGTATAATTGCTTCTTCAGGTACAATTTATTTGTCAACGTTTGGGACATGTATAGGCTTTTCAACCTTGTCCAAATTCCACATGCAGTGTCTTCATCAATGATGTTGTTTACCACATCATCTGATAAGTGTAACCTGATTGCACTAGCAGTCTTTTTATCCAAGTCAGCCCAATTCTCAACTTTCATGGTATCAGGCTTCTTAGCATCACTGTCCAATACCTTGTGTAATTCTTGTTGGATGAGCAGATCCCTCATCTTTCTTTGTCATGTTAAGAAGCCACTATCTCCGTTGAATTTAACTACCTCGTACTTTACTCCGTACATTTTATTCATCGAGTATAGTACGACCGACCGTGAACAGTATTTCTGTGAACGAGTAGAACTTGTGCTCTGATACCAGTTGTTGGAAATAAACCCCACATAAAAATAATATTCACGATAATAACAGCGGAATAATAACATAGTACCGAGATACGGTAATCAACAAAAAGAACACAAAGATTTTAATGTGAAAAATCCTTCTGAATAAGGGGAAAACTACGGGCCCTAGAGGAACAAAGTAATCCACTATAATGAGGAATTTTACATCCCGTAGTCCCTAGTAAAGTACTCCAGGGACCACTACACACTCAAAAGAAATAACATTCTTTTGGGATTCTCACATCACTACAATATCGTTCACCCTCTATATTTTTCCTATACAATCTATTTCTCACAATACCTGAGAAATATTCTCTGCAATTACTGTGTTACTCTCTTTTCGTGTGTTTAAAGAATGAAGCCGATGGATCTATTTACAGGAAGAGTGGCCTCACTTTCAACTAATCAGAAGCTTGCCTCGCTGCAAGCCAATTTGATTCTTGCAAATTGATATCAAAATCAAGTTTGGCCAAAACTTGTTTTGGTTATCTGACAACCTTTTTTTTTCTTTTCTTTTAATGGGTGTGGAATGTGGATCAGTTGCGTCGCCGGCACTCCTCAACTGACGAAAGAACCTTTTATCAGTCCCTAGCTCTTTTTTCTCGTTCTCTTCTCTCTTTTCCTAAAAAAAACCCATCCAGATCAAATAAGACGAATGCTATTTCTATTCCTTTTTGAATCTGTTGGTCATAATATGATAAACCCAGTTTTCGGCAAAATATATATTTTGCGGTGAAAACTTTTTCAATTTTTCTGCAAACGAATGAGTTGCAACTACAGTACTGCCTCAGGCAAATGTCAAATCAACCAAAAAACATTTAAATCACTTTTAAGAACCTTCCCTTTTTACTGGTGTTACAGGATTCTCGCAAAAGGTTGTTTCACAATTTAATTACCCTTTTGAGAATCTACTATCATTTAAGTTATCCATGGAAGAGTAACGACGAACAGAAAATGAGGATAAAGATTAAAAGTATATGTGAATTAAAATAATCCGTGAAGAGTAGAAAGAACAAGTAAATGGAAAGAAATTGTTGAAAGTGTAACTCAAAAACGGGTTCTATTCCAACAACAACAACAAACCCACTACTTTTCCACGAGTGGAATATAAGCAGCCTTACCCCTACCCCTGAAAGAATACAAAGGTTGCGTCTGATATACCCTCGACTAGAGAACGGCGGAAAAAGAAAAAGGAATTGCGTCAAATAGGAATAACAGCAAGATGAAATAAGATTGAAACCAAGAATGCAGTCAAACTCTAGGTAGTAATAGTCATCTATGAATAAAAGATATCATACTAACACTAATGCTAGCGAACTGAGTAAGACAAAGAGAAACGTTCGACTACCTACGAACTTTCTACCCTAATCTTTGACCTCCACACCCTCCTGTCTAGGGCTGTGTCCTCAGTCAGCTCCAGCTGCGCCATGTCCCGCCTAATAACCTCTCCCCAAGACCTCTTAGGCCTACCTCTACCCCTCCTGCTGCCCACCGAGGCTAACCGCTCGCACCTTCTAAATGGGGCTTCTGTATTTCTCCTCTTAACATGCCCAAACTATCTCAACCGTGGGGTCCACTTATACTTGTCAAAGTTGTAGACACCGGATCAAATTTAACTCATTTTTCTCATCCAATATGTGTGACACGCGTTATTCCATGTCATCAAGAAATGTTTAATTGGCACACGCGTTACTAGGCAAAGATGAGGTGCTTAAATAGAATTTTGTGTCAAGGGGCTATATATAAATTCTTAAAAGATGTAGAAAATAAATTGTCCACCTAATGTTCCCGAGACATCCTTAAAGGAAAATGTCACACAAATTGCAATGTAAAGAGTTACAGTTAACCTCTGTGCAGTGTATAGCCAGAAAAAAGAAAAGGTTACACTATGTACAGAAACAATGTACTGATTTTTTAATTGGGGCAAATTAACTAGTAAAATATTAAAAATTAAGTACCAACCCCATCATCCTAATCCAGAAATTGGATCCAGCAACATGTTATATAACACACTTTGTTACCACTTCCAGTTCAATAAAAGCACATATTTTGGGGGGGTATTGATCCGTAATATCTTGTCACCAAATAAGACAACAATGGCAATGTAAAACCAGTCTTAATTTTTCTAAGTTTACGTGCCTTAATCGTACATAAAACAATGTATTATAAACTCGTTGATGCTTAAACACTCTGTTTGACATCAACTGATTATAAAAAGTTCTTTTTACAGCACAGCATTATCTAATATCTAGCACACTGTTTGCAGAGCTTATTCACATTGGCAAACCACTGACTTCACACTCCAAAATCAAGTTGCGACAAGACCTGCACACATTGAAAGGAGAAAGAAGTATAAATTTGATGCTTGTGCATAAGAACTCAAAATTAGTTACTTTGTGATGAAGCTTTCTTTAATTGTTTTTCCTCTTGTTTTTCACTTTTCATCTGTTTCCATAAAAAGAAAGAGAAGAATTGAGTTGTGTGGAGGGCGAGTCCTGATACTTTGTTGAGATAATATAACTGCAGCTTCCATGCAGAGACAAGTAAAGAAATATAATCAGACGAGGCTCATTTCTATGCTGAAAGATGTCACACATCTACTGAGATAAAGGCTCTCTTGTTAGCCAACCCTCCCCTCCCCTCCCCCCCCCCCTTCATATGATTCCGGCATTGGCACATAACAGGATCCTACATCTAATTGTTCCCACCGATTCAAAGAATATCAGAACTTGGGATTTTCATATACAAGTAAAACCAACACAGCAGTTCCATAGCTCGATGAAAATTTTAAATTAATTCTTTTAAAAAGGCAGAAGCTCTAGAGTAGGTAATAAGTCAGTGCAGTCATCATAGTATACTAACCATCTTTTACTTCCTCTCCTCCTTCCCCCAGTTGCCAAACAATGTCTTTCAATCCGGTAGACAGGTTCTTGTAAAACTGTATCAAAAAGAAAATAACAAAATAACCTTTATCAGTTTATGTACATTAAAACGCATGCATAGACAAACCATAGAAAGCCTGATATAGATATATGTTCCTGTGCAAAAATACAGCGTAACCCCTATAAACATTAGTAATAGATAAAAAATAAAAAAACTGCCTTGTAAGACCAACTATCAAATATCATATAAAGTCTTCTATGCATAGCGAAGAAGCAATTATAAGTACTTGAGTGGGATTAAACAAAATCCACAAATAAGCAGGGCCAGCTATCTGCTTCGCTTCAACTAGCAGGTTTGTTTTTAGCTCAGTGAGCAAATCACAGAAGATTAAAGGCAGTTTCTATGTATACGTGTCAATGAAATAAACACAGCAAATACTTCCAATTAAGTTTACCTTGTGAAATTCCAAGGTATCTCCTCCAGCCTTGCGAAGCTCAACCATGTATAGTGAAGGTGCCACCTCGTAAATCTACAGCAAACTCAAAGTTGGGAAGTTGTATTACAAAGTCTGAATGACAATGAAAAACATAGCTGGCCTGAAGGTCCTCCAAAACAAACATACCTCGGTTGCAACAGATAAATGACCTTTGCGCCCGCTCTTCTCCCCCTGAAGCTTAATCTGGCACAAAAAAAAAAAGAGAAGGAATAACATGAATGAAATTTTAATCATAGCGAAGAACTAAATATTAGGACTTTGAGATTCAAAAGAATTTGACACGACTTGCTCATATGTTTAATAAATATACTTGATTGAAGAAACTTAACAGTTGTCATGTATAAAAATATGAACATTACAAAAATGAGATGAGGATTTGAGATGCTTGAAAACCTATTAGCAACTCTGAGCATCATTAGTTGTACTCGCATCACTTTTATAAGATTGACAATAGAAGAAAAAGAAGTATCAAGCACAAGAATAACTTTTCTGATTCACCTTGTAGTTATTTTTCCTCACATTGAAGCCCAGAGGTACAGCAGCTTCTTCAATTTTTGAGACAATTTCATTCGCAGGACATCTCGATGTAAATCTTGTCTCCCTTTTGACTAGCCCCTGTAAAAGTAACCTAGCTTAATCCACATGCTTAAAACTTCTGGGATCAAATCCATCTGAAAAGCTAAGCATTGAAAATTCTATATGCCACATATTTAATTTTTTTTATTTCCTCGTTTTGGGCTTCAAAGGGGTTGGTTTTATTGTACACCAGGAAACTAACATGTATTTTGCATTTTAATACAAAGCAAGAAAACTATATATATGCAACATTTGGGTTTAAACAGAACTGATAGGTTTCAACTTGGAAGATCGCAATGGTGAACAAATGTTCATACTCAGCATATCCTTAAACTACTAATTTCTGTAAGGCTCAACTTTGTTCGCATATTTTTAAAGTGAAAGTGAAAATTTGAAAAATTTATGTGGTTTCCAATTTAAAATGTGACCAAGCACTACTTCACTTGAACATCTATCAATAAGCACGTCATGCTGTGCCACTTGAGAAGTTCTGTGTGAGATCATAAGCTTCACCAACACATACCATTTGCTTTTCAAACAGAGAACTGAGATTGAGACCCTGAGAAGTTGAAATAAGTTCAAAAGCATTCATAGTCAGTGGTGCAGGAGGCCGTTCATCCCGTCTCTCCACAACAAGATTCGAAGAGTCCTGTGTTCATGAAAAGGCAAACGAGCCACTCATTTTATTGACTATCAAATGTTCATTCTACAGGAATCAACGTACAAATTCAAAATTCTTGCAGCCCAATTTCACAGGAACAAGTACACTTACAGCAGATTCACTAAAAATAGCATTCACATCATCAAGACTAACATCTGCCTGTTCAAAAACAGGTGGACGATACCCTTTTTTGAACCACTCGTTCTCAATGACCTCGGAAAATGTGATGCGCTGTCATCAAATGATAAATTCCATAAAATTCCCAGTAAATTTTGGGAATGAAACAAAATTTGAGAAGCTAAATGCAAGTACAAACAAAGAGCCACTAAACACATCTGTTGTGTGTAATTTTTCTGCTTTATTTCCTCCTTTGTCTTGGAAGGGGGAGATAAACATACCGTCTGTGGATTGGGATCCAAGATTCTTTTGATTAGTTTCTTCGCACTAGAGGAAAACCAGGGTGGACATGTAAATTCAGCTTTATGTATCTGCAATAAATCAATTCCTCATCTCAACATTCTCTTTCAAGGGAAATAATGCAAGATTATATTTTGGAATGACCAGTAATAAATAAGCACACCTTCTTATACAGTGCCATGAGATTTGACTCTTCAAAAGGCAAATAACCAGCCATAAGTACAAAAAGGATTACACCACATGACCACAGGTCAGCCTTAGCTCCATCATAACCTTTATTGTTGATCACCTACATTAGCAAGAAGCAAACATAGGAATCAAAACCGTTGCTCAGAGGATAAGAAATAAAATGAGTTATGGGACAAACTAATGAGCACCTCGGGAGCCACATAATTTGGTGTTCCACATGTTGTATGTAGTAGTCCATCTTCCTAAAAAGACACATCAACAAACTAAATCTTAGGTACATTTCGATTCAGTTAAGCAGTCAATGTCAGCAAACTTATATAGCAGCTGTTCATCAATCAGACAGAGTAAAGAGCAGCTTTGCAATAGACAAGAAGTTGACGTACGCGAACTTGCTGAGGCAGCGCACTCAGTCCAAAATCCGAAACTTTAAGAACACCATTCACATCCAGCAACAAGTTTTCAGGCTATAAATCAGAAAAGCCAAAGATTATAAACCACTTAGACATTATCATCCTAATTTTCACTTACTCAGTAGAAAACTAATAATTCTTACCTTGAGGTCTCTGTGGAATACACCTCTACTATGACAGTAGTCAACTGCATTTATAAGTTGCTGAAAGTATTTTCTTGCTTCATCTTCTTTGAGCCTACCTCTACTAGCCTGACCTCAACAAAACAGCAAAAGCTTACACATTTCCTGTTGCAAATGGAAAGAATGAAAATAGCAGTTAAGAGACTCAAGAAAGAGTATCTTACAATTTTGTCAAACAGTTCGCCACCAGTAACAAATTCCAAAACAATATATATCTTCGACTTGCTGGCCATGACCTACGTGATAGAAGTTTGAATCATTCATCAGGTAAACAGTGCAGCAATACTTAGAAACCTGCTCCAGTTATTCTTATCTAACAATCGTCCCAAAAGACTAGTGATCAGCAAAAGGAAAATCCAGGACCTAATTGCAATCCCTCCTTTTTTTTTCTTCTTCTTTTTTACTTTCTTCCCAGTTTTTGCTTGTTCATTTTCTTTTGCTTGGGGAGGGGGAGGAAGGGGTCTAGGAGAAAGAAAAAGCTAGAGATAAAAGGCTAATACTAACCTCATACATTCGGATAACATTGGGGTGTCTTATAAGTTTCATGGTTGATATTTCCCGTTTAATCTGCAAAGGACATAAAATGTTACAATTGCACTTTTTAATCTACAGAAACAACAAAGATTAACATGGTAATTGTGAGTTGTTTGTGCACCTATACGCATAACTAAAGCTACTATAAACTAAGATCTTTTTGGTTTTGTAGGAGTAGAAGATATCATCTAAAAAGGACATCTCAAAAATTCGAAATTCAATGGCTGCAGAACTCATATGTCACTCATGTACTCTTGAGCAATCCTTTTCACAAAAGAAACATCATATAATATGAACAAGTCAGCAATCTCCATTAATAATAAGTTATCAAGATTAGAAATCACTAAGAAAGGCTTAATCAACATGAATTTCAGTCAAAAACAATTACATAGGCTGGGCCAACATGAATAAAAAAAATATCACAACTTTTTAGTATATCATCTTTCTTCCGTTATATATTAATGATAAATTCAAGGAAGAAAAAAAAAAGGTCAACCGTAGTTTTCCTATACAATATTAGCCTCAAAACAAAAATATGAAAAAGATCAAGTTTTACTAAATCAAATCACAGGAAATCTCACAAACAAGAATTTGAAACATATACCTGACCGATCATCTTGTGCTTCATGACCTTCTCTTTATCAAGAATCTTAATGGCAACATTATCACCAGTCTCAACATTTCTTGCAAATTTGACCTTTGCAAAAGTACCCTCTCCAAGTGTCCTCCCTACCTCATACCTTCCCACTCTAGTCCTCCCACTTCCATTATTTGATCTTGAACCCATCTATCTCCAAACTTTCTATTTCTTAAATTAAATTTCCACTTCAATTCAATCTTCTTACAGATCCTACAACCTTATTAAATCCCTACCCTAAATCAATACAAATCCCATCCTTTTTTTTTCTTCCCTATAAAAAAATCTTCTTTTATTTTTTTGCTTCTGGATTAAGCCTTAAGCTAAATCCTCTTCTTTTTACAAGGTTGCCAAACCTGGGACTTGGTTACACTCATCTTAAACTTTTCCAAAAAATTAAAAATATATTAAAAAATATTAAAGAGAACTCAATTATTAGAACAAACTATTCAGATCGATGAGTATATGAGAAGCTGAATACAAAAGGCTATGTTTGAGAAACCAAAAACCCTTTTGGGAACTGAAACGGAAAACGCAAAGATCCATTTAAAAGGAAATAAATACAGCGTATTTGGACAATAGTAAATGGAATTGCTCAAGTTGGAAGGGGGATTCCTTTTTCTTCCTTTACATATCTCTTTCTAGAAAAATTGGATCTTTTACTTTTCAAAAGGAAAAGAAGAAGAAAAAAAGATTGGATCTTTTACTATTCAAAAGATAAAAAAGAAAAAAAAAGATTGGATTTTTGGATTTGGGTTTATTATGAATGTGAAAGAAATAAAAGGCAAGAAGGACGGGGAAACTGATGGGGGAAGTCTTTAATGGTTTTCTTTACGACGTAAAATTGGTTGAAGAAGAAAGATAAATGTATTTATATGATGAGTGATGAGAGAAAATGTAGACTAATTAGAGATTAAAGGGGAGCGGCGTGCCTTTGCAGTGAATGACAATGAATGGGGGGAAGGAACGAACTGAGGAAGGTGATGCCTAAGATTTTCATATTTCAAAAGAAAAAATTATTAATATCATGTAGATTCATAGTACACGTATCTCCAAAAAGGACAAAAACTAATAAAGAAATTTGGAATATGAATTATGAGTACAGAAGAATAATGTGTCTCAGTCTCTCTATACAGCTTCTAGGAGAAAAACGGTTGTTTTAGAACCAACAGCATGTTAATCATGTATTATTATTGATAAGTCTTTCATATTAATTTGAATTATTAGTCTTTCATATATATTTATATTTATATTTATTTTTATATATCTATCTATCTATATATATATATATATATATATATATATAAGTATTAATACAATGTCGGTTTACAAAAATAACCTTACAATATTAAGCATAATAACTCATAATAAAATGACATAATCAAAATTATAGATATTAGTCTTATAATCATATTAGTTTTAGGACAAAATACTACACGTTAGGAATCCTACATGATTACCTTTAAGAATCCTATTAGTATAATTACTCTCCGGTTGTCTAATTTATATAAAATTGAACAAGTAAATATCTTTAGTCATGTAATCCTTTTACTTTTAGGATATACTTCTTAAAAATTATTATTACTAATTTAATTTGAAAACGTATTATAATGTCCTATTACTAATTTAATTTGAGAATGTATTATATTGTCCAAATCCATTTAGAAAAGGGAGAGACTATATTATTATAAAAGCATAAATACAATATTAATATACCAAAATAGCCCTAAAATATTAAACGGAAGAACTCATGGGAAAAAGGCATAACTGCAATAACTTATTTTTTGGACTACAATACCTTCTATGCTAATTTTTAATATTTATGATTTTAAAATTAATAAAATTTATCTATTAAATTCTTATTAAAAATATGTAGGAAGGTTTAATGAAATGAATTTCATCAGAATCCTCCGTATTGGCAATACATTACCACTTCATAATGTCCAATACCAAAAAAATAAAAGTAATATTAAATGGACTGCATAAAGAGTTGACATCGAGAAAAAAAAACCACGATAATATATTTTTATAATATATATTTGAACTATTTTCTTACTCAAATAATATTATTTTATTAATTTTTCATGTAATATTAAAAATACTCAATCATTAAAGTGCAGTTTGGCGCCTTTAGTAAGGATGTACGTTCATTTGAAAGAGTTAACAACTGGAGTAATTTGTTTGAAGAACAATTCTATTTACATTTAGTGTTTTCAACAAGTTACATTAATGTACTCTCATTAAGTGGTAAGCCGATGGGAGAATAAAGTAAAAACTACTAAATACATAGGAAAATAATACTTTACTCTTTTAATCATGTGTTCTTCTGTCTATCCCGATATATATTACGGCAAAGGGCCAAATATATCCCTCTACTTTCGAAAATGGTCTAACAATATCCCTCGTTATACTATTGGGTTATCTATATCCCTGCAGTCATACTTTGGGTGCAAATATACCCCTCATTTAAACGGAGGGACACGTGTCATCGTCCTGTTGGTCAATTCTAAATATCTCCAAATTAATTAAAAAGACTCATTACCCATACCCGAAAAGTAATTTTTTTTTTGTAAAAACTGAAAAAAACTGAAATTATTTTTACTAAAAACTGAAAAAAACGAAAATATCTTGTTTTCCAGTTTTTACAAAAAAACTGCTTTACAAAAACTGAAAAATATTTTCTAAAATAATATTTTTGTAAAAACTGAAAAATAATTTTCTAAAGCAATTAAAAACTGGAAAAAACTAAAATATTTTTAACTAAAAACTGGAAAAAAAGAAAATATTTGTTTTTTAGTTTTTACAAAAATATTGCTTTAGGAAATTGCTTTACAGTTTTTTTTCAGTTTTTACAAAAATCATTGTTTTAGAAAATATTTTTCAGCTTTTTTTAAAACAGTTTTTTTGTAAAAACTGGAAAAAAATAATATTTTCGTTTTTTTCCAGTTTTTAGTAAAAACAATTCCAGTATTTTCCAGTTTTTACAAAAAAAATTGCTTTAAAAATTTACTTTTCAGCTTTTTTGTTTTTCAGTTTTTACAAAAATATTGTTTTAGAAAATATTTTTCAGTTTTTTTCTAAAGCAGTTTTTTTTGTAAAAACTGGAAAAAAAAATATTTTCGTTTTTTTCAGTTTTTAGTAAAAATAATTTTAGTTTTTTTCTAGTTTTTACAAAAAAAAATTGCTTTAAAAAATTATTTTTCAGGTATGGGTAATGAGTCTTTTTAATTAATTAGGATATATTTAGAATTGACCAACAGGACGATGACATGTGTCCCTCCGTTTAAATGAGGGGTATATTTGAACCCAAAGTATGACTGCTGGGGTATAGATAACCCAATAATATAACGAGGGGTATTCTTAGACCATTTTTGAAAGTAGAGGGGTATATTTGGCCCTTTGCCGTATATATTATTAAAGCACAAAGCTCCAACAAGAAGTCGATTGACCTTTTTATTATTTAATAAATATCACATTTGACAAAATTATTATTTAATTAGTATTTCCTACGAGTAGTGTTTAATTAGAACGTTGAAATTAACTAAGATTTTGACTGTTATATCTTTTTTTATTTGAACAATATATAAACTCATAATATTTGAAATAATTAAATCCCAGTAAGAATTTGCTTATATTAGTTAAATAGTTAATTTTCACAAGAATCATAATTTAAGGAACTACTATTTCATTTGGAACAACAATAATCCATGTGAGACCCTTAAGTTGATGTTTTTTTTCGTCAAGTGCAAATCATGGCAAGAAGAAGAGATGAAAACTTTAAAATCAAATGTTACAGAAAACTAACTCATGGGCTCACAGTTATTGTTGGATTGCTGAATATTTTGAAGATCTAAGGCTTGGATTGCTTTAGAATTATAAATTTGATAGCATGTTAATTTGCCTATGTTTTTATTGGATTGGGAGCTTTTGATTGATCATTTTGTAGAAGATTTTAAAAATATAAAAATTTCAAAAATATAACATGCTAAGCAATTGAAAGGAAGAGATAAAAAAAAATTAATCTAAAATGGTCTGCCATTTCAACCTTTCAATTGCATTTTTTTTGCCTCAAAGTGTCTAATTATACGTATAAATTAGTTAGTATGATCATATTCAAGTGAAGTATATATTATTTTTTTAAAAAGAAAATTGAAATATTCAAATAATATACGATAGAAATTATGAACATATTTTAAAAATATTCACGAAGTACATAAATTAGTTTGATCAAAATAATAGATTTTACATTTCAAGATTACAAAGAGGAGCAATGTATAAATTAAAAATTTTAGTAGCCTTATCGTACTCTTTTTGGACTAATCATCGAAAACTATATTCTTTTATCTAGCTTTAACTAGGAATCATGTGTCTCAATTATAAGATATGATGTTAACGACTATGCCAGAGTCTATTTCTTATTTAGGTTGCTAGCTTATGATAAAAATGTTAACAATTATTTTAGTCAAGCAATTCCTTTATAAGAAAATGTTTTATCAAAAATGTTATCGAAAAGCTTCGTGATTTTGGTGAGGATAGCTATTGCATGTAATAAATATCAATCTAGGAAAGTGCCCCATCATTATTGAGCTAAATAAAGTAAAAGTGATTATCGATATGTATAATCCTTTTATCATGATAATGATCATATCTGCCTATAAAGGATGGCGTGAGAACCTAAATTTATTCCTAATAAAATTTCATATAACAAAGTATTTGATGACGTTTATAAGGCAAAAATATTCCTTTATTGAGTTAGATAAATAGGATTAACGTTCATCATTTTTAGGAATTTGCTTTTAAGAAATTATTTGATAATTCAGACACTTTTTTGTGAAAATATCTAATATATAATTTTTATAAAATTTATATTCATTGGTGCAAGGTACACACGCAACACTCATACTTTACGACTAATTATTATAAAAATACGAATATTAAAACACTAAATATTGAACGATAAAAATATCCTCAAAATATTTCTTCCATGTAGGATAATATAGTAAAGTTTAGGACTATCTAATATACACGCTACATTGATTCACCTAATTAAGAGTGTATAAACTTTGTATTGGAATGCGAATGCTTCTCCCAATCGAACAAGAGTCCAGTTTTAACTTTCTCACAATTTGAAATGTTATGTCTTATAGATTTCTTGAAGTTCCAAATCCATATATTAATTTCACATGTGTATACGGTCGAAATCGGACTTGATTATTATATGACAGATCGGATTTGGAACGCGAGGCGTCGAGGATCGACCCCGAGTCTCGTCGAACCAAAACACGATGTCAGAACGTCCATCCTCGAGAACATTGAGTCCATGATCTCAGAATCGACTCTGATCCCGAGTAAGCTCGAGGAAACATTGCCGGTATGACCAACAGAATATCGGAATAACGGAAGGCCGAAATATCCGTAACCGGTCAGATATCACGGCGAAAATCTCGGCACGTATCAATAGGGAACCGGCAAATCAGCAAACCAGGAGATTTTTATCTTTTATAGAATTGTACCTAAAATAGGACTCCCCTACTATATAAAGGGGGTCTGATTGCTTGTAGAGCACATTGTAATACGCATTCCAAAGCAATATATTATTATTCTCGTCAAGTTTTTATTACTCTCTTGTTGTTTCTGTTCTGATATCAATAAAAGTATCTTTAGCCCGAGGGTGGCAAACCTTCCTAGGCTAAGATTGTTCAACTTGTGTAGTTAGTGCAACCCAACTTATAAAGTGTACATTGTCGAGGATCGAGCGGCACGAACCATAGATGCATCTATCTACTGCCGAGGCGTTCGGCCCACTCCACAAGAAGAGAGGATACTTTATAAGCATTTGACTTAAGCTAAGTGTCAAACGGGGTTCTAGAGATATATTGGATATTAATGAACTGTTTGGTGAAACATTAATGGTTTATGAGGTAATTTATGTCAAGTACTATCATTAATTCCAAAATTGACAAAAGCAGAGACTGTAAAAGCTAGCTTGCCAGAGTTATATTTCTGACCTCAAATGAAAAAGATTCAACTAACAAGAAATATAAAGTAACAACTGTGATGACCCAGAATGTTATCTTTAAATTTAATAATTAATTATGTGTTCTAAGATCTCAAAAAGTACTATTTATCATTCCTCGACTTGCGTGCGCAATCCGTAAAATTTTATGAAAAGTTTTTATGTGAAAAATGGATTAAAATGTGAATTAGAGCTTTAAAACTCAATTGAGTTGACTTTGGTCAACATTTTGAGCAAACAAACTCGGATCAGTATTTTGACAGTTCCAGTAGGTCCGTATCGTGATTTGGGACTTGGCCGTATGCCCGAAATCAAATTCCAAGGTCCCTAGCCCGAGATATGGAATTTTGATAAAAAATTAAAATGTTTAAGTTCAAATAGTGACCGGATGTCTAATTATGTGAAAACGACCTCGGAATAGAATTTTGATGATTCCAACAGCTCCGTATGGTGATTTTGGACTTAAGAGCGTGTTCGGAATTTTATTTGGAAGTCCGTAGTTAAATTAGGCTTGAAATGGCTAAAAACAAGAATTTAAGTTTGGAAGTTCGACCGAGGAGTTGACTTTTTGATACCGGAGTCGGAATCCAATTCCGAAAATTTTCATAGCTCTGTTATGTCATTTATGACTGGTGTGTAAAATTTGAGGTCAATCGGAGTTGATTTGATAGGTTTCGACATCAAATGTAGGAGTTGGAAATTTTAAGTTTCATTAAACTTGAATGGGAGCAAAATTCGTGATTTTAGCATCGTTTTATGTGCTTTAAGGTTTCAAATAAGTTCGTATGAAGTTTTAGGACTTGTTGGTATATTTGGTTGAGGTCTCGAGGGTCTCAGGTGAGTTTCAAATGGTTAACGGATCAAAAGTTGGACTTAAAACAGTTGCTGCAATTTTTCGTTTCTGTTGGAAATTCTGGCACAAAATCGAGGCCCAAAAATCGAGCTCCCAAAAAAATAGAGCTCGGAGGATCGAGGCCGAGGATTGAGGGCTGCCTGGGCAGAATTATAAAAGAGGGCATTCGTCTCATTCGCCATTTTTAACAAATTGGAGCTTGAGCAGAGGCGATTTTTGATAGATTTTCAAGGAAAAGACATTGAGGTAAGTGATTCTAACTTGGATTTGGTCTATAAACATAAATATATCATTGTTCTCATCATTTAATTAGTGTTTTGAGATTGAAATTTGGAAATTTTTTAGAAATCTCATAGAAACGAATTTTTGAGATTTCGGTATCGATTCAGAGTCGGATTTGAGTGAAACTGGTATGGTCGGACTCGTAATTTAATAGGTTGTCGGATTTTATAACTTTCGCCGAATTCCGAGATGTGGGCCCCACGGACGAAAATTTTAATTAATTTCGGGATTTTTATTTAAAATGTAGTATTTTCTTATAGAATTGATTCCTATAATTTTTAGTGATTGTATCGAATTATTTTGGCTAGATTCGAGTCAGACAGAGTTGGATAATCGTGGAAAAGGCCTTCTAGTGGATTAAATTGGAGCAAGACGAGGTAAGTATCTTGTCTAATCTTGTGAGGGAAAAATTTACCCCATAAGTGATTAAATTAAATAATTGTTGCTAATTGCGGGGCTACGTACGCACGAGGTGACGAGAGTCCGTGCGTAGCTGCTATTAATGCTAAAGTTCGGGTAGTTTAGGACTCAAAGCATGAATTACTTGTGTAAACTGTATTCTTTATTAATTAAAATATTTGATGTATATATTGTGAATTGCTATGAAAGGTAGAAAAATATGAAATTTCCATATGCTTAATTTTTTTTTAGATTAATTAATTGTTGAAATAAATTATTATCCTCTTGAATAAATTTTACAATAAATACTCTTATTCCGGAGGTACATAAGAAAATGTCCTCCTTTCTTGTGGATCGAGCCGAATGCCTCGGCAGGATAGATACATCTATGGATCGTGCCGCACTTCCCTCGGCAGTGTACACGACACTCTGGATCAGGCCGTACAACCTCGACAGAAATCGTGCTTAATAATAATAATAATTACACGATACTTTGACGGTTTATTGCAGCTTGTAAAGCTATTTGATAAATTGAAAATTCATTGAAATTGAATTGCAGCTTGTAAAGCTATTTGATAAATTGAAATTTATTTTATTGAACTTGAAGGATTTAATATATATATATATATTGAGAATTGTTGCATTTTGAAGGAATTTATTTATTTCTGTTGGTTAAATAAATTATTGTTATATTCTGTGAATCATGCTGATTTAAATATTCTAGTTTTATTTCAATTATTATTATTGACTCATAGTGAGTGTCAAAGTCGGCCATCTCGTCTCTACCACTTCGAGATTAGGCTTGATACTTACTGGGTACACGTTGTTTACGTACTCATACTACGCTTGCTGCACTTTTTGTGCAGGATCTGAGACAGGTACTAGTGGAGGACCTATCATCAAATATCCACGTCATCCCAAGGCATAGTGGTGAGCTGCCTTTCTGAGCCTTTCTGCAGCTACAAATGTCTCTTCTTATATTTACATTCTGTATATTTCATTTCAGATAGTATTTGGAGTTTTGTATAATCTACTAGATGCTCATGCACTTGTGACACCGGGTCTTGGCACACACATTGGTAAAATTTGGTATTTTATTATTTTCTTGGATTAAAAGTTTAATCAATATATGTTTGATTTATCAGTTGGCTTGCCTAGTTGTAGTGTTGGACCTTATTTCAGTGCTATACCAGAGAGTTCTTATCACCCACCAGCTATCCAGGGTTCTTCCCGTGTGTATTCAGGTCCCCAGGGCCAGACATTTAGTCAGCAGCCCATCGCACCGAAGATTTGTTACGAGTGCGGGGATCCCAGTCACATGGGAGGTTTTGCCCCAGGCTTCGGGGTAGACCAGTACAGCATGGTCAGCAGCCTATGCTTACCGGACCAGTTGCTCCACCAGTAGTCTGACCACCAAGAGGTGGAGGACAGGTGGGTAGGGGCCGTCCTAGAGGTGGAGGTCAGCCAGGCGGAGGCCAGCCAGTTGGCGCTCCAGCTCGGTTTTATGCTTTTCTGGCTAGATCAGGTGCAGAGGCCTCAGATGCCGTGATTACATGTATTATTTATGTTTGTGGCAAATATGCCTCAGTATTATTTGATCCAGGATCTACGTATTCATATGTGTCATCTCTATTTGCTCAATTCCTAGGTATTTCTCGTGAGTCCTTGAGTACTCATGTTTATGTGTCCACTCCTGTGGGCGATTCTGCTATTATGAACCGGATCTACCAGTCCTGTATTATTACATTTTGTGGTTATGAAACTAGAGCAGATCTCTATTGCTTTAGATGACCGATTTTGAAATTATTCTGGGCATGGACTGGTTATCTCCATATCATGCTATTCTAGATTGTCATGCCAAGACTGTTACCTTGGCTATTCCAGCATTGCTTAAGTTGGAGTGGAAGGGTTCGCCTATTAGTTCATTTAATCAAGTTATTTCTTTTATAAAGGCTCAACACATGGTTGAGAAGGGTTGTTTGGCTTATCTAGCCTATGTTCGGGATACTACTGCAGAGACTCTGACTATTGATTCAGTGCATGTAGTTCGGGAGTTCTCCGATGTATTTCCTTCAGATCTTCCAGGTATGCCACCTGATCGTGATATTGATTTCTGTATTGACTTGGCTCCAGATACGCAGCCTATATCTATTCCACCATATCGCATGGCTCCGAAAGAATTGAAAGAGTTGAAAGAACAACTTGAAGAGTTACTAGCCAAAGGTTCGTCAGACCGAGTGTATCGCCTTGGGGTGCACCGGCATTATTTGTGAAAAAGAAGGATGGAACAATGCAGATGCGTATTGATTATCGCCAATTGGACAAAGTCACTTTTTAAGAACAAGTACTCGTTGCAGCGTATTGATGATCTATTTGACCAGCTGCAGGGTGCTAGGGTATTCTCTAAGATCGACTTGAGGTCGGGGTACCATCAGTTGAAGATTCGGGATTCGGATGTTCCGAAGACTGCTTTTCGTACTAGATATGGTCATTATGAGTTTCTGGTGATGTCCTTCGGTTTAACTAATGCCCCGGCAGCATTTATGGATCTGATGAACAGGGTATTTAGGACATATATTGATTCGTTTGTCATTGTCTTCATTGATGACATATGGATCTACTCGCGCAGTAAGGAGGAACATGAGCAGCATATGAGAGTAGTGCTTCAGACATTGCGGGAACAAAAGCTATATGCTAAGTTCTCTAAATGTGAGTTTTGGTTAGAGTCTAGCATGTTTGGGACATATTGTGTCGGGCGAAGGTATTAAAGTTGATCCCAAAAATATTGAGGCAGTTCAGAATTGGCATCGTCCCACTTCGACGACTGAGATCAGGAGTTTTTTGGGTTTAGCAGGTTATTATCGTCAATTCGTGGCAGATTTTTCATCTATTGCAGCACCTTTGACCAAATTAACCCAGAAGCGTGTTCAGTTCAAATGGTCCGATGATTGTGAGTCAAGCTTTCAGAAGCTCAAGACAGCATTGACTACAGCACCCGTGTTAGTGTTACCTTCTGGTTCGGGAATATATACAGTGTATTGCGATGCTTCACGCGTTGGCTTGGGTTGTGTATTGATGTAGGAAGGGCGAGTTATTGCATATGCTTCACGTCAGCTGAAGCCCCACGAGAAGAATTATCCAGTACATGATTTGGAGTTAGCTGCGATTGTTCACGCTCTAAAGATTTAGAGGCATTATCTTTATGGGGTGTCTTGTGAAGTTTACACAGATCATCGCAGTTTGCAACATTTGTTCAAGTAGAGGGACCTAAATCTGAGACAGCGCAAATAGCTGGAGTTACTAAAAGATTATAATATTACTATCCTGTATCATCCGGGCAAAGCAAATGTGGTTGTAGACGCCTTGAGTAGAAAGGCGGAGAGTATGGGTAGTTTGACTTTCATTTCAACAGAGAAGAGGCCATTAGCTTTGGATATTCAGTCCTTGGCCAACAGACTTGTGCGGCTGGACATTTCAGAGCCCAGCCGAGTTCTTGCATGTGTTGTAGCTCAGTCTTCACTATTTGAACATATCAAGGCTCACCAGTATGACGACCCACACTTGATGGTTCTTCGAGAAACCGTACTACGAGGTGGTGCCAAGGAAGTTACTATTGGTGCGGATGGTGTTTTGCGACTCCAGGATCGTCTGTGCGTTCCTAATGTGGATGAACTAAGGAAAAAGATCCTGGAGGAGGCACACAGTTCTCGATACTTTATTCATCCAGGTGCTACGAAGATGTATCATGACTTGAGGCAGCATTATTGGTGGCGGCGAATGAAAAAGGACATAGTTGAGTATGTAGCTAAGTGTCTAAATTGCCAGCAAGTTAAATATGAGCACCAGAGGCCAGGTGGCCTACTTCAGCAGATGACTATACCAGAATGGAAATGGGAACGCATCACTATGGACTTTGTAGTTGGGTTGCCGCGGACCTTGCAGAAGTTTGATGCAGTTTGGGTCATTATTGACAGGTTGACCAAGTCAGCACATTTTATTCCTGTTGTGACTACGTATACTTCAGAGAGGTTGGCCCAGATTTATATTCAGTAGATAGTTCGGTTGCACGGCGTGCCAATTTCCATCATATCAGATAGAGGCCCTCAGTTTACTTCACATTTTTGGAGAGCAGTATAGAGTGAGTTGGGGACTCGTGTAGAGCTCAGGCACTCAGTACAGCCTTTCATCCACAGACCGACGGGCAGTTAGAGCGGACAATTCAGATTTTGGAGGATATGCTCAGGGCATGTGTGATTGACTTTGGAGGTCACTGGGATAGTTTCCTGCCTTTGGCCGAGTTTGCTTATAATAATAGTTACCAATCCAGCATCGACATGGCTCCATTTGAGGCTTTATATGGTCGTCAATGCCGTTCACCTATAGGATGGTTTGAGCCCGGTGAGGCTAAGTTATATGGTACTGATTTGGCAAGGGATGCCTTGGAAAAGGTAAAGTTGATTCAGGAGCGACTTCGTACAGTACAGTCTAGACAGAAGAGTTACGCGGATCAAAAAGCCCGTGATATATCATTTATGGTAGGTGAAAAAGTTCTCTTGAAGGTTTCGCCGATGAAGGGAATTATAAGATTCGGGAAGAAGGGCAAGTTGAGCCCAAGGTTTATAGGCCCATTTGAGGTGTTGAGACAAGTTGGGGAGGTTGCTTATGAGCTTGCATTGCCACCCAGTCTATCGGAAGTTCATCCAGTTTTTCATGTATCTATGCTCCGGAAGTATCATGCCAACCTATCACATGTGTTAGACTTCAGCACAGTTCAGCTAGATAATAGCTTGGGTTATGAAGAGGAGCCAATTGCCATTGTTGATAAACAGGTTCGCCGGTTGAGGTCCAAGAGGATTTCTGCAGTAAAAGTCCAGTGGAGGGGCCAACCAGTCGAGGAAGCGACTTGGGAGGCCGAGGAAAACATGTGAAGCAGATATCCACACTTATTCAGCACTACAGGTATAATTCTAAACCCGTTCGAGGGCGAACGTTTGTTTAAGAGGTGGAGAATGTGATTACCAAGAATGTCATCTTTAAATTTAATAATTAATTATGTGTTCTAAGACCTCGAAAAGTACTATTTATCATTTCTCGACTTGCGTGCATAATCAGTAAAATTTTATGAAAAGTTTTTATGTGAAAAATGGATTAAAATATGGATTAGAGCTTTAAAACTCAATTGAGTTGACTTTGGTCAACATTTTGAGCAAACGGACTCGGATCAGTATTTTGACAGTTCTGGTAGGTTCGTATCGTGATTTGGGACTTGGGCGTATGCCCGAAATTAAATTCCGAGGTCCCTAGCCCGAGATATAGAATTTTGATGAAAAATTAAAATGTTTAAGTTCAAATATTGATCGGATATCTAATTATGTGAAAACGATCCCGGAATAGAATTTTGATGATTCCAACAGCTCCGTATGGTGATTTTGGACTTAGAAGCGTGTTCGAAATTTTATTTGGAAGTCCATAGTTAAATTAGGCTTGAAATGGCTAAAAACAAGAGTTGACTTTTTGATACCGGAGTCGAAATCCAGTTCCAAAAATTTTCATAGCTCTGTTATGTCATTTATGACTGGTGTGTAAAATTTGAGATCAGTCGGAGTTAATTTGATAGGTTTCGACATCAAATGTAGGAGTTGGAAATTTTAAGTTTCATTAAACTTGAATGGGAGCAAAATTTGTGGTTTTAGCGTCATTTTTTGTGATTTGAGGTTTCAAATAAGTTCGTATGAAGTTTTAGGACTTGTTGGTATATTTGGTTGAGGTTTCGAGGGCCTCGGGTGAGTTTCAGATGGTTAACGGATCAAAAATTGAACTTAAAATAGCTGCTGCAATTTTTCGTTTCTGCTGGAAATTCTGGCACAAAATCGAGCTCCCAAAAATCGAGCTCCCAAAAAAATCGAGCTCCCAAAATCGAGCTCCCAAAAATCGAGCTCCTAAGATCGAGGCCGAGGATCGAAGCCGAGGATCGAAGTCGAGGATCGAGGCCGAGGATCGGGGCCGAGGATCGAAGCCGAGGATCGAGGCTGAGGATCGAGGGCTGCCTGGGCAGAATTATAAAAGAGGGCATTCGTCTCATTCGCTATTTTTAACACATTGGAGCTTGAGCAGAGGCGATTTGTTTTATAGATTTTCAAGGAAAAGACATTGGAGTAAGTGATTCTAACTTGGATTTGGTCTATAAACATAAATATATCATTGTTCTCATCATTTAATTAGTGTTTTGAGATTGAAATTTGGGAAATTTTTAGAAATCTCATAGAAACGAATTTTTGAGATTTCGATATCGATTCGGAGTCGGATTTGAGTGAAACTGGTATGGTCGGACTCGTAATTTAATGGGTTATCGAATTTCGTAACTTTTGCCGGATTCCGAGATATGGGCTCCACAGATGAAATTTTAATTAATTTCGGGATTTTTATTAAAAATGTAGTATTTTCTTATAGAATTGATTCCTATAATTTTTAGTGATTGTATCGAATTATTTTGGCTAGATTCGAGCAAGACAAAGTTGGATAATCGTGGAAAAGGCCTTCTAGTAGATTAAATTGGAGCAAGACGAGGTAAGTATCTTGTCTAATCTTGTGAGGGAGAAATTTACCCCATAGGTGATTAAATTAAATAATTGTTGCTAATTGCGGGGGCTACGTACACATGAGGTGACGAGAGTCCGTGCGTAGCTACTATTAATGCTAAAGTTCGAGTAGTTTAGGACTCAAAGCATGAATTCCTTGTGTAAATTGTATTCTTTATTAATTAAAATATTTGATATATATATTGTGAATTGTTATGAAAGGTAGAAAAATATGAAATTTTCATATGCTTAATTTTTGTTTAGATTAATTAATTGTTGAAATAAATTGTTATCCTCTCGAATAAATTTTACAATAAATACTCATATTCCGGAGGTACATAAGAAAATGTCCTCCTTTCTTGTGGAACGGGCCGAACGCCTCGGCAGAATAGATGCATCTATGGATCATGCCGCACGTCCCTCGGCAGTGTACACGACACTCTGGATCGGGCCGTACGACCTCGGCAGAAATCGTGCTTAATAATAATAATAATTACACGATACTTTGACGGTTTATTGCATCTTGTAAAACTATTTGATAAATTGGAAATTCATTGAAATTGAATTGCAACTTGTAAAGCTATTTGATAAATTGAAAATTCATTGAAATTGAATTGCAGCTTGTAAAGCTATTTGATAAATTAGAATTTTTTTTATTGAAATTGAAGGATTTAATATATATATATATATATATATATATATATATATATATATATATATATATATATATATAGAGAGAGAGAGAGAGAGAGAGAGAGAGAGAGAGAGAGAGAGAGAGAATTGTTGCATTTTGAAGGAGTTTAATTATTTCTGATGGTTAAATAAATTAATTATTTCTGATGGTTAAATAAATTATTGTTATATTCTGTGAATCATGCTGATTTAAATATTCTAGTTTTATTTCAATTATTATTATTGACTCATAGTGAGTGTCAAAGTCGACCATCTCGTCTCTACCACTTCGAGATTAGGCTTGATACTTACTGGGTACACGTTGTTTACATACTCATACTACACTTGCTGCACTTTTTGTGCAGGATCTGAGACAGGTACTAGTGGAGGACCTATCATCACATATCCACGTCATTCTGAGGCATAGTAGTGAGTTGCCTTTCTAAGCTATTCTGCAGCTACAAGTGTCTCTTCTTATATTTACATTCTGTCTATTTCATTTCAGACAGTATTTGGAGTTTTGTATAATCTACTAGATGCTCATGCACTTGTGACACCGGGTCTTGGCACACACATTAATAGAATTTGGTATTTTATTATTTTCTTGGATTAAACGTTTAATCAATATACGTTTGATTTATCAGTTGGCTTGCCTAGCTGTAGTGTTGGGCGCCATCACGACCTATAGGTGAAATTGGGTCGTGACAAGAACAGATCCAGTATTCAGTGTCTTTTTGCTTCGTGTCGGAAACGAATAAGAGCATCTAATAAAAGATGATTTGGTTCTTTCTGAACACTTGGTTATCAATCCCAATGGTAATATTATGCATCTAATAAGAGAAATATTTCTATCATTAGATTAAAATATAATTTGTGCAAATCGCATGATTGAATTAAAAGGACATTTTAGCTAGCAAAAATGAATATGTTGATCAACTAAATAAAAGGTTGATTGCAAAATTTTATAGCAAAACAAAATATTTTTCTGTTTTTGTCTCAGCAGAAAATGATACCAATATTATAGCCAAGAAGAATACTTAAATACTTTAATACCAAACGATCTTCTACCATACCTGTTTGTTGTCAAGTTTAGTATTTCTTACGTATGTTAGTGTCGCTGTATATATAATATACTAAGTTGATCTTCCATAGGTTGAATTTAAGAAAAATATGCTTGTCATGCTACTGAAAAACTTAAATACGCCGAATAGCTTATATAATATCACACAAATGGTATATAGAATTTTTGAAAATAACGTCATACATATAAAAATTATGATACTGGTTAATGTGCTTCTAAGTACTAGTTTCTATGTACGTGCGTTGCACGCAGGTATTCCGTGTTAATTATTAAAAATTATATGACAAGACACAATTTATCGTGCACAGAACATTGATAAAAAGTAAAATCAAATAACAAAATGAGATATAGACGTTGCTTTGGAAATCATATTAATGATTGAAAAGTGTTTCAAATCAAAATATTATTTTTAAAGAATCGGAATCAATAGTTAGGAAGTAACACAGCTTAAATAGGCCTACAGGATGATCTTAGAACAACTCAATCGATTTCTGAAGATACGTACCAATGCATATACATTTAGCTCAGCAATTACCTAAAATCATCCTAAGGGAGCAATTTAATGAGTGAATAAAGGAGAAAAAAGTCCTAAAGTTAGCATTAGCTAAGTAGTCAATAATAAGAAGTTTTGATCCTCACCCTTGCAATCTCAGTTTATCAGCAATACAAATGAGAATATTAGTTAAATTATCCAAGTTAAATACATATTTTCTATTATTGCCGTCATTTAAAAAAAAAAATAAGAATGGTAGTTGACTTTAAAGACCTAAACATCATAACCTTATCTAAAGTATGAATTATCTATTTGGAATAACAATTTCGAGTATAAAAATTGGTTACTTAAGTTTATCTCTTTTTTCTTTCTATTACTTCCTAATTACTATTATCTACTTTTTGCTTAACATTGATCGAAAATACTTCCAAATGATTTGTTTAAGGTAATCTTGGTATTAACATGTATGGTACGAACGACAATCATTCACTATATATCATTTAATAGCATCACTACAAGAAAATTATACCAAATAGTAAAGTAACCATTTCACCACATAATACATGTTATCCCACGAGTGGGAGATTAAAGTTCCACGCCAAATCCAATCCTAAGTATGTAATCCTTCTCCAACTAAACAACACAATCCACACGACTCTATATAACCTATTATGTTTTATTTTGCTTAAAAAAATCTATTACAATGGTGTAGTGAGAGGGAAAGAGGTAAAGGATACTAATAATGGATTTAAACCCATGAAATACAAAAATACTCACGAAGCTGGCAGAGACACTCAACCCAAACTAATGGTTCTGATTAGAAAATTTATGTACCTAAAGAGTATTAACTCTCAAATGTGATAATTTATATCGTATATTATCTGGATACTTAAATCCTTGTTTCCAAAAAAATAAATGCTACTTTCACTTAAATACGATCATATTGACTACGAATAATATAGTAAGACACTTAACTTGAGGTATATAACCAAACTGTTATAAAGTCATAATATTAATTATTGAGTAAATCACTTTGATGTTTCCGTTTCAATTATTTAGGTCGTTATTTTTTCATATTCTAAAGTTTATGCAATAAATTTTCAAATACCTTCACTGAAAATTATCAATATTTGAAATTAAATATAAAGATCATTAAAAAATATGTATTTAAGTATACCATAATCTTTGAAAATTTTAGTATTTGTCTCGTACTAAAAAAGAAGTAGCTGAAATTGTAGCTATTATAATTATTTTTTTAAATAGGAATTTGAGATTCAAAACCTACATCAAAAACACTAAATAATATAACTAATTGAATTTAGAAATAAAAATACTTTAGAGGATTTGAAACCCTAAAACTGAAATTGTTGTGTAAACAGAAAAAATAACATAGTTATTTTAATGTACTATAGAACTAATCAATCTAATTAAGAATATAGGGGAAGAAATGTCAAAACATCCCACGCGAAGGATCTCACAAATTTTTTCTCTCATTATTCTCCCTTGATCAATTATATTTCACACGTGAATGATTAATCTAAAAAGATTATAATGCATCTTTTATAAATAATAATAATAATAATATGCAATTCTGTAATTCAATATCAAGAGGATACAGTTATCATCTTCCAACCCAACTTTAAGAATTTTATTAATTATCATTGTATTATTAACTTTAAGAATCACGATTTTTGGGGATGATAAATCTCCACTTAGATCTTTTTCATGTTTTATGCTAGATAATATATAACTTGGTGCATCCAATGTGATTATCAAGGGATCCCTCTTCTACAGGGACGTTCTCATGCCCCTAGATCAATTAGACATAACAATGAAACGTCCAAGGTAAAAATAGTAACCAATGATAACATAATTGTCAAAACACTCATAGAAAAAAGATTCCTTCATTACCTTAGACATTGATGTTTGTGCAATCAAACCAAGAGTTGTAGTGGACAATCTATCAATATATTTTGTATGACTTGTTATTGATTTCTCAAGGGCACAACGATGAACTGAAAAAAGCATCAACAATAAATAAAAAAAACCAACAAAAGCCAAATTCCAACTACTGAAACTATAAATATAAAATAGAATATAGATAAGATGAAAATTTTGCAGTGGATTAGCTAGCTTAATGTTCGCATGTATCCCTTGCAGAAGCATGATATCAAACAACAATTATGCAGATCACATGTAAATCCACAATTATTTTCTATTAAAATTGAGACTCTATAAGCAAAGGGTTTTTATTGATAGAGATTAGCGTCAGGATTTAATTAGAATCAATCGCAAATTAGGTTTAGCAACCGTGTCTAGTGGTGATGATTTTAAAGTCCTAGCTAGTATGAGACAAATTCTTAATTTTACACTTTTATCTAATATGAAATTATATATTAAAGGAAATACTTAGAAATTTTAAGGGCATAAAAGTCGATCAATATTTCGAGGATATTATTGTCGTTTAACATTTAACATAAATTATTCGTGCTTTTATAATAATATAGATATTCTTATCTCTGAATGTAACTTTCGTCTTTCGAAACTAAGGAATATCCTTTTAAATTTGCGTGAAAATAATTTTTAGTATGTTTAAGTTTTACAAATATAATAAATAAAGCACAAAAACAAACATCCTAAAATATTGGACTATATTTACCGCAATATATTTTCTTGCACGAACAACTGTATGTTGCACTTTCAAGAGGGATATCAAAATCGACAACAAGCTGGTTAAGGCACAACAACCAAAGCATTAAGAGGAAACATACACAAAAAAATATTGTCCACAAAGAAGTGTTCGTTAAGATACTATCACATTAAATACTTTTAAACTATAATACATAATTATCTAACTAACATGACAAAATTGATCATTTGTGTAAGTTTTGATGATGTCCTTTTATTTTAAATTCATGTATAATGCTAATGTAATAATATTTTTTGGCATTTAGATGATTGTTATATTATTATACATAAAATTTCTCTTATTAATTAAATTTTATTGTTCCTTCATATAAATAACTGTTTAAATCATCACGTGCCATTATTAACGTGCAACGCATGTTCATAGATACTAGTCTATATTATTATAAAAGCATGAATATAATATCGGTTTACAAAAATAACCTTATAATATTAAGCATAATAACTCATAGTAAAAGGATATAACCGGAACTCTAGATATTAGCTTTATAATCCTATTAGTTTTAGGACATAATACTACATGTTAGGAATTCTATTAGTATAATTACTTTCGGGCTGTCAAATTCATATAAAATTGAACAAGTAAATATTTTTAGTCGTGTAATCCTATTACTTTTAGGATATACTTCTCAAAAATTCCTATTACTAATTTAATTTGAAAACATATTATAATATCCTAATACTAATTTAATTTAAAAATGTATTATATTGTCCAAATCAATTTAGAAAAATAAGAGCCTATATTATTATAAAAGCATAAATACAATATTAATATATCAAAATAGTCCTAAAATATTAAATGGAAGAACTCATAGGGAAAGGACATAACTACAATAACCTATTTTTTGGACTACAATACCTTCAATGCTAATTTTTAATATTTAAGATTTTAAAATTAATAAAACTTTGTCTGTTAAATTCTTATTAAAAATATGTAGGAAGGGGTTTAGTAAAATAAATTTTATTAGAATCATCCGTATTGGAAATACATTACCACTCCATAATGTCCAATATGAAGAAAAAATAAAAGTAATATTAAATGATCTGCATAAAGAGTTGAAATTGAGAAAAAAAATACCCCCACGATAATATATTTTTATGTTATATTTGAACTATTTTTTTACTCAAAAAATATTTTTTATCACTTTTTCGTGTAATATTGAAAAATACCCAATTATTAAACAACAAATAAGAAAATATTTAAGAATATAAATGTGTGAGAAAGAGAAAAAAATGGTTGGTAAAAGTCAATACCAATAATGATTCTACAAATATAAAGATCTAAAAGTGAAATATTATATCAATCTTTTACTCTTTGAAAATAAAATTTATGGTGGATTAAATTATAATTAAGATTAAATATTCAAAATAAGAGATGAACTAATATTAAGATCTGAATCAATATAAAATAAATTATTTTTTTTATGTTAAAACCAAATAATTAAATCTTTTAATTAATTATTTAGCAAGAGAATCCAATTTAATTATTTTTTAAATTCATCATATGAGTAAAATTCTTATTCAAGTTAAAAACAAATCTTAGGGTACATAAATTTATTCCATAAATAGAGCGTTAGAACACAAAGTAAAAAGGTTAGTATATTATTAAGAATCAAAATGTTATACAAGTGTATGAGGAAGCGCAATCAAAGTTAAATCCTAAACAAGAACAAGCTTTCAAGGCTATATTATAAAGAATCGACTCTCGTATAACAAGATTATTCTTTATAGATGCCTCAGACGAAATCGAAATAATATTTCTATGTTATGCATTACTTGCAAATATCATATCAAGAGGCATGACACTGTTAGCAATAATAGCAAGTGGTGTACCAACAACAATTTTATTGTAAGGCCACCCACTTTAGATTTGATATACCTATTCAAACAACTTAAATAACTATCACAAATATATCAAAGCAGAGCAATGGTGCTAAATTTATAAGGAAAGCAAAATTGATAATATGAGATGAAGCATTTATAAGTGTTAAATGATCGAAATAATTGCCAGGAGTTCTAAAGATATATTGGATATTAATGAACCGTTTGGTAAAAGATTAATGGTTTGGGAGGTGATTTCTGTCAAGCACTACCAGTAATTTCAAAATCGACAAAAGCAGAGACTGTAAAAGCTAGCTTGCCAAAGTTATACTTCTGGCCTCAAACGAAAAAGATTCAACTGACAAGAAATATAAAGTAAGAACAAATTCAGTATTCAGTGTCTTCTTGCTTCGTGTCGGAAACAAAGAAGAGCATCCAATAAAAGATGATTTGGTTCTTTGTGAACACTTGGTTATCAATCCCAATGGTAATAGTAGTGCATTTAATTAGAGAAATATTTCTATCATTAGATTAAAAACGCAATTTGTGCAAATCGCATGATAGAATTAAAAAGATATCTTAGCTAGAAGAAATGAATATGTTGATCGACTAAATAAAAAGTTGATTGCAAAATTTTATAGTAAAAATAAAATATTTTTTAGTTTTTCACTCAGTAGAAAATGATACCAATAATTACCACCAAGAAGAATACTTAAATACTTTTGTCACGACCCAAAATTTCCACCTTCAGGACCGTGATGGCGCCTAACATTTCACTTGCTAGGCAAGCCAACGTTAGAATAATATTAGCCTTTTTAAAATAATTTTAAATTAATTAATAACAAAAAAACAAATACGGAAGTAAAGTCTGAAATGTAGTGAATAATCTATAAAAATAGCGATGTCTAAATACCATCTTAGAACTGGAGTCACAAGTGCAAGAGTTTCTAGAACAATACAATTAAAGGTCTAACTAAAATTTAAGCTGTTTGAAATATAATACACAGCTGAGATAAGATAGAAGGGGACTTCAGAACTGCGAATGCTGTGCAGTTATACCTCAAGTCTCCACTGGTAGCTGTATCCGGGCAAATCTACTGTACGCCACTGGAACCAACTCCGAAATCTGCACAATAAGTGCAGAGTGCAGTATCAGTATGACCGATCCCATGTACTAATAAGTGCTGAGCCTAACCTCGACGAATTAGTGACGAGGCTATGAAAAGACACGTACAAAAACAACCTATAAAAGTATATACAAATACAAAGAACAATAATACAGGAAATAACAATTTATAAATTGGGAGGGAACATGCGAAGGGGAAGGATATAATAATTTCAGCAGGAGAACTGTCACTTAGTAGCCAATTAATGTATCAACAATAAAATGAGCGATTGATAATATGAAAATGGCATGATACCACCCTTCATGCTTTTACTCTCATTTGACACGGCATCACCCTTCGTGCTCTTACACTCACAAATGGCACGACAACACCCTTCGTGCTTTTACACTCACAAATGGCACGGTAACACCCTTCGTGCTTTTACACTCACAAATGGCACGGCAACACCCTTCGTGCTTTTATACTCACAAATGGCACGACAACACCCTTCGTGCTTTTACACACTTCCTTACCATGAAAATAATAATATAAATTCGAAAGAGTATTTAAATGCGGGGATATACACTTATTAATCAATTCAATACCAAAATACCAACTTCACCTTCCAAAATAATCAACAATAATTAAATAAATAATAATTTCACAAAAAAAATGATCAAATAATCAATAATAAACTTAAACAGGAATATCTTTAATTAAATAGATAATTATTCACAATAAACAAATTCTACCCGCATGCTTTGACTCACCCACAACGCATAAGTACTCGTCACCTCACATATACATTATACCCGCACATTAAATCATGTAGCGAATAGACAAATTGTCACGACCCAATTTCCCCTCCGTATGATGTCGTGACAACACCTAGTCTCTATGACTAGGTAAGCCTAACATTTGCGGAATAATGAAATAAAAATATGAATTAAACAACTAACTGTTCGAAATACACAGTAAATCCCAAAAACCGGAACATCGTAAGTCACAAGCTACAGAAGGAAACTAGTATCTCTATACACCAGAGTCTAATAACAAAAGTAAGGAAGGTAAATGACATAAGAGGGAATAGTAGGGGACTCCAAGGTCTGCGTACGCGACAGATATACCTTGAAGTCTCCGTACAACAGCAAGCACTCTCAGCTAGTAGCGGGGCTGATAAGAAGTACTTGGATATGCACACAAAATATGTGCAGAAGTGTAGCATGAGTACACCACAATCGGTACCCAGTAAGTGCCAAGCCTAACCTCGGTAAAGTAGTGACGAGGTTAGGTCCGGGCCCTACTGGAATATGATAATAAAGCAAGGCAAAAATAAAATATCTCAATAAAATAAAGACTGAAATTTAACACGAAAGAATTCATAGAAGGTAACAGTTCAATACACAGAAATACAACAGGGGATCTCCCGAGATACCGTCTCGTAGTCCCAAACGTAAATGTGCAGGGGGATCTCCCGGAATACCATTCCGTAGTTCCAAAGTAAATATGCATGACATGAGGATCTCTCAGAATACCGTTCCGTAGTCTCAAAGTAAATATGCAGTACAGAGGGATCTTCCAGAATACCGTTCCGTAGTCCCAAAGTAATTATGCAGTACAGGGGGATCTCCCGAGATAGCATTTCATAGTCCCAAAGTAAATATGCAGCGCAAATAATAGAAATACAATAACATTATGAAATCTTACGATTTAGACTAAGTACCAGTCAAGGAAGAAGCAAGAAATTCACTAAGCATGCTGCACAGAGTTCACATAAGCAGTAAGACACGTAGATATGCTGTATTAGACTAAACACGATAGCTACACATATTGGAATAACTCAATTAAGAATAAAAATAGATTGATACTCATTAAAAAGGTATAACTCAAAATAAAAGGAAAACAGGTTGCCGCTCAGTAAGAAAATTGAGTTTTTTCACAACTAGCCCGTGTACGTATTTGTCACCTCACGTACACGGCGCTCACATATCACAATAGTTCCAAATTATAAGGGGATTTCCCCCACACAAAGTTAGGCAAGCCACTTACCTCGAGCCAAGCTCAATCAATCGGTCACAATGCCTTTCCCACGAATATCTGGCTCCGAATGGCCCAAATCTAGCCAAAAGCAATTACATATCATAAATACATCTATAATAGACTCATCTAATTAATGAAATCAATACTTTAACAAAAATTCCAAAATTCGTCCTAAAAAGGCGATCCGGGCCTCATGTCTCGGAATCGGGTAAAAGTTTCAAAATCCGAAAGCCCATTCACGCACGAGTCTAACCATATCAAATTTACTAAAATCCGACACCAAATGGTCCTTCAAATCCACAACTAGGTGAAAAAATAAATGGGGAAGCAAGATTGTTGATCAAAAATAAGCCCAAGTACCTCAAGAAATGCCTCGAAAATGCTCTCAAAAATTGCCCTAAGCCGAGTTTGCAAAGTTCAAAATGACAAAAATCACGAAGCCCTTTGGTTTTAAACACTGCCCAGGCATTTCCGCACCTGCGGAGCCTGGGCTCGCACCTGCGCGCCCGCTGGTGCGAAAATGTGGGCGCACCTGCGAAAACGACTAACCTTGGCTGCCTCCGCTTCTGCGACCATTGGTCCGCATCTGCACTATCGCAGGTGCGAAGAAACCATCGCAACTGCGACCTCTGCTTATCTCTACCCCTTCCGCACCTGCGCTCAACCTTCCGCACCTGCGGCCTCACACCTGCGGCTAATACCCTCACAGGTGCGATCATACCAGCAAAGGACCAAACTTCAGAAATTTCTCAACTTCCATTCCAAGTCCGTTAACCACCCGAAACTCACCCGAGGCCCCCGGGACCTCAATTAAGCATACCAACCAATCCTAAAACACCATACAAACTTAGTCAAGCCTTCAAACCACATCAAACAACGCTAAAATCACAAATCATCCTCCGATTCAAACTTAAAGAACTTGAAACTTCTAAATTTGACAACCGATGCTGAAACCAACCAAACCACGTCCGATTGAACCCAAATTTTGCACATTAGTCATATTCAACATTACGGACCTACTCCAACTTCCGGAATCGGAATCCGACCCCGATATCTAAATGTCCACTACTGGTCAAAATCTCTAAAAATTCGACTTTCGCCTAAGTCTAAAATATAATTCGGACACGCTCCTAAGTCCAAAATCACCTAACGGAGCTAACCGAACCGACGAAATTCCATTCCGGAGTCGTCTTTACCCAGTTCCAACTACGGTCCAAATCCTAAGGCTTAAACCTTCATTTAGGGACTAAATATCCCAAAACACTCCAAAAACCAAAACGAAACCTCCCGGCAAGTCACAATAGCAGAAATAGATATGGGAGAAGCAGTAAATAGGAAATCAGGGATATTACTCTCAAAACGACCGGCCGGGTCGTTATATCCTCCCCCTCTTAAAACAATCGTTCGTCCTTGAATGAGTATAGAGACATACCTGAAGTAGTGAAAAGATGAGGATAACGGCTGCACATATCCTACTCGGTCTCCCAAGTCGCCTCCTCGACCGGCTGTCCCATCCACTGAACCTTCACGGAAGCAATGTTCTTTGACCTTAGCTTTCTGACCTGCCTGTCTAAAATAACTACTGGCTCTTCAACATAAGATAGATCCTTTTCCAATTGAACTAAGCTGAAATCCAATACGTGAGCTGGATCACCGTGATACTTCCGGAGCATCAAAATATGAAATACCGGATGAACTCATGCTAGGCTGGGAGGTAAGGCAAGCTCATAAGCAACCTCCCCAACACGCCACAACACCTCAAAAGGACCAATGAACCTTGGTCTCAGCATGCCCTTCTTTCCGAATCTCATAACGCCCTTCATAGGCAAAACCCAGAGCAAGACTCGCTCTCCAACCATGAATACAACATCGCAAACCTTTCGGTCCGCGTAACTCTTCTGTCTGGACTGGGCTGTGCGAAGTCTATCCTGAATCACCTTAACCTTTTCCAAGGCATCCTGAACCAAGTTTGTACCCAATAATTTGGCCTCGCCCAGCTCGAACCAACCCACTGGGGACCGACACCGCCTACCATACAGAGCCCCATATAATGCCATCTGAATGCTGGACTGATAACTGTTGTTGTAAGCAAACTCTGCAAGTGGAAAGAACTGATGTCAATCACCCCCAAAATCTATCACACAAGTGCGGGGCATATCCTCCAGTATCTGAATAGTACGCTCGAACTGTCCGTCCGTCTGAGGTGAAATGTTGTGCTCACCTCCACTCTAGTACCCAACTCCCGCTGTACGGCTCTCCAAAATCATGATGTAAACTGCATACCCCGATCAAAGATGATAGATACCGGTACGTCATGAAGCCTGACGATCTCGCAGATATAAATTCGAGCCAACTACTCGGAAGAATAGGTAGTCATCACAGGAATGAAATAAGCTGACTTGGTCAGCTTGTCCACAATCACCCAAACTGCATCAAACTTCTGCTAAGTCCGTGGGAGACCAAAAACGAAGTCCATAGTGATCCGCTCCCATTTCCACTCCGGAATCTCTATTTTCTGAAGCAACCCACCCGGTCGCTGATGCTCATACTTCACCTACTGGCAATTTAGACATCTAGCCACATACTCTACTATGCCCTTCTTCATCCTCCTCCACCAATAATGCTGCTTCAGGTCCTGATACATCTTCGCGGCACCCGAATGAATGGAGTACCGCAAGCTGTGAGCCTTCTAAAGAATCAACTCACGCACTCCATCTACATTGGGCACACATAGCCTACCCTGCATCCTCAATGCACCATCATCTCCAATAGTGACCTACCTTAGCATCACCGTGCTGGACCGTGTCCTTAAGGACAAGTAGATGGGGGTCATCATACTGACGCTCCCTAATACGATTATAAAGGGACCGAGAGACCTCACAAGCCAATACTCGACTCGGCTCAGAAATATCCAATCTCACAAACTGGCTGGCTAAGTCCTGAACATCCAATGCCATGGGCCTCTCTGCTGCTGGTAGTTATGCTAAGCTCCCCAAACTCTCTGCCTGGCGACTCAAAGCATCGGCCACCACATTGGCCTTCCCAGGGTGGTACAAAATGGTGACATCATAATCCTTAAGCAGCTCCAACCACCTCCTCTAACACAAATTAAGATCCTTCTGGTTGAACATATGCTGTAAACTCTGGTGATCGGTGTAAATCTCACAAGGAACACCGTACAAATAATGCCGCCAAATCTTCAAGGCATGAACAATAGCTGCTAACTCAAGGTCATGGACATGATAGTTCTTTTCATGCACCTTCAGCTGTCTGGATGCGTAGGAAATCACCCTACCGTCCTGCATCAACATCGCGTCGAGACCAATCCGCGAGGCATCATAATATACAGTATAAGACCCCGAACCTGTAGGCAATACCAATACTGGGGCTGTAGTCAAAGCTGTCTTGAGCTTCTAAAAGCTTTCCTCATATTCCTCTGTCCACCTGAACGGAGAACCCTTCTGGGTCAGCCTGGTCATAGGTGCTGCAATAGATGAGAAACCCTCTACAAATCGACGGTAATACCCCGCCAAACCAAAAAAACTCCAGATCTCCGTAGCTGAGGACGGTCTGGGCCAACTCTACACTGCTTCAATCTTCTTCAGATCCACCTAGATCCCCTCACTCGATACTATATGACCCAAGAATGCCACTGAGTCTAGCCAAAACTCACACTTTGAAAATTTTGCATATAACTTCTTTTCTCTTAAGGTCTGAAGTGCAGTCCTCAGGTGCTGCTCATGATCCTCCCAACTCCGGGAGTATACCGGAATGTCGTCAATAAACATAATGATGAATGAGTCAAGATAAGGCTGAAACACACTGTGCATCAAGTGCATAAAAGCTGGCGGGGCATTAGTCAACCCAAAAGACATCACAAGGAACTCGTAGTGACCATACCTAGTCCGAAAGGCAGTCTTCGGGATATCTGGCTCCCGAATCTTCAACTGATGATAGACGGAACGTAAATCAATCTTGGAAAACACTCTAGCACCCTGTAACTGATCAAATAAGTAATTAATACGAGGCAATGGATACCTGTTCTTCACTGTGACTTTGTTCAACTAGCGGTAATCAATACACATCTACATAGAACCATCCTTCTTCTTTACAAATAAGACAGGAGCACCCCAAGGTGACACATTGGGCCGAATGAAGCCCTTATCAATCAATTCATGTAATTGCTCCTTCAACTCCTTTAACTCAGGAGGAGCCATACGATATGGAGGAATAGAGATGGGCTGAGTGCCCGACAACAAATCAAGGCCAAAATCAATATCTCTGTCGGGCGGCATGCCCGGAAGATCAGCTGGAAACACATCTGGAAAGTCCCTCACTACTGGAACTGACTCAACTATAGGGGTATCAATACTGACATCTCTCACATAAGCTAGATACGCGTCACACCCTTTCTCAACCATTCGTTGAGCTTTAAGAAATGAAATAACTCTGCCGGGAGTATACTCTAAGGTACCTCTCCACTCTAACCGCAGTAATCCTGGCATAGCCAGCGTCACAGTTTTGGCGTGACAATCAAGAGTAGCATAATGGGGCGGCAACCAGTCTATGCCCAAGATAACATCAAAATCTACCTTGCTGAGCAATAATAAGTCGGCTCTGGTCTCAAAACCACTAAGATCAATCAAACAAGACCGATACACGCGGTCCACAACAAGAGAATCTCCCACAGGAGTAGACACATAAACAGGGGAACTCAAAGAATCCCGCGATACGCCCAAATACGTGGCAAAATAAGAGGACACATAGGAATATGTAGAGCCTGGGTCAAATAATATCGACGCATCTCTATGACAGACTGGAACAATACCTGTAATGACAGAATCAGAAGCAACTACCTTTGTACGAGCAGGAAGGGCATAATATCTGGCCTGGCCTCCCCCTCTAGGGCGACATCTACCTCCACCTCGGGCTGGCTAAGCAGGTGGGGTGGCAGCTGGTGCTGTAATCATAGCCTGAGGACCCGGTGGAGTACGTTGTGGCTGAGAAGTCTGTGGAGGTGCACCCTTCCTAAATCTGGGGCAATCCCTCACCATATGGCGAGTGTCGCCACACTCAAAACAAGCTCTGGGAGGCATGGCTGCTGTGACTGGCTCGAGCCAAGTCTGCTGGACTGGCCTCTAGGAACACCCCGTGCAGGAGGCACACTAGATACTGGCGGTGCATAATAAGGCTCCTGGGGCCTAGAAGGAGCTGGAACACCACTGGCGGCTGGAAGAGCTGAATGAACGGGGCGACTCACATAACCCCTACCATGGCGAGCTGCTGGGACACGAGTTGCAGAATAATAACCAGTCTCTCGAGACCTCTTGGCCTCCCTCTCCTCTCTATCCCAGGCAAGCATGCTCTCCAATCTCCTAGCAATACTCACAACCTGCTGATAAGAAATATCCATCTCCAACTCCCTAGCCATACTAATCCGGATGCTGAGGTGGAGTCCCTCAATAAATCGTCGAACCCTCTCTCGAACTGTGGCAACCAAGACCGGTGCATGTCGGGCCAAATCACTGAAGCGAACTACATACTATGACACAGTCATAACACCCTAGCGCAGCTGCTCAAACTCCGCGCGCCATGAGTCCCTGAGGCTCTGAGGGACATACTCTCTCAAAAATATGTCCGAGAACTGAGTCCATGTAAGTGAAGCTGCCTCAGCCGGACTACTCAACTCATAAGCACACCACCACTGATAGGCTGCTCCTCTAAGCTGGAATGTAGTAAAAGAAACCCCGCTCATCTCCGCTACGCCCATAGTACGGAGAATATGATGACACTCCTCCAGAAAACCCTGAGCGTCATCTGTAGCCAATCCGCTGAAGGTAGGTGGGTGGTACTTCTTGTACTTCTCAAGTCTGAGCTGCTCCACCTCAGAAGCTGCTGCCCTAACCTCGTGCTGAGCTGGAGCTACCGGCTGTATTGATACAATCTCTGGAACCTGGTCGACCTGAACCCGCTGCTCTGGAGTACCGGCGACGGGAGTCTGTGATCCTCCCCCGGCCTGAGATATGGCAGGAGCAAGTGGAATCAATCCAGCATGAGATAAGGTGCTGAACATGCTCAGAAACTGAGCTAGAGTCTCCTGGAGGGCTGGTGCAGAAACAGGTACCTCAAATGTCTGCCCTCCAGCTGGAGCTACCAGGGGCTCCTCCGTAGCAGCTCGTGCGGGTGACCTGGCTGCACCACGTGGACATCCTCGGCCTCTACCCCGGCCCCGGCTTCTCGCGGCTCTAGCAGGGGGCGCGGGTGCCTGGTCATCAGATCTGCTTGTACGTGTCATCACCATCTGTGAGAGAATAGAATACAGAAGTTTAGAATTTTTGAAGTCAACAATTTTCGCACGACAAGGAATTAAAGTAGTGAAATTTTCCTAACAGTTCCATAGCCTCCCACAGATAAGTACAGACGTCTCTGTACCCATCCGCGAGACTCTAATAAACCGGCTTGTGACTCACGATACCTATGAACCTAGAGCTCTGATACCAACTTGTTACGACCCAATTTCTCCTCCGTATGACGTTGTGACGACACCTAGTCTCTATGACTAGGTAAGCCTAACATTTGCGGAATAATGAAATGAAAACATGAATTAAACAACTAACTGTTCAAAATACACAGTAAATCCCAAAACCCGAAACATCGTAAGTCACAAGCTATAGAAGAAAACTAGTATCTCTATACACCAGAGTCTAATAACAGAAGTAAGAAAGGTAAATGACATAGGAGGTAATAGAAGGGGGACTCCGAGGTCTACGGACGTGACAGATAGACCTTGAAGTCTCCGTACAGCAGCAAGCACTCTCAGGTAGTAGCGGGGCTGATAAGAAGTACTTAGATATGCACACAAAACATGTGCAGAAGTGTAGCATGAGTACACCACAATCGGTACCCAGTAAGTGACAAGCCTAACCTCGGTAAAGTAGTGACGAGGTCAGGTCCGGGCCCTACTGGCATATGATAATAAAGCAAGGCAACAATAAAATATCTCAGTAAAAGAAAGACTGAAATTTAACAAGAAAGAATTCATAGAAGGTAACATCTCAATACACAGAAATACAACAGGGGATCTCCAGAGATACCGTCTCATGGTCCCAAACATAAATGTGTAGGGGGATCTCCCAGAATACCGTTCCGTAGTCCCAAAGTAAATATGCAAGACAGGAGGATCTCCCGGAATACCGTTCCGTAGTCCTAAAGTAAATATGCAGTACAGAGGGATCTTCCAGAATAGCGTTCGTAGTCCCAAAGTAATTATGCAGTACAGGGGGATCTCCCGGAATACCGTTTCATAGTCCCAAAGTAAATATGCAGCGCAAATAATAGAAATACAACAACATTATGACCAAGAAGAACACTTAAATACTTTTGTCACGACCCGAAATTTCTACCTTCAGGACCGTGATGGCGCCTAACATTTCACTTGCTAGGCAAGCCAACGTTAGAATAATATTAGCCTTTTTAAAACAATTCTAAATTAATTAATAACAAAAAAACAAATGCGGAAGTAAAGTCTGAAATGTAGTGAATAATCCATAAAAATAGCGATGTCTAAATACCATCTTAGAACTGGAGTCACAAGTGCAAGAATTTCTAGAATAATACAATTAAAGGTCTAACTAAAATTTAAGCTGTTTGAAATATAATACACAGCTGAGATAAGATAGAAGGGGACTTTAGAACTGCGAACGCTGTGCAGTTATACCTCAAGTCTCCACTGGTAGCTGTATCCGGGCAAATCTACTGTACGCCACTGGAACCAACTCCGAAATCTGCACAATAAGTGCAGAGTGCAGTATCAGTATGACCGATCCCATGTACTGATAAGTGCCGAGCCTAACCTCGACGAATTAGTGACGAGGCTATGAAAAGACACGTACAAAAACAACCTGTAAAAGTATATACAAATACAAAGAACAATAATACAGGAAATAACAATTTATAAATTGGGAGGGAACATGCGAAGGGGAAGGATATAATAATTTCAGCAGGAGAACTGTCACTTAGTAGCCAATTAATGTATCAACAATAAAATGAGCGATTGATAATATGAAAATGGCACGATACCACCCTTCATGCTTTTACTCTCATTTGACACGGCATCACCCTTCGTGCTCTTACACTCACAAATGGCACGACAACACCCTTCGTGCTTTTACACTCACAAATGGCACGGTAACACCCTTCGTGCTTTTACACTCACAAATGGCACGGCAACACCCTTCGTGCTTTTACACTCACAAATGGCACGACAACACCCTTCGTGCTTTTACACACTTCCTTACCATGAAAATAATAATATAAATTTGAAAGAGTATTTAAATGCGGGGATATACACTTATTAATCAATTCAATACCAAAATACCAACTTCACCTTCCAAAATAATCAACAATAATTAAATGAATAATAATTTCACAAAAAATGATCAAATAATCAATAATAAACTTAAACAGGAATATCTTTAATTAAATAGATAATTATTCACAATAAACAAATTCTACCTGCATGCTTTGACTCACCCACAACGCATAAGTACTCGTCACCTCACATATACATTGTACCCACACATTAAATCATGTAGCGAATAGACAAATTGTCACGACCCAATTTCCCCTCCGTATGATGTCGTGACAATACCTAGTCTCTATGACTAGGTAAGCCTAACATTTGCGGAATAATGAAATAAAAATATGAATTAAACAACTAACTGTTCGAAATACACAGTAAATCCCAAAAACCGGAACATCGTAAGTCACAAGCTACAGAAGGAAACTAGTATCTCTATACACCAGAGTCTAATAACAAAAGTAAGGAAGGTAAATGACATAAGAGGGAATAGTGGGGGACTCCAAGGTCTGCGTACGCGACATATATACCTTGAAGTCTCCGTACAACAGCAAGCACTCTCAGCTAGTAGCGGGGCTGATAAGAAGTACTTGGATATGCACACAAAACATGTGCAGAAGTGTAGCATGAGCACACCACAATCGGTACCCAGTAAGTGCCAAGCCTAACCTCGGTAGAGTAGTGACGAGATCGGGTCCGGGCCCAACTGGAATATGATAATAAGCAAGGAAAAAATAAAATATCTCAGTAAAATAAAGACTGGAATTTAACAAGAAAGAATTCATAGAAGGTAACAGCTCAATACACAGAAATACAACAGGGGATCTCCCGAAATACCGTCTTATAGTCCCAAACATAAATGTGCAGGGGGATCTCCCGGAATACCATTCTGTAGTCCCAAAGTAAATATGCAAGACAGGGGGATCTCCCGGAATACCGTTCCGTAGTCCCAAAGTAAATATGCAGTATAGAGAGATCTTTCAGAATACCGTTCCGTAGTCCTAAAGTAATTATGCAGTACATGGGGATCTCCCGGAATACCGTTTCATAGTCCCAAAGTAAATATGCAGCGCAAATAATAGAAATACAACAACGTAGACTAAGTACCAGTCAAGGAAGAAGCAAGAAATTCACTAAGCATGCTGCACAGAGTTCACATAAGCAGTAAGACACGTAGATATGCTGTATTAGACTAAACACGATAGCTTCACATATTGGAATAACTCAATTAAAAATAAAAATAGATTGATACTCATTAAAAAGGTATAACTCAAAATAAAAGGAAAACAGGTTGCCGCTGAGTAAGAAAATCGAGTTTTTCCACAACTAGCCCGTGTACGTATTCGTCACCTCACGTACACGACGCTCACATATCACAATAGTTCCAAATCATAAGGGGATTTCCCCCACACAAAGTTAGGCAAGCCACTTACCTCGAGTCAGGCTCAATCAATCGGTCACAATGCCTTTCCCACGAATATCCGGCTCTGAATGGCCCAAATCTAGCCAAAAGCAATTACATATCATAAATACAACTATAATAGACTCATCTAATTAATGAAATCAATACTTTAACAAAAATTTTAAAATTTGTCCTAAAAAGGCGACCCGGGCCCATGTCTCGGAATCGGGTAAAAGTCACAAAATCCGAAAGCCCATTCACTCACGAGTCTAACCATATAAAATTTACTAAAATCCGACACCAAATGGTCCTTCAAATCCACAAATCAAACTTTCCAAATCCCTAGCCTCAAACTCCCAAATTCCACCTTAAATGCACACTAACTAGGTGGAAAAATAAATGGGGAAGAAAGATTGTTGAACAAAAATAAGCACAAGTACCTTACCTCAAGAAATGCCTCGAAAATGCTCTCAAAAATCGCCCTAAGCCGAGTTTGCAAAGTCCAAAATGACAAAAATCACGAAGCCCTTCGGTTTTAAACACTGCCCTGGAATTTCCGCACCTGCGGAGCCTTGGCTCGTATCTCCGCGCCCGCTGGTGTGAAAATGTGGGCGCACCTACAAAAATGACTAACCTTGGCTGCCTCCGCTTCTGCGACCATTGGTCCGCATCTGCACTATCGCAGGTGAGGAGAAACCATCGCAACTGCGACCTCTGCTTATCTCCGCCCCTTCCGCACCTGCGCTCAACCTTCCGCACATACGGCCTCGCACCTGCGGCTAATACACTCGCAGGTGCGATCATACCAGCAAAGGACCAAACTTCAGAAATTTCTCAACTTCCATTCCAAGTCCGTTAACCACCCGAAACTCACCCGAGGCCCCCGGGACCTCAATCAAACATACCAACCAATCCTAAAACACCATACGAACTTAGCCGAGCCCTCAAACCACATCAGACAACGCTAAAATCACAAATCATCTTCCGATTAAAACTTAAAGAACTTGAAACTTCTAAATTTGACAACCGATGCCGAAACCAACCAAACCACGTCCGATTGACCCCAAATTTTGCACACAAGTCATATTCAACATTACGGACCTACTCCAACTTTCGGAATTAGAATCCGACCCCGATATTAAATAGTCCACTACCGGTCAAAATCTCTAAAAATTCGACTTTCGCCATTTCAAGCCTAAATAAGCTACGGACCTCCAAAATACAATCCAAAATGCCCCTAAGTCCAAAAATCACCTAACAGAGCTAACAGAACTAACAGAATTCTATTCCGGAGTCATCTTTACCCAGTTCCGACTACGGTCCAAATCCTAAGTCTTAAACCTCCATTTAGGGACTAAGTGTCCCAAAACACTCCAAAAACCAAAACAAAACCTCCTGGCAAGTCACAATAGCATAAATAGATATGGCAGAAGCAGTAAATAGGGGATCGGGGCTATTACTCTCAAAACGACCGGCCGACTCGTTACACAAATAAGTCCTACACCCTTAAGTCAAGGTTAACCATGACACTTACCTCGCTTTGCAACCAAATTCAAGAATCCAATACACCTTTACCTCACGAATTTGTGTCCGAAATCCTCAAATCTAGCCATAAACAATTCAATATACTCAATATAAATCGTAGGAATTAATTCCATATGAATTTACTAATTTTCCGGATTAAAATTCGAAATTTATCTCAAAAATAATCAGTGGGACCCATGTCTCGAATTCCAGAAAAACTCATGAAATCCGAACACTCATTCTGATACGAGTTCAACCATACAAAAATTATCGAATTCCGACATCTGATTGACCTTCAAATCTTAATTTTTTATTTTTGGAAGATTTTATAAAAATCTAATTTTTCTTCCATAAATTCACGGATTCATGATATAAATGAGTATGGAATCATGAAATATAATCAATATAGGATAAGAAACACTTACCCCAATGTTTTCCCGTGAAAATCGGCCAAAAATCGTCTTACCCGAGCTTAAAATCGAAAATGGCGGAAAATGGGTTGAAATCCCATTTCCATAACTTAAGTTCTGTTTGCCCAGATTTTTACTCATCGCGATTGCGGGAATTCGTTCGCGATCGCGTAGAACAACTTCTGCCCAGGTCTATTTTTCGCGATCGCGGATAATTCTTTGCGATCGCGAATCATGTTTTGGTTGCCCGAAATTTTAACTCTACGCGATCGCGTAAATGGCCATGCGATTGCAGAGAACATTTTCTCAACCTTACGCGATCGCGTACTGACTTGTGCGATCATGTAGTACAAATGGCATGCCCAGCTTCTGCCTTCATTCCTTCTATGCAAACGCGACTTGTCCCTCGCGTTCGCAGTGCACTGGAAGCTAACCTTCCGCGATCGTGTTCTTATCTTCACGAACGCGAAGAGTAAAACTCACGAATCACAATTTCCTCTTCGCGATCGCAGGAATGGCTTCACGATCGCGAAGCACAATGCACCAGATGACAGCAGCAGCTAAAAACCAGATTTTTCTCAAGGTTCAAATGGTCCGTAGGCTATCCGAAACTCACCCGAGCCCTCGAGGCTCCAAACCAAACATGCACACAAGTTCAAAAACCTCATACGAACTCGGTCGCGTGCTCAAAACACCAATTTAACACCTAGAATTACGAATCAGATACCAAATCAAATTAAATTTTTAAGAAAACTTTAAAACTTCTATTTTCACAACCGAATGTACGAATCTCGTCAAATCAACTCCGTTTCTCACCAAATTCGACAGACAAGTCATAAATGACATAATGAACCTATGAAAATTTTCGGAACTCAAATCCGACCCCGATATCAATAAAAGTTAATTTGTGGTCAAACTTTGAAATCTTTAAGCCTTTAGGCTTCTAGTTTCCGTTAAATTGCCATAACTTGAGCTAGGGACCTCCAAATAAATTTTCGGGCATACGCCCAAGTCCCAAATCATGATACGGACCTACCGAAACTATCAAAATACTGATCCGACTCCGTTTGCTCAAAATGCTGACCAAAGTCAACTTAGTTGAGTTTTTAAGGCTCTATTTCACATTTTAATCTATTTTTCACATAAAATGTCACGACCCAATTTCACCTATAGGTCGTGATGGTGCCCAACACTATATCTAGGCAAGCTAACTAATTAATTAAACATATATCGATAAAATTTAAATCCAAGAAACATATAAGACACCAAATTCTACCAATGTGTGTGCCATGACGTGGTGTCACAAGTGTACGAGCATCTATTAGATTATACAAAACTCCAAATACTGTCTTAAATAAAAATAGAAAGAATTAAAAATACAAGAAGAGGTACTGGTAGCTGCAAGACGGCTCAGAAAAGCAGCTCACCACTACGCCCTTGGATAATGAGGATGTGCGATGATAGGTCTTCCACTAGTATCTGTCTCAGATCCTGCACAAAAAGTGAAGCAAGTGTAGCATGAGTACGTAAATAACGTGTGCCCAGTATGTATCAAGCCTAATCTCGAAGTGGTAGAGATGAGATGGCCGACTTTGACACTCACTAAGAGTCAACAATAATAAATGGAATAAATTATAATTATTCAAATCAGCATGATTCACAGAGTTAACAATAATTTTATTCAATTAGCAGAAATAATAAAAATCCTTTAAATGCAACAATTTCCAATCTATTAATTAAATCCTTCAATTTCAATAAAAATTCCAATTTATCAAATAGCTTTACAAGCTCCAATAAACTGTCCAAGTATCGTGTAATTATTATTATTATTAAGCACGATTTCTACCGAGGTCGTACGACCCAATCCAGAGTTTCGTGTACACTACCGAGGGACGTGCGACACGATCCATAGATGCATCTATCCTGCCGAGGCATTCGGCCCTCTCCACAAGAAATGAAGACATTTTCTTATGTACCTTCAGAATGTGAGTATATTTATTATAAGATAAATTCGGGAGGAAGAATAATTTCTCTTAACAATTAATTAATTTAAACAGAAAATTTAAGCATATGAGATTTTCATCCTTTAATATTTTTATCTAACAATTCACAATATATATCATGCTTTAATTAAACTAGGAATACAATTTATACAAGTAATTCATGCTTTGAGTCCTAAACTACCGGACTTTAGCATTAATAGTAGCTACGCACGGACTCTCATCACCTCGTGCGTATGTAGCCCCCCACAATTAACAACAATTATTTAATTTTAATCACCTATGGGGTAATTTTCCTCTCACAAGATTAGACAAGAAACTTACCTCGTCTTGCTCCAATTTAATCCACTAGTAGGCCTTTTCCTCGATTATCCAACTTTGATTGGCTCGAATCAAACCAAAATAATTCGATACAATCACTAAAAATTATAGGAATCAATTCTATAAGGAAATACTACATTTTCAATAAAAAATCCCGAAATTAATTAAAAATTTGTTCGTGGGGCCCACATCTCGGAATCCAGCGAAAGTTACGAAATCCGATAACCCATTCAATTACAAGTCCAACCATACCAGTTTTACTCAAATCCGACTCCGAATCGATACCGAAATCTCAAAAATTCGTTTCTATGAGATTTCAAAAATTTCCCAAATTTCAATCTCAAAACACTAATTAAATGGTGAAAACAATGATATATTTATGTATATAGACCAAATCCGAGTTAGAATCACTTACCCCAATGTCTTTCCTTAAAAATCTATCCAAAATCGCCTCTGCTCAAGCTCCAATTTGTTAAAAATGGCGAATGGGACGAATGCCCTCTTTTATAAATCTCCCGAGGCAGCCTTCGGAACTGGGCCTCGATCGTGGCTTCGATCACAGGCTCAAGCCTGGACCTCGATCATGGCCTCGATTATGGCATCGAGCCCGGGCCTTCGATCATGGCATCTAGCCTGGGCCTTCGATCAGGGCATCGAACATGGGCCTTCGATCAGGGCATCGAACATGGGCCTTCGATTAGGGCATCGAGCCTGGGCTCGATACCTGGGCTCGATCTTGAGTCTCATCTTGGCTTCGACCCTGGCCGTAGACCCTGGGCTCGATCACAGCCCAGAATATTCAGCAGAAGAGAAAAACATTGCAACAACTTTTTAAGTCCAATTTTTAATCCGTCAACCATCCGAAACTCACCCGAGGCCCTCGGGACCTCAACCAAATATACCAACAAGTCCTAAAACATCATACAAACTTATTTGAAACCTTAAATCTCATAAAACAACGCTAAAATCACAAATCATGTTCTAATTCAAGCTTAATGAAACTTAGAATTTCCAACTTCTACATTCGATGTCGAAACCTATTATATCAAGTCCGATTGACCTCAAATTTGCACACAAGTCATAAATGACATAACGGAGCTATGAATATTTTCAAAACTGGATTCCGACTCCGGTATCAAAAAGCCAACTCCCCGGTTAAACTTCCAAACTTAAATTCTTGTATTAGCCATTTCAAGCCTAATTTTACTACGGACTTCCAAATAAAATTCCGATCACGCTCCTAAGTCCAAAATCATCATACGGAGCTGTTGGAATCATCAAAATTCTATTCCGGAGTCGTTTGCACATAATTCGACATCCGGTCATTATTTGAACTTAAACTTTTAATTTTTCATCCAAAATTCTATACCTCGGGCTAGGGACCTCGGAATTTGATTTCGGGCATACGCCCAAGTCCCAAATCACGATACGGACCTACCGAAACTGTCAAAATACTGATCCGAGTCCGTTTGCTCAAAATGTTGACCAAAGTCAACTCATTTGAGTTTTAAAGCTCTAATTCACTTTTTAATCTATTTTGCACATAAAAACTTTTCCTAAAATTTTACGGACTGCGCAAGCAAGTCGAGGATGATAAATAGTGCTTGTCAAGGTCTTAGAACACAGAATTAATTATTAAATTTAAAGATGACATTTTGTGTCATCACATAAAAACTTTTCAAAAAATTATACGGACTGCGCACGCAAGTCGAGGAATGATGAATAGTACTTTTTGAGATCTTAGAACATAGAATTAATTATTAAATTTAAAGATGACATTTTGGATCATCACATAAAAACTTTTCGAAAAATTATACGGACTGCGCACGCAAGTCGAGGAATGATGAATAGTGGTTTTTGAGGTCTTAGAACACATAAATAATTATTAAATTTTAAGATGACCAAATGGCCTTTTGTGTATATAGACCAAATCTGAGTTAGAATCACTTACCCCAATATCTTTCCTTGAAAATCTATCCAAAATCTCCTCTGCTCAAACTCTAATTTGTTAAAAATGGCGAATGGGACGAATGCCCTCTTTTATAAATCTGCCCAGGCAGTCTTCGGAACTGGGCCTCGAACTGGGCCTTGATCGTGGCTTCGATCGTGGCTTTGATCACAGGCTCGAGCCTGGACCTCGGTCATGGCCTTGATTATGGCATCGAGCATGGTCCTTCGATCATGGCATCGAGCCTGGGCCTTCGATCAGGGCATCAAGCCTGGGCCTTCGATCAGGGCATCAAGCCTGGGCTCGATCCTAATCCTTGTCTTGTCTTCAACCTTGGCCGTCGACCCTGGGATCGATATCTGGGCTCGATCACAGCCCAGAATATTCAGCAGAAGAGAAAAAAATTGCAGCAACTTTTTAAGTTCAATGTTTGATCCATTAACCATCCGAAACTCACCCGAGGCCCTCGGGACCTCAACCAAATATACCAACAAGTCCTAAAACATCATACGAACTTATTTGAAACCTCAAATCACATAAAACGATGCTAAAATCAAGAATCATGTTCTAATTCAAGCTTAATGAAACTTAGAATTTCCAACTTCTACATTCGATGTCGAAACCTATCAAATCAAGTCCGATTGACCTCAAATTTTGCACACAAGTCATAAATGACATAAGAGAGCTATGAAAATTTTCAGAATTGGATTCCGACTCCGCTATCAAAAAGTCAACTCCCCGGTCAAACTTCCAAACTTAAATTCTTATTTTAGCCATTTCAAGCCTAATTTCACTACGGACTTCCAAATAAAATTTCGATCACGCTCCTAAGTCCAAAATCATCATACGGAGCTGTTGGAATCATCAAAATTCTATTCGAGGGTCGTTTGCACATAATTCGACATCTGGTCACTATTTGAACTTAAACTTTTAATTTTTCATCCAAAATTCCATCTTCGGGCTAGAGACCTCGAAATTTGATTTCGGGCATATGCCCAAGTCCCAAATCATGATACAGACCTACCGGAACTGTCAAAATATCGATCCGAGTCCGTTTACTCAAAATGTTGACCAAAGTCAACTCATTTGAGTTTTAAAGCTCTAATTCACTCTTTAGTCCATTTTTCACATAAAAACTTTCCGAAAAATTTACGGACTGCGCACGCAAGTCGAGGAATGATAAATAGTGCTTGTCGAGGTCTTAGAACACAGAATTAATTATTAAATTTAAATATGATATTTTGGGTCATCACATTCTCCACCTCTAAAACAAACATTCGTCCCCGAACGGGTTTAGAATTATACCTGAAGTGCTGAATAAGTGTGGATATCTGCTCCGCATGTTTTCCTCGGCCTCCCAAGTCACTTCCTCGACTAGTTGGCCCCTCAATTGGACTTTTACTGTAGAAATCCTCTCGGACATCAACTGGCGAACCTGTTTATCAACAATGGCAACTGGCTCCTCTTCATAACCCAAGCTATTATCTAGCTGAACTGTGCTGAAGTCTAACACATGTGATAGGTCGGCATGATACTTCCGGAGCATAGATACATGGAAAACCAGATGAACAGCCAATGGGCTGGGAGGCAATGCAAGCTCATAAGCAACCTCCCCAACTCGTCTCAACACCTCAAATGGGCCTATAAACCTTGGGCTCAACTTGCCCTTCTTCCCGAATCTCATGATTCCTTTCATCGGTGAAACCTTCAAGAGAACTTTTTCACCCATCATAAATGATAAATCTGGCGCTTTCTGATCTTCGTAACTCTTCTGTCTGGACTGTGCTGTACGAAGTCGCTCCTGAATCAACTTTACCTTTTCCAAGGCATCTTTCACCAAATCAGTACCATATAATTTAGCCTCACCGGGCTCAAATCATTCGATGGGCGAATGACATCGCCGACCATATAAAGCCTCAAATGGAGCCATCTCGATGCTGGATTGGTAACTGTTATTATAAGCGAACTCGGCCAAAGGCAAGAAACGATCCTACTGACCTCTAAAGTCAATCATACATTCCCTGAGCATATCCTCCAAAATCTGAATTGTCCGCTCTGACTGCCCGTCGGTTTGCGGATGAAAGGCTATGCTGAGCTCTACACGGGTCCCCAACTCACTCTGTACTGCTCTCCAGAAATATGAAGTAAACTAAGGACCTCTATCTGATATGATAGAAATTGGCATACCGTGCAACCGAACTATCTCCTGAATATTAATTTGGGCCAACCTCTCTGAAGTATACGTAGTCACAACCGAAATGAAATGTGCCGACTTGGTCAACCTATCAACCATGACCCAAACTGCATCAAACTTCCATAAGGTCTGCGGCAACCCAACTACAAAGTTCATAGTGATGCATTCCCATTTCCACTCCGGTATAGTCATCTACTGAAGTAGGCCACCTGGCCTCTGGTGCTCATATTTAACTTGTTGACAATTTTGACACCTAGCTACATGCTAAACAATGTCCCTTTTCATTCGTCGCCACCAATAATGCTGCCTCAGGTCACGATACATCTTCGTAGCACCCGGATGAATAGAATATCGAGAACTGTGTGCCTCCTCTAGGATCTTTTTCCTCAGTCCATCCATATTAGGGACACATAGACGATCCTGGAGTCGCAGAATGCCATCCGCTCCAATAGTAACTTCCTTGGCACCACTCTGTAGTACCATTTCTCGAAGAACCATTAAGTGTAGATCATCATACTGGCGAGCCTTGATCTTCTCAAATAGTAAAGACTGAGCTATAACACATACACGAACTCGGCTGGGCTCTGAAATGTCCAACCTCACAAGTCGGTTAGCCAAGGATTGAATATCCAAAGCTAATGGCCTTTCTTCTGCTGAAATGAAAGCCAAACTACCCATACTCTCCGCCTTTCTACTCAAGGCGTCCGCAATCACATTTGCTTAGCCCGGATGATATAGGATAGTAATATCATAATCTTTCAGTAATTCCAGCCATCTGCACTGCCTCAAATTTAGGTCCCTCTACTTGAACAAATGCTGCAAACTGTGATGATCAGTGTAAACTTCACAAGACACCCCATAAAGATAATGCCTCCAAATCTTAAGAGCGTGAACAATCGCAGCTAATTCCAAATCATGTACCGGATAATTCTTCTTATGGGGCTTCAGCTAACGTGAAGCATATGCAATAACTCGCCCTTCCTCCATCAATACACAACCCAAGATAACGCGCGAAGCGTCACAATACACTGTATACATCCCCGAACCAGAAGGAAACACTAACACTGGTGCTGTAGTCAATGCTGTATTGAGCTTCTGAAAGCTCATCTCACAATCATAGGACCATCGGAACGGATCACCCTTCTGGGTTAATTTGGTCAAAGGTGCTGCAATAGACAAAAAACCCTCCACAAACCGACGATAATAACCTGCTAAACCCAGAAAACTCCTAATCTTCGCCAAAGTGGGACGATGCCAATTCTGAACTGCCTCAATATTTTTGGGATCAACTTTAACACCCTCGCCCGATACAATATGTCCCAAAAATGCTACAGACTCTAGCCAGAACTCATATTTGGAAAACTTAGCATATAGCTTCTGTTCCCGCAACGTCTGAAGCAACACTCTCATATGTTGCTCGTACTCCTTCTTACTGTGCGAGTAAATCAAAATGTCCTCAATAAAGATAACGACAAATGAATCAATATATGGCCTGAATACCCTGTTCATCAGATCCATAAACGCTGTCGGGGCGTTAGTTAAACCGAAGGACATCACCAGAAACTCATAATGACCATATCTAGTCCGAAAAGCAGTCTTCGGAACATCCGAATCCCGAATCTTCAACTGATGGTACCTTGACCTTAAGTCGATCTTAGAGAACACCCTAGCACCCTGCAACTGGTCAAATAGATCATCAATATGTGGCAACAGAAACTTGTTCTTAATAGTGGCTTTGTTCAATTGGCGATAATCAATACACATCCGCATTGTTCCATCCTTCTTCTTCACAAATAATACTGGTGCACCCCAAGGCGATACACTCGGTCTGACGAACCCTTTGGCTAGTAACTCCTCAAGTTGTTCTTTCAATTATTTCAATTCTTTTGGAGCCATGAGATACGGTGAGATAGATATAGGCTGGGTATCTGGAGCCAAGTCAATAGAGAAATCAATATCACGTTCAGGTGGCATACCTGGAAGATCTGAAGGAAATACATCGGAGAACTCCCGAACTACAGGCACTGAATCAATAGCCGGAGTCTCTGCAGTAGTATCCCGAACATAGGCTAGATAAGCCAAACAACCCTCCTCAACCATGTGTTGAGCCTTTATAAAAGAAATAACTCGATTAAATGAACTAACAGACGAACCCTTCCACTCCAGCTTAGGCAATGCTGGAATAGCCAAGGTAACAATCTTGGCATGACAATCTAGAATAGCATGATATGGAGATAACCAGTCCATGCCCAGAATAATTTCAAAATCGGTCATCTCAAGCAATAGGAGATTTTCTCTAGTTTCATAACCACAGAATGTAATAATACAAGATTAGTAGATACAGTTCACAACAACAGAATCGCCCACAAGAGTGGACACATAAACATGAGTACTTAAGGACTCACGAGAAACACCCAGGAATGGAGAAAATAGAGATGACACATATGAATACATAGATCCTGGATCAAATAATACTGAGGCATCTTTGCCGCAAATAGAAATAATACCTGTAATCACGGCATCTGAGGCCTCTACATCTGGTCTGGCCAGAAAAGCATAGAACCGAGCTGGAGCGCCAACTGACTGGCCTCCACCTGGTTGACCTCCACCTCTAGGACGACCCCTACCCACCTGTCCTCCACCTCTTGGTAGTCGGACTACTAGTGGAGCAACTGGTCCGGTAAGCATAGGCTACTGACCCTGCTGCACTGGAAGGACCTGAATACCCACTAGAAGTACCTTGAATAGCTGGTGGGCGATAAGAACTCTCTGGTATAGCACTGAGATAAGGTCGCACTGGAGCACCTTGAGGAGGAGGTAGTGCTGGATATGGGGGCCTACTGGATTGCGCTCTCACGAACTGACCTCTGCCCCTAGACGGAGCACCTCTGAACTCTCTAGAATACCTGTACTGCTTATATCTCATAACTTACTCTCGGCTCCGCTGACGTACACCATAAATCCTGCGGGCTATCTCCATGACTAGCTCATAAGAAGTACCCATCTCAACCTCTCGAGCCATAGTGGCCTGAATGCCAGTATGTAAACCCGCAACAAACCTCCGCACTCTCTCCGCCTCAGTAGGAAGTATCATAAGTGCATGGCGAGACAACTCAGAAAACCTCGCCTCATAATCGGTCACTGACATCTGACCCTGCTGGAGCTGCTCAAACTGAAACCTCAACTCTTCCCTCTGGGAGGGTGGAATATACCTGTCCAGGAAGATACGGGTGAACCTGTCCCAAGTTATGGGAGGAGAATCCGTTGGTCTGCCAAGAACATAAGACTGCCACCATCTACGGGCTCTGCCCTATAGCTGAAAAGTATCAAAGTCTACCCCATGAGACTCCAATATCATCATGTTGTACAATCTATCCTTGCACCGATCAATGAAATCTTGGGGATCCTCATGTCGCTTACCCCCAAAAACAGGAGGATGTAGTCTAGTCCATCTGTCCAATAGTTTCTACGGATCATCGGCTACAGCTGGTCTGAGCTCAAGTGTAGTTGCTGCCACTGGCTGGGCTCCACCCACGGGTAGTGCACCCTGGGTTTGATATGCAACAACTTCCTGTCCATAAACCTGCGCGGTAGGGGTCTGTGCTCCCCCACCCGCCTGAGAAGTGGCTGGGTCTGCCGGAAATAAACCGTCCCGAGTCATATTGTCCATGAACCGCAACATATGACCCATGACATCCTGAAATCCCGGCACAGATGTGAAATCCATCGGAGCTGGCTCTGCCACATGCACCTCACCCTGCTCCTCAATAATAGGATTCTCTGCTGGACCCACTGGCGACATAACTGGAACAGTCCTGGGATGTCCTCGCCCTCTACCACGGGTTGGAGCCCTCCCTCGGCCTCTAGCAACTGGGGGAGTAGCTCTTCCCTGGTCTGGAACCTCATTAGAGCGCGTTCTTATCATTTGTGAGAGAATAAAAGCAGGATATTTAGAACTACATCAATTACACGATGGAATATGAAGAAAGGTAATTTCCTAACACCCTATAGCCTCTCGAAAATAAGTACATATGTCTCTGTACCGATCCGCAAGACTCAGTTAGGTCTGCTCATAACTTGTGAGACTTACGTGAACTTAGTTCTCTGATACGATGTTATCACGACCCAATTTCACCTATAGGTCGTGATGGCGCCCAACACTATAGCTAGGCAAGCCAACTAATAAATTAAACATATATCGATAAAATTTAAATCCAAGAAAAATATAAGACACCAAATTCTACCAATGTGTGTGCCATGACCTGGTGTTACAAGTGTATGAGCATCTATTAGATTATACAAAACTCCAAATACTGTCTGAAATGAAAATAGACAGAATTAAAAATACAAGAAGAGGCACTGGTAGCTGCAGGACGGCTCAGAAAGGTAGCTGACCACTACGCCCCTGGATAACGAGGATGTGCGATGATAGGTCCTCCACTAGTATCTGTCTCAGATCCTACACAAAAAGTGCAGCAAGTGTAGCATGAGTACGTAAACAACGTGTACCTAGTAAGTATCAAGCCTAACCTCGAAGTGGTAGAGACGAGGTGGCCGACTTTGACACTCACTAAGGGTCAACAATAATAAATGAAATAAATTACAATTATTCAAATCAGCATGATTCACACAGTTAACAATAATTTTATTCAATTAGCAGAAATAATAAAAATCCTTCAAATGCAATAATTTCCAATCTATTAATTAAATCCTTCAATTTCAATAAAAATTCCAATTTATCAAATATCTTTACAAGCTGCAATAAACTATCCAAGTATCGTGTAATTATTATTATTATTAAGCATGATTTCTGCCGAGGTCGTACGGCTCGATCCAGAGTTTCGTGTACACTGCCGAGGGACGTGCGGCACGATCCATAGATGCATCTATCCTGCCGAGGCGTTCGGCCCGCTCCACAAGAAAGGAGGACATTTTCTTATGTACCTCCGGAATGAGAGTGTATTTATTATAAGATAAATTCGGGAGGAAGAATAATTTTTCTTAACAATTAATTAATTTAAACAGAAAATTTAAGCATATGAGATATTCATCCTTTAATATTTTTATCTAACAATATATATATATATATATATATATATATATATATATATATATATATATATATATATATATATATATATATCAAATAATAGTAATTAAACAAGGAATACAATTTACATAAGTAATTCATGCTTTGAGTCCTAAACTACCCGAACTTTAGCATTAATAGTAGCTACGCACGGACTCTCGTCACCTGTGCATACATAGCCCCCCATAATTAGCAACAATTATTTAATTTTAATCACCTATGGGGTAATTTCTCCCTCACAAGATTAGACAAGAGACTTACCTCGTCTTGCTCCAATTTAATCCACTAGTAGGCCTTTTCTTCGATTATCCAACTTCGATTGGCTCGAATCTAACCAGAATAATTCGATACAATCACTAAAATTTATAGGAATTAATTCTATAAGAAAATACTACATTTTCAATAAAAATTCCAAAATTAATTAAAAATTCATCCGTGGGACCCACATCTCGGAATCTGACGAAAGTTACGAAATCCGATAACCCATTCAATTACGAGTCCAACCATACCAGTTTTACTCAAATCCGACTCTGAATCGATACCGAAATCTCGAAAATTCATTTCTATGAGATTTCAAAACTTTCCCAAATTTCAATCTCAAAACACTAATTAAATGGTGAAAATAATAATATATTTGTGTATATAGACCAAATCTGAGTTAGAATCACTTACTCCAATGTCTTTGCTTGAAAATCTATCCAAAATCGCCTCTGCTCAAGCTCCAATTTGTTAAAAATGGCGAATGGGACAAATGCCCTCTTTTATAAATCTGCCGAGGCAGCCTTCAGAACTGGGCCTCGATCGTGGCTTCAATCGTGGCTTCGATCACAGGCTCGAGCCTGGACCTCGGTCATGGCCTCGATTATGGCATTGAGCCTGGGCCTTCGATCATGGCATCGAGCCTGGGCCTTCGATCAGGGCATCGAACATTGGCCTTCGATCAGGGTATCGAGCCTGGGCTCGATACCTGGGCTCGATCCTGAGTCTCGTCTTGGCTTCGACCCTGGCCCTCGACCCTGGGCTCGATCTTGGGCTCGATCATTGCCAAGAATATTCAGCAGAAGAGAAAAAAATTGCAGCAGCTTTTTAAGTCCAATTTTTGATCCGTTAACCATCCAAAACTCACCCGAAGCCCTCGGGACCTCAATCAAATATACCAACAAGTCCTAAAATATCATACGAACTTATTTGAAACCTCAAATCACATAAAACGATGCTAAAATCACGAATCATGTTCCAATTCAAGCTTAAAGAAACTTAGAATTTCCAACTTCTACATTCGATGTCGAAACCTATCAAATCAAGTCCGATTGACCTCAAATTTTGCACACAAGTCATAAATGACATAACAGAGCTATGAAAATTTTCAGAACTGGATTCTGACTCCGGTATCAAAAAGTCAACTCCCCTGTCAAACTTTCAAACTTAAATTCTTATTTTAGCCATTTCAAGCCTAATTTCACTACGGACTTCCAAATAAAATTTCGATCATGCTCCTAAGTCCAAAATTATCATACGGAGCTGTTGGAATCATCAAAATTCTATTTCGGGATCGTTTGCACATAATTCGACATTCGATCACTATTTGAACTTAAACTTTTAATTTTTCATCCAAAATTCCATATCTCGTGCTAGGGACCTCGAAATTTGATTTCGGACATACACCCAAGTCCCAAATTACGATATGGACCTATCGGAACTGTCAAAACACTTATCCGAGTCCGTTTGCTCAAAATATTGACCAAAGTCAACTCATTTGAGTTTTAAAGCTCTAATTCACTTTTTAATCTATTTTTCACATAAAAACTTTTCGGAAAATTTTACGGACTACGCACGCAAGTCGAGAAATGATAAATAGTGCTTGTTGAGGTCTTAGTATACTGAATTAATTATTAAATTTAAAGATGATATTTTTGGGTCATCACATAAAAACTTTCCGGAAAATTATACGGACTGCGCACGCAAGTCGAGGAATGATGAATAGTGCATTTCGAGGTTTTAGAATACAAAAATAATTATTAAATTTAAAGATGACCTTTTGGATCATCGCAACTTTAATACCAAATGGCCTTCTACCATACATGTTTGTTGTCAAGTTTCTTATTTCTTACGTATGTTAGTTTCACCGTATATATAATAGACTAAGTTAAAATTGATCTTCCATTGTATATAGGTTAATTCTGAAGAAAAATATGTCTGTCATGCTACTAAAAAACTTAGATACGCCGAATAACTTATGTAATAGCACACGGATGGTATATAAAATTTTTGACAATAACGTTATACATGCAAAAATTATGATACTGGTTAATGTGCTTCTAAGTATATTCTTTTCCCTGAATTCAACTTTTGTCTTTCAAAACTAAGGAATATCCTTTTAAATTTGTGCGAAAATAATTTTTACTATGTGTATGTTTTGCAAATATAATAAATAAAGTACAAGGACAAACATCCTAAATATTGAACTATATTTACCGCAAATAAATTTTCTTGCACGAACAACTGTATGTTGCACTTTCAAGAGGGATATCAAGATCGACAACAAGAGTTCTGGTTAAGACAGAGCAACCAACGCATTACGAGAAAACATACAAAAAAAAATATTGTCCACAATGAAGTGTTCGTTAAGATACCATCACATTAAATACTTTTAAACTATAATATATAATTATCTAACTAAATGACAAAATTGATCATTTGTGTAAGTTTTGATGATGTCCTTTTATTTTAAATTCATGTATTATGCTAATGTAATAATATTTTTTAGCATTTAGATGATTGTTGTATTATTATACATAAAATTTCTCTCATTAATTAAATTTTATTATTCCTTTATATCAATAAATATTTAAATCATCACGTGCCATTATTAACGTGCAACACACGTTCATAGATATCTATCTATACTAGTGAGTGTCTTGACTGTACCTCGTCTTCATATATATTTAAAATATGTCAATTCACCTAATTATATCTATACTAGTGAGTGTCTTGACTCACTAGTCAAGACACTACCTTGAATTATTAGTCTTTCATATATATATATATATATATATATATTATTATAAAAGTACGAATAGTTTATGCTAAATGTTGAACGACTAAAATATCTTCAAAATTTTGATAGACTTTTATAACCTTAAATCTTTATATAACTTTGATACAATTGTAAATTGCCAAAGGCTGAAATTCTTTTCCCATTTAAACTACACTTGACAAGCCTACAAATTAGATTTTGGGTCAAACTAACTTGGAATTTATTTGAATATGTGCTTCAACGTGGATATTGAGCACAATTATTGAAGAATAAGAAAAATTGAACATACATTGAGAATTCACTATTATGACCACTTTGAGAATATTCTGCTCACGAATATTCAAGTGTTGCTGCCTTTTTTTAAAAATTATTATTAAATTTTATACATAGTGAGTAACAATTTAGAATATCTATTCAACTGAAATTTTATAACTTTCGATACACACTTCGTAATATTTCACACCTTTTCACTTGAATTTTTTTTTATGTCAAGGGAATTTAATAACTTATACATAATTAAAAAAAAATAGTTTTGCTCTACTTGTAAATATAATTTTCAAACGAAGGAGATTTACTTGAGTTCACATTCTTTAACCTTGCTCCGTCACTAAAGATATTCGTGCGTCGCAAGAACATAGAGAATAATCTTCTATATCTATCTATATCTATCTATCTATCTATCTATCTATCTATATTATTATAAAAGAACGAATAATTTATGCTAAGTGTTAAATGACTAAAATATCCCTAAAACATTGATCGACTTTTATTATGATGACCCAAAAGATATCTTATATTTTAGAACTTGAATCTGCGCTCTTAAGCCTTAAAAACCTTATTTTCACTCACTTCGATTTGCGTGCGCAGTCCGGACGTAAATCCGGAAAGCCTTTATGCGAAAATTTATGAAGTAATAATTTTTGGGATTTAAAATTAATTTTTAGTTGACTTTGGTCAACGTTTTGAGTAAACGGACCCGGACCCGTATTCCAACATTCCCGGAAGGTCCGTAGTAAAATATGGGACTTGGGCGTATGTCCGGATTCAAATTCCGAGCTCACTAGCTCGTGAAATGAATTTTTGATGAAAATTGTAAGACTGAAATTCTATGGATTTAAAGAAATTGATTAACGTTTGATCTCATTGGTATCAGGCCGGTATTTTGGTTCTGGAGCCCGGTACAAGTTTAATATAATATATAAGTCATGTCTGTGAAATTTAGTAGAAATCGGAGTTGATTTGACGTGATTCGGACATCCATTTGAGAAGATATGAATTTTAAGTGTTCTTGAGAATTTCATTTGATTTGGTGCTAAATTTGTAGTTCTAGGTGTTATTTTGGCGATTTGATCGTGCGAGCAAGTCCGTATGATATTTTTAGACTTGTGGGCATGTTCTGTTTGGAGCCCCGAGGGCTCGGGTGAGTTTCAGATAGGCCACGTGATGTTTTGAACTTGAAAAATTTTGCTGGTATAACTGAACCTGTTGCAGGCCTCTGATCTCGCAATTGCGAGATCAGGCTTTGCAAATGCGAAATAAACAAGCATGGCAATTGCGAGGTATCTATCGCAATTGCGAAGAAGGCCTGGGCCAGCATGTTCTCGCAATTGCGAGATTTTCTTCGCAATTGCGAAAGGAGCCTGGGAAGGGCAGGTTCGCAAATGCGAACATTTACTCGCATTTGCGAGGTTCAGTGGTCGCAAATACGACACTTTCCTCGCATTTGCGAAGGTAGCAGGATTGTAAAGGGCATCACTCTTCATATTTTTTCATTCATTCTTCAGATTTTCAAAACCCTAAATCTTAAGATGCAATTTTTCAAAGACCAAATCTTTCACAAATCATAGGTAAGTGATTTCTAACTCTTTTCTTTTAATCTTTTACATCTTATAACAAGATTTCAACCTAGAATCTAGTATTTTTATGGTGAAATTAGGATTTTTGGGTAGAAGTTAGGAATTTAAAAATTTGGGGATTTAGACCTCGAATTGAGGTCGGATTCCAAAACCAATTGTATATCTGGACTCATCTCGGAATGGGTGTTTGGATTTCGTAAGTTTTTTTGAGATTTCAGACGTGGGTCCCACTGCCGAATATTTTAATAAATTTAAGATTTTATCCGAAAAATTAGTAAATTCATATGAAATTAATTTCTATGATTCGTATTGAGTATATTGAATTATTTGTCAATAGATTTGAAGCTTTCAGAGACAAATTGAAAAGGAAAAGCTATGGTTGAGTAATTGATTGGAATTTGCAAAGCGAGGTAAGTCGTAGTTAACCTTGACTTGACGGAATAGAACCCTTAAATTATTCGTTATGTAAAATACATGTGAACGACGTATAGGCGAGGTGACGAGTGTCTATACGTCGTCAAATTAATTATTTGCGTATTCACTTGAAAAATCATAAATTATTTTAAATTATGAATTAATTATCATAATAATTATTTCTCTCCTATTATTTGTCAAATATTAATTCTTGAATTCCTGCATTAATTGTTACATGATATTTGAATTATATGCTTAATTGGTATTTGACATTTAGCATATTAAATATTAAACTGCATATTTTCTTTCTGATTTCTATAATAATTTACTATTTGACTTTGTTTGTTTCGCAATTAAATCATAATTATTGTATGCTTGTTGTCTTATAATTTTATATTAATTGTTGTATTTATTGGAAAAATTCTTCTATAAGAATTGGTAAATGAATATGTTGGAGGAGCGGGTTGCACGCCGCAACAAAATTAATTATAACGAATATATTGGAGGATCGGGTTGCACACCGCAACAGACTTATTAAAAGTCCACATTGGAGAATCGGGTTGCACGCCACAACAGACTTATTAAAAGTCCATATTGGAGGATCGGGGTGCATGCCGCAACAGACTTATTAAAAGTCCATATTGGAGGATCGGGTTGCACGCCGCAACAGACTTATTAAAAGTCGACATACATATATATATTGGGGATCGGGTTGCACGCCGCAACAGACTTGATTAAAATGAATATATTGGAGGAGCGGGTTACACGCAGCAGCAGAACTAAATGTGAATATACTGTGAGAGCGGGTTGCACACTACAACAGAACTGGATGTGAATATACTGTGAGAGCGGGTTGCACGCTGCAACATAACTGAATGTGAATATACTGTGAGAGCGGGTTGCACGCTGCAACAGAATTGAATGTGAATATATCGTGAGAGCGGGTTGCACGCTGCAATAGAATTAATAGAAATGATAATTGGTTATGACTGCTGAGTTGGCTTCAATTATTATAAACGAATTACCTGATTTATTTCTACTAGTGTTGTTGTTACTAATATTGCGTACATGTAATGTAAGTGACCCGCCTTAGCCTCGTCACTACTTCGTCGATGTTAGGCTCAACACTTACCAGTACATGGGATCGGTTGTACTGATACTACACTCTGCACTTTTTGTGCAGATTTTGGAGTTGGTCCCAGCGGTGTACCATAGACTTGCTCGAATTTCAGCTACTCAGAGGAGGCTTGAGATATAACTGCATGGCGTTCGCAGTTCTGAAGTTCCCATCTACTTTACTTTAACTGTGTGTTTGTTTCCAGACAGCTTTATTTTATTCAGGCCTTTATTTGTATTATTCTAGAAGCTTGTGCACTTGTGACACCAATTCTGGGATGATATTTAGACACCGTTATTTTGTTTTATGGATTATTCACTATATTTCAAACTTTACTTCTGCATTTGTTATTTGATTATTAATAATTTAAAAATTGTTTAAAAATTGGTTAATATTATTCTTACGTTGGCTTGCCTAGCAAGTGAAATGTTAGGCACCATCACTGTCCGAAGGTGGGAATTTTGGGTCGTGATAGTTGGTATCAGTGCACTAGGTTACATAGGTCTCACGAGTCACGAGCAAGCTTAGTAGAGTCTGAAGGATCGGTACGGAGACGTCTGTACTTATCTCTCAGAGGCTATGAAGTTTAGGAACAATATCACCTCTTTCATTCCTTATCGTGCGACATTGATTTTGCTTGAAAGCTATATCTTAAATTCCTTTGTATCTACTCGTGTATGACATTGCGCACTCGGTATCAGTTGTGCATCGACGGTTCGTGATACCGCAGATGAACTAAGAGGGAGCCAGAGATGCTCAAACATTGCCTCAACGTGTGATTCCGGCTAAAGATGCAGACGTATAAAGAGATCACCCAATGAATAATGTAGGGGGTGCAACGTACCTTGGCATCTGGTTGATTTATACGAGTTGTGAAGGTTAATATTGTGGAACATCGTACGTGGTGAACTATGACTTCGCGTCGAGTGGGGGAGTCCACTATCAATGAATGGATTACGAGTCATGTGTTATATCAGTTTTGGCCTGAAATGTATATATGCGGTACTGAAAGGTTCTCCCAAAATTTACATGTATTTAAGGCCTGTGATCTTGTAGAGAATAAGGTTGGGACTTGCGGTATGTCCGCCTCTATAATAATCTAATACTTCAGTACCAAAGGAGTTAGAGAAACAAGATTAAATTTATAGAAGGTCTACTCAGCGTGGACGTCACAGTTGCAATTTTTGGGGTGCTTCGGAGGAAGTACAGTGGTTGACGAAATTCTGGACTATGTGGTTTGTGCAAAGATTTGTCTGTATGAAGCTCTACGTTTGTGATCGTTGTGTATAAATAGGGGTAAGGGTTACCTTTGAGAAGAATCGAAGAGTATGTTAAGAAATGGGTCAGCTCAACAGTGTTGAGTCAGCATAATAAAAGAAGAAATTGGCCTTGGGAGAGATAATTCTCCACAGGTGTCCGTGGCAAGCCTATGAAGAGGGCAGACCAGCCAATACAACACCGCCCACTTGGCTCGGTTCTCAGAAATGCTTTTGAAAGAGTTTGTTTCCCGAACTCTCCGTAATGAATGGCGCATAGGGTTTGAACGATTACGTCAGTTCACCATGACAGTGTCATAATATGCCATCGGGTTCAATAAGTTAGCCCGTCATATTCCTATTTTGCTTCATACAACTAGAGAGCGAGTCCACAGACTCATTAAAGTACTTAATTGTGATCGTAATATATTATATGACTCGGGAGCTACAGGCTGATACTTCATTTCCAGTAGTGGTAGAAATTGCCAAGATATTAGAACGTGTTCGGGGTGAGGAAAAAGGAAACTAAGGAGACCAAGACGTCTCGAGGTTCTGGGGGATTCAGTGGATTCTACGCTGCGAGTATAAATCATTATGGCAGGGGCTCCGGTAGTTGGCCAGCCCAGTTCGCACATCGAATTAATCGAGGTGCTCCAGTTAGTTCTTTTAATGCACTACTGACATGAGTTTCCTAAAATGGTTATTCCAGTTATCTGGCACAGACTCAAGATGAGCAGCCAAACCCGCAAAGGGGTTGTTATGAATACGGCGATACTAGGCACATCATGAGAAAATTGTCCCAAACTTGGGAGTGGCATATTTCATCAAATCACTTAGGCTACGTGCCCCATTGCAGTTACTACACCACCCATATGACCAGTTAAGGGTGGAGGACAGGTGGGTAGAAGGCATCCTAGAGGTGGAGACCCAACAGTTGTTATATTTGTTTTATGGTATGGTGGAGGTCGTTACATCATATGGTGTCATTATAGATACGACCTCGATTTAAAATAAAGGAATAATTTCCTTAACTTGATTCGGTTCTGAGTATCAAGACGAGTCCCCTATTGTGCTCCACTTATGAGCGGGCTTCGTAATTCTATAATCTACTTATGTGTCTACTTCTGTTGGGAGGTTTTATGGAGATAACTACACCTAGCATTCCATGATGGACTCTAATAAGATATGTGAGGCTAAAGGTGCCTTTCTGGTACTTATTTCGGTATGTTTTGATGTATTTCCGGATAATTGATTACAAATTGTGAATTATATGCCCTACCGGTGTGGAGTTCATTATGTGTTGTGATTTTGTTTAACGAAAGTTATTTAAAAGGAGAAAATGGAAAGTTTTGATTGGCAAGATGTGCATATTACTTGTGATTCAGAACTGAGGCCGAGGTCCTCGTACTTTAAAATAAATTGATATGTTTAAACCGGGCTATGAGCTGCGGTGGAATTTATATAAGGACGAGATACTTGTGATAAAAATTCTTGTGTTTAAATTCTCTCTTGTGAAAATTAAATTTGTATTATAGTACTAATAGGGAGTCATGCCTGCTAGGCTTATTTGAAAATTTTTTGTATGAAATTCTCTGTGCATACTTGCCAAATTCGTGTTGTAATATTGAGTTGTAACCTACGAGGCAGGTGCCCGCCCAGGTGATGTTAAATGTGACTCGTTAATTCAGGTAAATAATTATGAGGTCTTCATGCCTCTCATCTCGTTATTAGTATTGTGAAGGTTTGAAATGAGATTTTTGTTAATATAAAGTTAATTGATGATTCTGTAATTGATAATGAACAACTATTAAGACCAGATTGACCCAGAAGGGTGCCCCATTTAGATGGTCAGACGAGTGTAAGTTGAGCTTTCAGAAGCTCAAGACCGCTTTGACTATAACGCTAGTGTTGGTATTACCCACAGGTTCAGGATCGTATACGGTATATTGTGACGCCTCTCACATTGGTCTTGGTACAGTATTAATGCAAGATGGCAAGGTAATTGCATATGCGTCGCGGCAATTGAAAGTTCACAATAAGAAGAATTATCTTGTTCATGACTCAGAATCGACAGCCATTGTTCATGCGCTGAAGATTTGGAGGCGTTACCTTTACGGTGTCTCGTGTAAGGTATTTACTGATCATCATAGCCTTCAGTATCTATTCAAACAAAAGGATCTTAATTTGAGGCAGAGAAGATGGTTGGAGTTGTTGAAAGACTATGATATCACCATTTTGTATCACCCCGGAAAGGCCAATGTGGTGGACGATGCTTTGAATAGAAAGGCTGTGACTATGGGCAGTCTTGCGTATATTCCGGTTGGTGAGAGGCCATTAGCTGCAGATCTTCAGACTTTGGCTAATCAGTTCGTGACGTTAGATGTTTCAGAACCCAGTCGGGTTCAAGCTTGCACAGTCGCTCGGTCTTCTTTATATGAGCGCATCAGAGAGAGGCAGTATGATGATCCTCATTTACTTATCCTTAAGGACACGGTGCGACACGGTGATGCCAATTAGGTTGCTGTGGGGGAAGACGGAGTTCTGCGAATACATGGTCGTATTTGTATGCCTAATGTGGATAGGCTTCGTGAATTAATTCTTGAAGAGGCACATAGTTCTAGGTATTCTATTCATCCAGGTATCGCCAAAATGTATCAAGATTTGCAGCAACATTATTGGTGGAGGATAATGAAAAAGGATATAGTTGCATATGTTGCTCGGTGTCTGAATTATCAGCAAGTTAAGTACGAGCATCAGAGACATGGTGGTTTGCTTCAGAAGTTAGAAATTCCTGAGTGGAAGTGGGAGCGAATCACTATGGATTTTGTTGTTGGGCTCCCACGGACTCAGAGAAAATTTGACGCAGTTTGACCAAGTCAGCACATTTCATTCTAGTGGTAGTTACCTATTCTTCAGAGAGGTTAGCTGAAATTTGCATTCGTGATATTGTCCACCTTCACGGGGTGCCAGTGTCTATTATTTCAGATCGAGGTACGCAGTTTACTTCACATTTCTGGAGGGCTGTACAACGTGAGTTAGGCACGCGGGTGGAGTTGAGTACATCATTTCATCCACAGACAGACGGACAGTCAGAGCGCACTATTCAGATATTGGAAGATATGCTCTGCGCTTGTGTTATAGACTTTGGAGGTTCTTGGGATCATTTCTTGCCACTTGCGGAGTTTGCTTATAATAATAGCTACCAGTCGAGCATTCAGATGGCTCCATATGAGGCATTATATGGAAGGCGATGCCGATCTCCAATTGGTTGGTTTAAACCGGGAGAGGCTTGGTTGTTGGGTACCGATTTGGTACAGGATGTCTTGGATAAGGTCGAGATTATTCAGGATCGACTTCGCACAGCTCAGTCTAGGCAAAAGAGTTATGCCGACCGTAAAGTTCGTGATATTGCATTCATGGTTGGAGAAAGAATATTGCTCCGGGTTTCACCTAGGAAAGGTGCAATGAGGTTCGGAAAGAAGGGCAAGTTGAGCCCTAGGTATATCAGACCCTTTGAAATTCTTGAAAGGGTGGGTGAAGTAGCCTACAGGCTTGCATTACCACCTAGTTTATCAGCAGTTCATCTGGTGTTCCATATGTCTATGCTCCGAAAATATCTTGGTGATCCATCCCATGTGTTAGATTTCAGCTCTGTCCAGTTGGACAAGGATTTGACTTACGAGGAGGAGCCGGTGGCAATTCTAGCCCGGGAAGTTCGCCAGTTGAGATCAAAGAGTTACCCTTCAGTTCGGGTGCAGTGGAGAGGTCAGCCTATTAAGGCAGCCACTTGGGAATCCGAGTCTGATATGCGGAATAGATGTCCCCAGCTTTTCACCAGCCCAGGTACTTTTCTATGTCCGTTCGAGGACGAACGATTGTTTTATAGGTGGAGAATGTGATGACCCAAAAGGTATCTTATGTTTTAGAACTTGAATCTGCGCTCTTAAGCCTTAAAAACCTTATTTTCACTCACCTCAATTTGCGTGCACAGTCCGGGCATAAACCGGAAAGCCTTTATGTGGAAATTTATGAAGTAATAATTTTTGGGATTTAAAATTGATTTTTAGTTGACTTTGGTCAATATTTTAAGTAAACAGACCAGTGTTACGATGTTCTCGGAAGGTCTATAGTAAAATATGGGACTTGGGCGTATGCCCGGAATTGAATTCCGAGGTCCCTAGCTCGAGAAATGAATTTTTGATGAAAATTGTAAGACTAAAATTCTATGGATTTAAAGAAATTGATTAATGTTTGATCTCGTTGGTATCAGGCCTGTATTTTGGTTTCGGAGCCCGGTACAAGTTTAATATAATATATAAGTCATGTATGTGAAACTTGGTAGAAATCGGAGTTGATTTGACGTGATTCGGACGTCCAGTTGAGAAGATATGAATTTTAAGTGTTCTTGAGAATTTCATTTGATTTGGTGCTAAATTCATAGTTCTAGGTATTATTTTAGCGATTTGATCGCGCGAGCAAGTCCGTATGATATTTTTAGACTTGTGGGCATGTTCGGTTTGGAGCCCCGAGGGCTCGGGTGTGTTTCGGATAGGCCACGAGATGTTTTGAACTTGAAAAATTTTGCTGGTATAACTGAACCTGTTACAGGCCTCTGATCTCACAATTGCGAGATCAGGCTTCGCAAATGTGAAATAAACAGGCCTGGCAATTGCGAGGTATCTATCGCAATTGCGAAGAATGCCTGGGCCAGCATGTTCTCGCAATTGCGAAGGGAGTCTGGGAAGGGCAGGTTCGCAAATGCGAACATTTACTCGCATTTGCGAGGTTTAGTGGTCGCAAATGCGACACTTTCCTCGCATTTGCGAAGGCAGCGGGATTGTGAAGGGCATCGCAATTGCGATTGTCCCTTCGCAATTGCGAGCTTCGCATTTGCGAAGCTCAGGTCGCAATTGCGACACCTGCAGCTGAGTAAAATGGGCTTAGACGGGATTTTTCATTCATTCTTCATATTTTCAAAACCCTAAATCTTAAGAGGCGATTTTCAAAAGGACCAAATCTTCCACAAATCATAGGTAAGTGATTCCTAACTCTTTACTTTCAATCTTTACATCTTATAACAAGATTTCAACCTAGAATCTAGAATTTTTATGGTGGAATTAGAATTTTTGGGTAGAACTTAGGAATTTCGAAATTTGGGGATTTAGACCTCGAATTGAGGTCGGATTCCAAAACCAATTGTATATCTAGACTCGTCTCGGAATGGGTGTTCGGATTTTGTAAGTTTTTCTGAGATTTAAGACGTGGGTCCCACTGCCGAATATTTTAATAAATTTTGGATTTTATCCGGAAAATTAGTAAATTCATATGAAATTAATTCCTATGATTCTTATTGAGTATATTGAATTGTTTGTGAATAGATTTGAAGCTTTCGGAGACAAATTTAAAAGGAAAAGTTATGGTTGAGTAATTGATTGCAATTTGCAAAGCGAGGTAAGTGTCGTGGTTAACCTTGACTTGAGGGAATAGAACCCTTAAATTATTTGTTATGTGAAATACATGTGAATGACATATAGGCGAGGTGACGAGTGTCTATACGTCGTCAAATTAATTATTTGCGTATTCACTTGAAAAATCATAAATTATTTTAAATTATGAATTAATTATTATAATAATTGTTTCTCTCCTATTCTTTGTCAAATATTAATTCTTGAATTCCTGCATTAATTGTTACATGCTATTTGAATTATATGCCTTAATTGTTATTTGACATTTAGTATATTAAATATTAAACTGCATATTTTCTCTCTGATTTCTATAATAATTTACTATTTGCCTTTGTTTGTTTCGCAATTAAATCATAATTATTGTATGCTTGTTGTCTTATAATTTTATTAATTATTGCATTTATTGGTGAAATTCATCTATAAGAATTAGTAAATGAATAAGTTGGAGGAGCGGGTTGCACGCCGCAACAGAATTAATTATAATGAATATATTGGAGGATCGGGTTGCACACCGCAACAGACTTATTAAAAGTCCATATTGGAGGATCGGGTTGCACGCCGCAACAGACTTATTAAAAGTCCATATTGGAGGATTGGGTTGCACATCGCAACAGACTTATTAAAAGTCGACATACATATATATATTGGGGATCGGGTTGCACGCCGCAACAGACTTGATTAAAATGAATATATTGGAGGAGCGGGTTGCACGCCGCAACAGAACTAAATGTGAATATACTGTGAGAGCGGGTTGCACACTGTAACAGAACTGAATGTGAATATACTGTGAGAGCAGGTTGCACGCTGCAACAGAACTGAATGTGAATATACTGTGAGAGCGGGTTGCACGCTGCAACAGAACTGAATGTGAATATACTGTGAGAGCGGGTTGCACGCTGCAATAGAATTGAATATGAATATATCATGAGAGCGGGTTGCACGCTGCAATAGAATTGATAGAAATGATAATTGGTTATGACTGCTGAGTTGGCTTCAATTATTATAAATGAGTTACCTGATTTATTTCTACTAGTGTTGTTGTTACTAATATTGCGTACAGGTAATGTAAGTGACCCGCCTTAGCCTCGTCACTACTTCGTCAATGTTAGGCTCAACACTTACCAGTACATAGGGTCGGTTATACTGATACTACACTCTGCACTTATTGTGCAGATTTTGGAGTTGGTCCCAGTGGCGTACCATAGACTTGCTCGGATTTTAGCTACTCAGAGGAGGCTTGAGGTATAACTGCACGGCGTTCGCAGTTCTGAAGTTCCCATCTACTTTACTTTAACTGTGTGTTTGTTTCCAGACAACTTTATTTTATTCAGACCTTTATTTGTATTATTCTAGAAGCTCGTGCACTTGTGACACCAATTCTGGGATGGTATTTAGACACCGTTATTTTATTTTATGGATTATTCACTATATTTTAAACTTTACTTCCGCATTTGTTTCTTTGATTATTAATAATTTAAAAATTATTTAAAATTATTCTTACGTTGGATTGCCTAGCAAGTGAAATGTTAGGCGCCATCACGGTCTGAAGGTGGAAATTTCGGGTCGTGACATTTATGCCCTTAAATATTTGTATAGTTTAAGAATCTAATTATAATTAAATTACTCAATGATGGAATTCTTTTTCGATTTAAACTACACATACATGGATCCTATAAAGTTGATCCTACTTGAATTAGAAAAACACATTAATAATTTTCTTTTAAAAATTAAAGTGTCTTACGTAATTTACTACAACATATGTTGTAGATTGAATTTTAACTTATGAGCAAATTTTAAATGATTTACCGATTTATAAAGCTTAAAAGAAAAACTATAACACTTATTAATGGTACTTATTTTTTCCTATATCTTCCCCAATTGAGAACGCATATATTTATAACTTAGGGGTGGCAAGTGGGCCGGGCCCGGTCCTAAGTGGGCTTCGCGGGCCCGGTCCTAAGTGGGCCGGTCCTATGCGGTCCGGTCCTAAACGGTCCCGGGCTTCGCGGGCTTATTGTTGGAACCGGCTCGGGACCGGGACCACTAACTAACGGTCCCGGGTTAAGTGGGCCGGTCCCGGGGCTAAACGGACCCAAACGGGCCTAAACGGGCCCAGCAGAAACTTTGTATTTTTACTTTTTTTTTATAGAAGCTAGAGAAAAAAAATAGTAATAAAGATATATAAGCTATATTCGATTTATATACTATATATACATCTTAATATATATATATATATATATATATATATATATATATACACACATAGTATACATCTTAAAATATACTATATATACATCTTAAGATATACTATATATATATAGTATAATATAGTAGATCTTAAGATATATATACATCTTAAGATATATATATATATATATATATATATATAGTAAGATGTATATATAGTATATCTTAAGATGTATACTATCGAATATGACTTATAAACTATGTATATATATTATAGTATATATATAGTATATTATAGTATATATATACATCTTAAGATATATATATAGTTATATACACACTATACTATATATACATAGTATATTCGATATACTATACTATATATACATATATATATAAGCTTATATATATATATATATATATACTATATATACATATATATATAAGCTTATATATATATACTATACTATACTATATATACATCTTAAGATATATAAGCTATATTCGATTTATATACTATATATACATCTTAAGATATATATATATATATACACACACTATACTATATATACATAGTATATAAGTCATATTCGATAGTATACATCTTAAGATATACTATATATACATCTTAAGATATATATATATATATATATATATATATATATATATATATATATATATATACACACACACACACATATATATACACACACACTATACTATATATACATCTTATATATACACACACTATACTATATATACATAGTATATAAGTCATATTCGATAGTATACATCTTAAGATATATATAATATATATAGTAAGATGTATATATATTATAGTATAGTATAGTATATATAGTATATCTTAAGATGTATATATATCTTAAGATGTATATATAATATAATAGATGAAAGTACCTAGGCTCTGATACCATTTTAACATGATCAAGTGAAGATATATAAGTTATATTCGAATTATATACTATATATACATCTTAAGATATATATATATATATATATATATATATATACACACACACACACACACACACTATATATATATATAGTATATAAGTCATATACGATAGTATACATCTTAAGATATACTATATATATATCTTAAGATATATATATATACACCCACACTATACTATATATACATCTTATATACACACACACTATACTATATATACATAGTATATAAGTCATATTCGATAGTATACATCTTAAGATATATATAATATATATAGTAAGATGTATATATATTATAGTATAGTATAGTATATACAATATATACAACTTAAGATATATAAGCTATATTCGATATACATATATATATATATATATATAAGCTTATATGTATACTATACTATACTATAATATATATACATCTTAAAATATATAAGCTTCATCTACCTCTGGTTGTGATTCAGCAAGTCCAAAATTTCTTCTTTCCGTACGGATCCAATCTCTGAAAAGTACTGATTTTTCCAAGCTCTCTCTCATAGACGCTCTATAATCACCGAGCTGAAGTCTTGCTTGACTGAAAGCGCTCTCTGATGCCACTGTTGAAGCTTGAATAGTTAAAATATCTCGGGCCATCCTTGAAAGAATCGGAAAGTGCTTTTCTTTGTCCTTCCACCATTCCAAAATATTAAACGAGCCGTCGGGATTCACTTTCTCAATTCCCTGTGACAAATAAACTTCAAGCTCATTTAGTTGTGAAAAATCACTAGTACTAGAACCTTGAGAACCCCTTAACCCTGCCCAAGCACTAAGTGCTCTTACTCCCCTCAGTTCTTTTAGATGATTGAGAACTAGAAGAAGAAGGAGTTGGAACATTTGGTCTAGCATGATCTAATGCAACTTGATAAGCATTATAAATAGTTTGAACATTTATTTTAATTGAGGCTATTGCATTCGGAAGTTTAGACAACTCCTCATCTTCAAGTGCTAAACCATTATAAACAGTTTCATACCAAAATTGAGGACCTCCTAATTTCATAGTAGGATTTAACAATGCAGCAATAACATAAATAGGGGGAATAGGAAAAAAATATTTTTAAAACTTTTTTCTCATGGAATCAATAGCAAGTTGATAAATTTCTCTACCCTCTGAAAAAGGATCAAACAAATTTGCAAGTTCTGCAATATAAACTAAACAGTTAGAAATAGTAGGATAATATTGCCCAGAAAATTCATTTGTAGCAATATGAAATTTTTCTAAAAAATCTACAAGCATTTTAACATTAGCCCAATCCGCATTTGTAAGGTGCTCATCATCATCACTTACATGAGCATTAAACGTTGAGTTTATGGGGTTTCTATATTCATATGCAATAACTAAACTTTCATACATGTAATTCCATCTAGTTGGACAAGGTTTAGGAACCTTTCTTTCTCTTAGGCCAAATTCATCGCATCTTTTAAAATATTCTCTAAGTCTATTTTTACGGTTTGAATAAAAAAGCCAATTAAGAGCCATTTTAACCTTTTCAATTTCAACATTTAAAATTCGCATACCATCACCCACAATTAAATGGTAAATATGACAAATACATCTAACATGAAAAATATTACTAAATATAGGACTTAGTATAGTGGTAAGTAAGGCTACAACATTTGTGTTACTAGTAGCATTATCCATTAAAACTGACATTATTTTATCACTAATGCAAAAATATCTACAAATATCCGCAATCGTGCTAGAAATAAACTGCCCTGTGTGACGTGAATTAATTATTCTATAAGTAATAATGCGCTTTTGCATTATCCAATGCTCATCAATCCAATGACTGGTGACAGTAAGGTAATCACAGTCATTACCACTTCTACCAATATCAGTTGTAATAGCAAGACGACAATTTATATGAGTAAATAAATAGCGCAAATATTGTTCATATTCATGTTTATATTTATAAATATCACTCTTTACGGTTGTGCGAGGAAAACCTTTATAAGTAGGATTATAAATTTTTCTAATATAATGCACAAAGTGGGGGTTAGAAAGAAAACTATAGGGTAAGCACATAACAGTGACCATTTTTGCCAATTCTTCCCGATCTTTTTTTGGATCATAATATAAAATACCACCGGTAACAGTGTTAATTTCCGGTTGAAATTGATTTGACCCGGTACTAAGGTCAGCCTGACTAGGTGCACTTGTCCCCTCAACCAAAGCTTTCACACGAAAATATCTAGCTTTATCTTGAGGGTGTAGCAATATGTTATGTGTCTAGCCCCCCCCCCCCCCCCCCTCCCCGAACTTCCAACATATTGAAAAACTACCTCTTTGCCACAAGTTTTACACTTAGCCCTTTTTTCTTCTCTTAGTTGAGTAAAAAATTACCAAACAAGATATGTTTCTGCCCATTTAGGAGGTTGTCTAGAAAAAGTAGGGGCACTAATAGGAGGGTCAGACGGGGGATCATCTAGATTATTATTAGTTGGGTTAACTTCAGGAGCAGGACTAGTGGGTGTATCATCATCCGGTTGCGTTTTATCAAAATCTATTTTTTCATCATCATTTTCATCAATAGTTGGATTACCATAAAGAGCATTCATATATTCATGGTTTAATTGTTCACCGGGTGCAATATTATAAAAAAATTGACTCTCGGTAAATTGTAATAAACTATTATCACTATCAAGAATAGGAGGTATAGGACGGGTAACATGTTTGGGTCGGGGAGCCAGGGGAAGTGGAGGAGGAACATATTGGCCACTAGATTCACCACTCTTCGATTTTCCCTTATTTTTACTAAACATATTTTTTAAGGAATAAGCCATCTTAATTAATCAAGCAAAGTAAATAAAATAAATTAAATTATAATATTAAAACTTAAGAGTTGGAACGAGTTTACCGAATTGACGAACAACTTGTTGGAAATTGATTATCGTTGAAGACTTCAATTCACCAACTTCACAATTGTTTCACGAATTGTAACAATAAAGTAAGCAATAGTAGCAATTATAGAAGTAAATTAGAGAGAGATTGTGATAGATTGATGATTTTGTAAGAAAAAATAAAATAATATAATGATGGGGTATTTATAGTTGAAAATAGGAAAAAAGTATAATTATAAAAAGTTTGGGATTAAATCAAAGTTGAGGGGTTAAAACCAACGGCTATTTTTGACAGCCCAATGATTTTTTAAAATAGCTGTTGGGCCCGCTAAGGGACCGGACCGGTCCCGGATCCTGACGGGCCAAACAGTCCCGGGCCTGACGGGCCCAAATCATAGGACCGGCCCACGAGGCCGGACCAGGCCCGCTAAAACCGGACCAAACGGCCCTGGCCCGCTAAAACCGGACCAAACGGCCCTGGCCCGTTTAGCCGTTTGGCCCGCGGTCCCGGGCCGGTCCCGAGCCTGGACCGGCCCACTTGCCAGCCTTACCCACAAGTTATAGTAAGCATGAATATATTTCGATTTACAGGGTTATCTTGAGTAATTTCAGAATTTGACTAATGGTACTTATAATATACTTAATTAGTGATGCCAAGCTAACAGTGGAAACTATGTTGATGTTTTATTGTAGGAATAGCGTCAAATCTCTTTTTTACTGTATTAGGGGATAAGGAAGGAAATAGAATTTACGGTTTGAGACATCTTTTGAGTTTCAATTTGGGGACTGTTCTTTACGTCCTGGTAGGATTTTAAATGGTGAATTGGCGATTCAATTCTATGAGAGTTTATTCAAAAAAATAAATTTAAATCATCTATAACATATCTCTAAATTAATTATGAAACAATATATAAATGAGAATAATGTAGGAAATTGATCCTTTATAATATTTAATTTTCTTTTGACCAATCAATTGCAAATAGGAATAGCACTACTGGACCAGAGTGCAATTACTTGGTTTTACCATGCGTATATTTGTGTTATGTATCAAAAACAAGACCATTTTTATTTGGTAAACTTAATTTATTATTCTTTCATAAATATAATTGACTAAAGATTAGCATAGAGACTATCTAACTAAAAGCACGAATATTGAACTACTAAATGTTGAACGACAAAAATATCCCAAAAATATTAATCGACATTTATACCCTTAACTATTTATTTTAATTTTGACAAGATCTCACAAGGGAAGGACACAACTGGAAATATTAAATGTTAGGAAGAAGAGTTGTAATAAATAAGGACTCAACCGTGGAAGAAGTATAGTTATGAATGGAATACGAATTGCTTTTTGAGAAGGTATAAGAATTTGTCATCAATATATATATATATATATATATATATATATATATATATATATATATATATATATATAAAAGGCAACGAGAATAATTTCAAAACCAAGGACATTATTGATGGATCGATGAGAATTTAGTTACTGTGGTGCAGGTCACAATAATATCATCTAGAATTATTTTTATAGTATAATAATGGTGTTCTAATTTCTTCATCTTATATTTAGTGCGAGTGTGATTCTTACCCTAACGTTAAGAACACTATAGTTCAATCTATTTAATAAAGTTGTTGTCTCTTTTTTTTTTTGTTCGAGCAGAATATTCAAGTTATTATCTCGAGGCCAATGGATCATCTTGGGTACATTCTAACTCTTCGGCATCTTTCAAAGGCAACTAGGACAATTCGCGAAGGATGTAATTAGGCTCTATATAGCTGGTCACGACGGACAAAATTTTCGTGCAAGTCTATAATATTGGTTATAGTTAGCCTTTTTTTTTTTATAGATATTATTGGCCATCTCATCAAAGAACAACTATGATGTAAGTTTAATGATATACTTGTTTCTATGGTGCTTGAAGACTCTTTTCGTCAAGTTTTCTTTGGACGTATATATTTACAATACATTGGAGAAGAGATCTTGGCGCTATTCTAGCGCTACTTGACAATCTAATCTAATTCTTGTTTTGATGAAGACAATATGAATCAATATTGGGGATGATGGAAAAGTTGCTTCTATTACAATTAAGGCACATCTTACATATTCTTGGTCCAAAGTGCTTCAACCTATTATATATATAGAGAGAGAGTTGAATTGTGTAGATTATATATATTTTCGAGAATTTGATTTCAATCCAACTCTAATGGTTTTGGTTTTGGGTTTATGGTTTTGAAAATTTGTTATTGTTGTTATATTCTACCTGTTATTGAAGTTCCAAAGACACAACAAACTTTAACTTTACTAATACTATTACTTATAGAAATGACCTTAAGGGATGCTGAGAAATGTTTAAGGTACTTTATGGTATGTAGCGGTATATGCATAATATTATAATGGTATTTTCATTGTACGGGTAATTTATGCTAGATGTTGGACTTTAGCTATCTAATTTCGACCTACTGTCAAAATATGCAATCATAAGCACTCCATCTATTTTTTATTTCAAAATTCAACTTTGCACGAGAGTTATGTTCACATGTAAAGATAAATCATTATGATAAAAGTTGTGCATGCGTCTTATTAAAAAATTGATGAGGCAACTGGGCAATTATCAAGGTTTGTTAATATACTATGTATGTTATGCAGATAAAATAGAAGCATGTTAAAGTCGTAGTAAGATGCGATCACATTGCAAATTTCTAAAAACTACAAGTACAAATATTATATATCTAACTAACTTAACTAAATAATGATTTTCTTTTCAGTTTCAAATGATGTTTTTTCAAGTTCAGATGATATTTTTTCAAGTTCATAGATGACGTCCAATTATTCTTTTCAAGTATTATGATAATGTTTTTTATGATAATGTAAAAACATTATTTTTTCGCATTTAAATAATTCTTTCTCATGTATATAAATAATTGACTAAACATCAACATATCATTATTTACGTACAACGGATGTTCGTAGAAACTAGTTTTATTATAAAAGCACGAATATTTCACGCTAAATGTTGAACGACTAAAATATCCTTGAAATATTGATCGACTTTTATGCCCTTAATTATTTGTTTAATGAAGCAAGTTAAAGGTGGATATAATTGTAATTAATCACGATTTTTCTTTTATTGAAAACTCTGGATCGAAGTGTAGTTAAAGAATCCGTATTTGCCAAGAATACGTTTTGCTAATGAGTCAAAATTCTAATAGGAATTCATTGCATAGTTGATGACTTTCTCTATTCCTACTAACAAATTTGTTTTAGGTTTTAAAACGCTATCTCACACAAACTGTTCAAGACTCAAATAAACACGAAGTTTCTTTTTCATCTTCATGATTTCCAACTTCCCATATTCTTTATCTCCTGCAAGATGGTGTTTTAATCTTCAGGTTATTAAAGCTATTTCTCTATCTTGGATTTTGCCTTTTAACATTTTTTATTAAAAAAATCATATTTTAAATCTTTAGATAATAAAGCATTGTCTATACATTGATTAGTTTCCTCGATCTTTTCCTTGATGCACGATGTGTCATGTTCGTTGATAATTTTTGTTGGTATTTTCTATATTATAACTGTATTTGTGAAATTCCAAATCATAAGAATATAAAAATTATTTGCCTAACATGTCCTAATGTAACGACCTGACCGGTCGTTTTGAGCAATTGCATCTGCTCAGCTATTTGAAGTCTTGAGCAGCATCGTACGATGTATTATGACTTGTGTGAATCGTCGATTTTGATTTTCAGGTTGTTAGAAATTGATTTGGAAGAATGAATTTCACGATTGAAGCTTTAAAGTTGAAAGAGTTGACCAAATTTGACTTTTTAGCATTTGACCCCAGATTGGAGTTTTTATGGTTCCGTTAGGCCCAAATGATAATTTTGGACTCGGGCGTATGCCTGGATTTGCATTTAGATGTTTCTAGAAGGTTTCAACGCTAATTGGCGAAAATTAAAAATTTGAAGGTTTGGAAAGTTCATAAGTTTAACCAGGAATTGACTTTGATGATATCAGGTTTGGATTGTGGTTCCGGGAATTTGAATAGCTTCGTTATGTCATTTGGGACTTGTGTGCAAAATTTGAGCTCATTCCGGGTTGATTTGATATGTTTCGGCACAGGTTTTGAAAGTTAAAAAGTTCAAAGTTCATTAAGTTCGATTTGAGGTGCGCTTCGTCGTTTCGATATTGTTGTGTGTGATTTGAGGCCTCAAGTAGGTCCGTGTTGTGTATTGAAACTTGTTGGTATATTCGGACGGGGTCCCGAGGGACTCGAGTGAGTGATCATTTTGGCAAAGTTGTTTCCTGCTGATTTCTGGTGTTATAATTCTTCATCGCGTTCGCGACTAGCTGATTGCGTTCGCGTAGGTTGTGGGACTGATCTTATCATGCCCCGACCTCGGGGAATGCGACCAGCGCTAAACCGAGATAACCCGGTCAAGCAAGCCTGCTAGATACTTTCTGCTCGACCTTGCCCATGAATAGAGTGGAGATATATCCCATTATTTAACCATTGAGAGGATTTCATAATCAACACCAATCACATTACCATTGATAAATTCTTTCACGATTTTTTTTTCCTTCTAAAATATTTTTACACATTCATAGTTTAGAAGTGAAAATATGTGATACAATTCCAACATTTCTAGTTTGATTTTTGTTTGCCAAAATCAAGATATAACCCACACTATGTCTACGGAGCCTCTAATTAAGTAATACAGAAGAGTATTATGGAAGTGCCAGCGACAAGGCCCCGGCTATACCTCAAAATACTGTACACATGAATCCAAAAGATACAAGACCCCGATATGAAGTGGGGCTCACCAAATCTGCTGAGAGGAGTATGTACTGCTATCATCAATCGATGCCGCATGCCGTGGAACCACCTGCATCCATTAAAAGATCCATCTCCCATGGAAATAGGGATGTGAGTACATGTAGAATAGTACTCGTATGTAAGGCAGACAGAACAATATATGAAAATACGGTAACTCAAATAAGAAGCAAATGAAGTACATTAAGAAACTACGAAACGACCCATAGAATCACATGTCAAGTCTTATTATACTTACATCATTATGAACTTCTTTTGACATCAAGTGAGCCATATGAACTATGCGTGGGATACAAAATATAATATAAATGTAACAACATGTACAAACAAAGGCAATGAAAGTGGCACCTATTATTTGTGCCGCCTATGCGTCTCACCAGACCGTCCATAGCCCTCTCTTAACATGCACCTATGCGTTTCACAAACCGTCCATAGGATCTATCCATACTATGCACCTATGCGTTTCATAGACCGTCCATAGGTTCTATTCATACAATGCACCTATGCATTTCATAGACCGTCCATAGGGTTCATTCATACCATACACAATGCACCTATGCGTTCAAAGACCGTCCATATGGCTCATAACAGATCATTATGCACATGACCATATATAAGCTCAAGCGACATGATTAACATTACATTTAAGGTCATAAGTTCTTGAATCATTGGAATACTTCATGTTTATGCTTATCATGGAGAAACACAGCTCGTTACATTAGCACATATACGGTAGATAAATGAGTAGATTTCAATGGCACATGGGCCAAATTCTTTTTCCATAAGATTCATCATCATTTAGCATATGACATCTCTCTTTTATCTCGTTATATACTCTCTTGCCATCTTAAGGTCATTAGCTAAGTTCATGATTCTTGGGAACTTAACATCGAAGTCATTTTTATTTATTATTTTATAAGCATACATACTATGATTGACACCATTAGAACATACAATGCCTAATAATTCTCATTTTGGCAAACAACCACATTTCATGTTCATACTATCACTTCCTTTTACTTGCCATGGGTGACCATAGAATATTAAGAGCATTTAAAACATTTAGGAACTCCATAGCCTTTACTCATGAGAACGTAAGAGTTTATGACACATTGAAAATGCTTATAAAAGAGAGCATGGTGATCTACGATTGAAACAATGGTTCAAATCATAGGTATTAGTTTAGAATAACCACATTTGAACATGACTTGAGTACATGAGCCTTTTAGGCAAATCTATTTTCGAAGTCAATTTGGAACAGTTGAATCAAGGCTCATTTCATAATCTTTCACACATCAATTCATTTTATTGGCACCATTGGCCACAAGTATAACTTTCGTTCTTGACACGGTGGCCACACTTTATATCTCCAACTCACTTCTCTCACTTTCAAGCATCTTTATAGATTATCAATCATAAGAGCATTTGAAATCAAGGCCTTAAGTATATATATACGAGCAATAGGAGTTTTAGGCGCATTGAGTATTATTTCCAAATTAAGCATAATGGACTTTCATTTGAAACATAAATTGAAGTTATAACGCTTTAACACATAAACCATACTCGAACACATTCTCAAATGAGATCATGGTGAGATAGGAGTAATTGGAACACGTTTTGAGTACATACATCTTTCGACACTTTGCTTACTCGGTATAATCGAATTTATTAGGAACAACTCGAAACATGGGAATTAGGGACCTGGGCCAACCATACTTGAAACTTACGGGAACATCATGGAATTCAATTCTAAGAGAGAGGTTTTAGCCAACATACCTGAATTCCGCCCCTTAATAATAGTACGATGGTCCACCATACTAAACAACTTCAATCTACAACAATGCAACACAATTGCACCAATATTGGCAAGATTTCTATACTTTAAGTCATTTAGACTTTTTATCAAATATCTAATGTGTATATTTTTCTACAACCTCTAGTAATGGTGTTTATTCATCCAACAATCTCTTCTTTACACCAACAAGAGATACTACAACATCCTTCGTCCACTAACTACCTTCTTAGCACCATTATAATCATCAATGAACTCACATCCACCAAATTTTACTAATTAACTCATTACAAAAAAATTTCTACAACACCCATAATCTAGGTTAAGCACTCATGGCTTCCAATCACCATCCCATAAGTGCTAGTACTTATTTCTTGCTCATATATTCACTAACAATCCATGCATGTAGGTTTAAGGGTGAAAGATTACCTCTTGTAGACCAAATCTTGAAAGACAACTTTTGGGATGTTCTTGAGATTTTGAAGAAATCCTATGGAATCGAATCAAAACCTTGTTGTAACTAGTGATTGGGAAGTGAAATTATCATAAAAACACACTTAAAAACTCACCTTAGGTGTGTATTGGAAGCCTTGGCCGGATGGGTGATGGAGAGAAAGCCCTAGTCTTGAAGAAATGACTTAGCCTCTCTCTCTCCCCAACCTTGGGGGTATTTATAAGGTTCCTACATGCGCGGCCATACACCTGAGCAAGTGACCGCGCATCTGGTCGTGCACACAAGGCAAAAAAAACCCCTTTTGTACGTGACCGCATATGGCTTAGGTCCGGTAAAATGGCCATAACATTCTGTATACATATCAAATGACAAACGGTTTGATGCGTTGGAAACTAGACTCAAATGGCTTTTATTTTATAGGTATATCACCACTTAAGCCTTTATAGTTTGGTAGATACATGCGTTTCAAGTCAGATCTTGTGAAAAGTTATTTGAAACTTTAGCCCATTGCATAGCTCTTAACTTGGCTTAGTTCTAGGGATCTCCTTAGACCCTGACAACATCCAATACACATCCTACACTTAATATTTTGATCATCTAAGTTGTTCTAGTCCTTAACCTCTCGTGGAAGGCAAGACGACACATAAGCGACTTGTGAGCGCGCTTATGGCCTCAGACTGATAGGAAATTCGAGGGGCCTCACAGGTCTTCTTCGCGTTCGCATTCTCTTCTACGTGTTCGCGTAGTGTTTGGCTGAGCTGGGCAGTCAATGGCCTCTTATTCGCGTTCGCGATGTTTCTACCGCGTTCGTGTTGTTCTGTCTTCTGTGTGTATCGCATTCGCAAGGCTTGTGCCGCGAACGCGTAGAGTTATTTGTGGCAGTGTATGTTTGTGCATCGCGATCATGAGGGTACTACCACGATCGCATAGAATACCACTAGGCAGTGCATACAAGTACTCTATTTTTAGACCTTGAGTCATTTTATCATATTTTGAGCTATAGAGCTCGGATTGGAGCGATATTTGAGGCAATTTTTACCATATGGATCGGGCTAAGTGTTCTCTACTCATTTTTTTATTATATTTTATGAATCTATCTTCATTTTTGGCATTTGATTGAGGGTTACAAGAGAGAAATTGGGGGGTTTTGTCTAAAGTTTTGTAGAGTGAATTTTTGAGTTTTGAACATCGATTCAGAGTTAGATTTGAGTGAAACTAGTATGGTTGGACTCGTAATAGAATAGGTTGTCGTATGAGTTTCATCGGGTTCCGAGGCACGAGCCCGGGTTTGACATTTTAGTTGACCTTGGGCTTTTGAGTAAAGATTAAACCTTCATCAATTGGAATTGTTTCCTTAGGCTTTATTTGATGTATTTGAGTTGCTTTTGGATAGTTTCGATCCGTTTAGAGGTCGGTACGCGCATAATGGCATTTTTGGAGTATTGTTTTGCTTGCTCGGTATTGGATTTGGTTTGTTCGAGGTAAGTAACACTTCTAAACTTGGTGCTGAGGGTATGAACCCCTGAATATACGTGATATGTGTTTGGTGTTGAGGTGATGCACATGCTAGGTGATGGGCATGTGGGCGTGCACCGTGTGAATTATGACTCGATTATTTCTGTGGTAATGTATAGTTATCTAATCTTATTTGTATCTATGAAATATCTACGTGCTAGAGTAATTGAGTTGTGATCCATGTTAGAAACCATGTCTAGGATATATGCTTATCCTGTTAAGTCCCACTGAGGTTATTTCTGCTGTTGAGTTATTTGCTTACATTGCAATTACATACTCAGTCATACTCATTTATTTGCATATCATATCTCAAACTCTGTTACTATTTATTGATACATCATATCATCACTTTGGGCTGATTTTTCATGACATTGTGAGCCCAAGATACTGGAGAGATTGATGACTGAGTTGGGGCCTGAGGGCCGTATTGTGAGTGGTATTGATGGGATCGGGCTGCACGCCGCAACATGATTTATTATTCTTGGGTTGGATCTGCCTTATATTATTGATTCATGATGGGATCGAGCTGCACGCTGCAACACGCTTCATTGATTCATGTCAAGATTTGGCTTATTATAGTGCTTGGGCTGGATTTGTCCCTCCGGAGTCTGCACACCCACAGTGAGCACAGTTGCTATTGATTCATTTGGGCTAGATCTGCCCTGGGCTGGATTTTCCATGTACAATGCTGAGTGACTGAGAGTTTTAAGGGCTGGATCTGCCCTATTCAGTGATGAGTGACTGAGTGTGTCGAGTGATTGAGCGTGATGAGTGAAAAGTGTGAGACAGTGAGATTGAATACTTAGAGAGTGTGATTACATGAGTCCTTCACTATGATGCATTGCATTTGACATGCATATTTGACATACAGGCATAGAGATGTATTCTCTCATGCTATACGGTATTGTGACATTCATGATCTGACATGTACATTAGACATGTAGGCATTGAGATATATATTCCTCATGCTAGACGACATATGATAATTGATGACTTCACATACACATTGACATGTAGGCATAGAGATGTACTTTGCTCAAGCCATTTGATAATGAAACATCTTATCTGTTATTGAAAGTTTTTGGGAAAAATCACAGTTTTCAAACTTATTCATATTTTTGGTATTTCCGGTGAAAGATTTGGGATTTACTACTATACTTGAAAATCATGCCTACTTTCCATAAATGTGAACGAGCTGAGCATTATATCACTGAATTATTTCTTTTACTATTGTTATCATATTGTTATGAACTGTTGCTGGTTATTAGAGTTGGACTCTACTTCCGCAGGAGCATAATCTATTTTCTAGTTAAATACATTACAAGATGTTTTTCCATACTTTTCGCATGAACCTTGTCCTACCTCGTTACTACTTTCAACCTAAGGTTAGGTTTGTTACTTATTGAGTACATGGGGTCGGTTGTACTCATACTACACTTTTGCACCTTGTGTGTAGATGTTGAAGCTGGTGTTGCTGCATGTGGCGGGAGCTATCCTGGAAGATGTACCTGTGTTCCGGTTATAGCTGCCTCTCGTTCTTAGAAGCTTTAGATTTATAAGTCTGTTCATGTACATTTTGAACATATGATGTATTTATTTCACATCAGCTTTATAAACTCTAAGTCTTAGAAGCTCATGATTTGTACTACCAATCCTTGGGATTTTGTATAAAATCTCAGTTATTTCATTATTTATTTTCTCAGTTAAATCTCATTCGAATAGGATTGTTGCTATTTGGCTTACCTAGTGGGTTGGGTTAGGTGCCATCACGACTAGTTGGATTTTGGGTCGTGACAAGTTGGTATCAGAGCTCTAGGTTCATAGGTTCTACGAGTCATGAACAAGTGTCTAGTAGAGTCCTTACGGATCGGTATGATGACGTCCATACCTATCTTCGAGAGGCTATAGGGCATTTAGGATAAACTTCCCATCTTTCTTCCTCATCGTGCGGCATTGATTCAGCTTGAAGTGTAACTCTTTGAATTCCTTCCACGCACTCGTATGCGCATGTGAGCACTCGGTATCAACTGTGCATCGACGGCTTGTGGATTCCATGGATGAGGTGTGAGATGTGCTTTCTGTGTTTTGGTGATGGACCAGTCTAGAGGACTTGAGGCCGGGTTTTGACTGTAGCTTGAGCACAGAGATTTCAGTTATGTGAGCACATGCTTTTGGACTTATATGTCCGGTAGTGTCCCTATGAGTGGAATTTGTGGCTCGATGAGTGGTTGGATGGCTATATAATGAGTATGATGTGACTGTGGGATGTGTTCAGATGGTTTGAATGTGACGGGAAGAGTTTTCTTGGGATGTGAAAAAGACTATTGGGTGCTTGACTTTATTTTGGATGTGACGTATAGTCTCGAGTTATGAGTGTATTAAAGGATCTTTCGTGTTGTTTATTTGTGGAGCGAAGTAGATTCTCAGGTCTTGTTGATGATTTCAGACTCAGGAAGATTAAGTGATTGCATAGCAGTTGTGATTGTGAAAGGGTATAGAGAGATGTCAGTTTGAGGCTAAATAGGCGGGTTACAACCTACGGGGTAATTTACGGATGTGTGATCCTTATGATGTTGTGTGGAGGCTTTCTTTTCTACTAGTGGGTTATGTTTGTACGATTTGAGTATGGATCGGTTATAATAGTTAACCTAACCATCACGAGGATGAATGCGAGCTTAGCAGATAATTTGAAGTATTATATAGTTTGTGTTACATGGGTTTATGAAGGATTTAGTTGAACCTCACGGTGGTATTATGGCAGTAATAGAGAATGGGCATTGTGGAATTGCGTGTTTTGATCTATGGCCTTGAGCCAAGTGGGGTAGTCTGCTATCGACGATTTAATTACATGGTTATGTGTTGTATTGGTTTCAGTCTGAGGCATACTTGTAGATCGATTATGACTTATAAATGTTAGTTTTGAGGATGACTTAAGCAAGGAAATTTCTGGATGCATGATGTATTACACTTACTTTATGGGTATATGGGAACCGTTGAATGATTGAGTTGTTATTCATGAAGGATGTAGTGCGCATGGAGTAGGATTCACTCGGTTGCTTGGAGGTGTGGATTACTTCTTTGGGTGTTGTCGTGCTAATGAGGCACAAGTCGTTCGGCCTATTTGGGCGGTGCAATTGAGATTTGAGAAGAGTGGAGGACTCTCGACAAGGTTCTAATGGATTCAAGATTTATATGTGGCAAGTGAGAATTTTCTGGATTTGTATATGGCTAAGATCAGGGATTTGCATTGGATGGTGTCAGGACTCACATTGTTTCTGTATCACTATGAATTCTGCATTTCATTATCAGGAAGGTAAAGGAAACAATCTTAGGTTCACATGAGGTCTCTTCAGAGTGGGTGTCTCGATTGTGGTACTTTAGGGTGCTAAGAGGGAATACAACGGTTTATGGGCCTTAGGGTAGTGTGGTTTTATGCTAGGGCCTTGTATGGTGAGTTTTGGTTGAGGATCGTGGTGTTCTTGCAAGGGAAAGTGTCAACTTGAGGGTAATTCAGAAGAAACTCGGAGAGATAGGATAACTTGGTAGTAGCTTGGATCAACACGGTAATGGATATGATCGGTTCTTTGGGTACTTATGATGCGGTGAGCCTTTACATGTGTTTTGTGGCAATGCTCTTAGATTTTGGCGACCTGCATGACTTGGATGAGTAAGGGAGATTCAGTTCTTATGGCTTGGTTATGTGCGAATGGGTTTCGAAGGGTTCTCGATGGTTTCTACCATGGTTTGAGATGGATATTTCCTACTGGCATTAGGAGCATGTTACATGTTATGATTTTCTCCTGGATGGGATCAAGTGGAAGGCTCCTGGCTAATTGAGCATGTATTCTGCTTATGACTCAGAGTTTATTATGAGATTCTCATACTTTTCATATTATGGCATGATAGATGCGGTGTGTTGTGTGGGAATGAGATTTGCATGTGCAAGGTCACGATTCAGTTTTGAAGGGAAGGTCATGAATTCTTAGGCAACATGGACGGTTTTAGATGAATAGATGAATAATATTGCTACTTGGTATTGCCTGAGGAGAGTGTATATTTCAGAAGGTGCACTGAATGTTGACTTACAGATGCTTCATTGGTATTGCGGTACTTGTCTTGTTGACCGACTGCTGATATTCAAATTTTTACTATGTGGCACGGAAGAATTATAGAAGTATTCCTCATGGGATGATCGGGTATGAGAGATGTGTTAGACATTCAAGCGGTGAAGTTGGGATCAGATATGGTGATTCGTGTGTTCTATGGATTTGGAGCCTGGGAGTTCTTAGAAGCAGATCGTTTCGTGGTTGCGTACTGTGAAGATGTGGCCAATGCTAGCCAAATGATAGTATGTGTTATGGCTAGGTCATTGTGTACTTTAAGAGGATTATTTATCTATTTGTGGATGACCAGGGTTGATTTGAGGATGTGTATTCTACTCCGGGTCGGGTTTGTTGACTCAGCACGGTTAGTATTGAGGGGGGGAGTCATTTGGTTTGAATGAGCTTGTTCATGTTCCGATATGTTCTATGCATTCCTCTTTTATGATACGAGGAGTTGTGGTTTGTGGATTATGTGCACACATGGTGCGGTTCTGTTTGGGCCTTATAGCGGACTTCGTGTGATTTGGTGATTTGGGGTGTGGAATGGGTGATTGTTCCTTGGTTATGGTCTTTCCGGACTGTGGTATATTGTGTTGTTTGCTTCTCCATAGTTATGGTCATGCACTTATGTACTTGGCATCGAATTGCTTATGGTTGTTGATTTTGAGCATTGGGGACTCGAGGTTTTTCATTTGGATCGGTGTTTGGATTGGTCACATATTGCAGCTTGGCTATGATAGGATATGATCCTTTGTGATATATTCGTGTGTTTTGGTTTAACTGTGTGTGATGGGTTCTTAGCATTACGTTGTGGTGGTACTTGTTGATCTTGTGGGACGGTTCTCTCATTTGAGTCATTTTCCATGTTTGAGTACATTTGAATTGTCGCTTATTAGTGCACGGATTGCACGGTTTGTGGCTTTAGGTTGTGTTGGTGTGACATGTCAATAGAATGGCTGAGCTAGATGTACTTGTTGATCTTGTGGGACGGTTCTCTCATTTGAGTCATTTTCCATGTTTGAGTACATTTGAATTGTCGCTTATTAGTGCACAGATTGCACGGTTTGTGGCTTTAGGTTGTGTTGGTGTGGCATGTCAATAGAATGGTTGTGCTAGATGAGATGAGGTCATTGGACCTAGACTGGGTACTATCGGATTTGATTACAGTAAGTATGGAGAAATAATTTTTGAAGTCGGCTTAGAATTTGGCTTTGGGTTCTTATCGGGCAAGAGAGCTCCACGACTTGTTAATCTGATGGGTGGTTATGAGTTTATGTATGTTTCTTACATCATTGGCAGTGTACGAAGGTTATAGAACGGTGTTTTGTTCGATATGAGGTTTATTAACGGCATTGGGTGTTTTGAGCAGCTATTGCGGTCAGAAGTTATTGCTATAAGTATTCGAGTTATGTGGTATATTATGTGATTACATCTTGGGTTAAGATTATGGCTCGATATAGCTTGTTCAGACTTATACAATGTGTAAATGTGAGATTAAGTTATTGTAAGGGATTCCGGATGTTGAAAATTGGGTTCTAAGGCTTACAGACTAAGGTTAAAGTAATGATCTTCAGTTATGTTGTGTTGTCAGGCCTATATGGAATAGGGTAACATGGGATCACCCCCGGGTATGTGCATGGTAAGATCACACGGCAGTTTGATGGCTTTTGAATGACTCTTGGCACGTTCGAGGATGAACATATGTTTAAGTGGGGGAGAATGTAATGACCCGATCAGTTGTTTTGAGAAATTGTATTCCGTTCAGCTATTTGAAGTCTTGAGCAACATCGTATGATGTATTATGACTTGTGTGAATCGTCGGTTTTTGGTTTTCAGATTGTTCGGAATTAATTTGGAAGAATTAATTTCATGATTGAAGCTTTAAAGTTGGAAGAGTTGACCAAGTTTGACTTTTTAGTATTTGACCTCGGATTAGAGTTTTGATGGTTCCGTTAGGTCCGGATGGTGATTTTGGACTCGGACGTATGCCCGAATTTGCATTTAGATGTTTCTAGAAGGTTTCAGTGCTAATTGCCGAAAGTTAAAAATTTGAAGGTTTGAAAAGTTCATAAGTTTTACCGGGAATTGACTTTGATGATATCGGGTTCGTATTGTAGTTTCAGGAATTTGAATAGCTTCATTATGTTATTTAGGGCTTGTGTGCAAAATTTGAGCTCATTCCGGGTTGATTTGATATGTTTTGGCACGAGTTTTGGAAGTTGAAAAGTTCAAAGTTCATTAAGTTCGATTTGAGGTGTGATTCGTTGTTTCGATGTTGTTGTGTGTGATTTGAGGCCTCGAGTAGGTCCGTGTTGTGTTTTGAGAGTTGTTGGTATATTCTGACGGGGTCCTGAGGGGCTCGGGTGAGTTTCGGATGGGTTTCGAATCATTTTGGCACTATTGTGTCCTGCTGATTTCTGGTGTTACAGTTCTTCATCGTGTTCGTGACTAGCTGATCGTGTTCGCATAGGTTGTGGGGACTGGTCTTCTCCCCGTTCGTATTCTCTTCTACGCGTTCGTGTTGTGTTTGGCTGAGCTGGGAAGTTGATGGCCTCTTATTCGCGTTCGCGTAGTTCTGTCTTTTGTGTGTATCGCGTTCGCGAGGCTTGTGCTGTGAACACGTAGAGTTATTTGTGTGGTGTATGTTTGTTCATCGCGATCACAAGGGTACTAGAGGGAAGTTGATTGAAGGTTTCAAGAGAAAAATAGAGGGTTTTTATCTAAAATTTTGTAGAGTGAATTTTTGAGTTTTGAACATCGACTCGGAGTCGGATTTGAGTGAAACTAGTATGGTTCAGCTCATAATTGAATGAGTTGTAGGATTTTGTGAGTTTTGTCTGGTTCCGAGGCGCGGACCCGAGTTTGACTTTTGGTTCACTTTGGGGTTTTGAGTAAAGATTCGACCTTTATCAATTGGAATTGTTTCCTTAGGCTATATTTGATGTATTTGAGTTGCTTTTGGCTAGTTTCGATCCGTTCGGAGGTCGGTACGCACGGGATGGTATTTTTGGAGTATCATTTGGCTTGCTCGGTATTGGATTTGTTTTGTTTGAGGTAAGTAACACTTCTAAACTTGATGCTGAGGGTATGAACCCCTGAATATACGTGATATGTGTTTGGTGTTGGGGTGACGCACATGCTAGGTGACTGGTGTGTGGGCGTGCACCATGTGAATTGTGACTCGGTTATTTATATAGTACTGTGTAGTTACCTAATCTTATTTGTATCTATGAAATCTCTACGTGCTAGAGTATTTGTATCTATGAAATCTCTACGTGCTAGAGTAATTGGGCTGGATCTGCCCTGTATTATTGATTCATGATGGGATCGTGCTGCACGCCACAACAGGCTTCATTGATTCATGCCAGGATTTGGCTTATTATAGTGCTTGGGCTGGATCTGCCTCTTCGGAGTCTGCACACCCAAAGTGAGCGCAGTTGCTATTGATTCATTTGGGCTGGATTTGCCTTGTACAGTGCTAAGTGACTGAGAGTTTTGAGGGCTGGATCTGCCCTGGGCTGGATTTGCCCTGTTCAGTGCTGTGTGACGTAGTATGTCGAGTGATTGAGCGTGATGAGAGGAAAGTGTGAGACAGCAAGACTGAGTACTCTGAGAGTGTGAGTACATGAGTCCTTCACTGTGATGCATTGTATTTGACATGCATATTTGACATACATGCATATAGATGCATTCTCGCATGCTATACGGTATTGTGACATTCATGATCTGACATGTATATTTGACATGTAGGAATTGAGATGTATATTCCTCATGCTAGACGGCATATGATTGTCACGACCCAAAATCCAACTAGTCGTGATGGCACCTAACCCAACCCGCTAGGTAAGCCAACTTTCAATTATCCAATTCCAATAATAATTATTAAAGCAATTTAAGCGAATAAAGATCTTAATCTTATACATCCCCAAGAAATGGTAGTACAAATCATGAGCTTCTATGAATAGAGTATACAAAGCGGAAATGAAATAATTACATAGTCTGTTTGAATAATACATAAACAGAGCTTTTATAAATCTAAGGCTACCATGAACAAGAGACAGCTACAACAGGAACGCTGGTACATCTTCAAATCCTGCAACCATCGGCACATCAACAACAACAGCCAACATCTGTACACAATATGCAGAAGTGTAGTATTAGTACAACCGACTACATGTACTGAGTAAGTAACAAACCTAGCAGTAGGTTGAAAGTAGTGACGAGCTTCTACCAAGGTCTGAGTCCAACTTCCATAACCAACAATAGTTCGTAACAATATTAAACAAGTAATGCCAGAAGTAACTCAAAGAATAAATGCTCAGCTAAATCATGACTTCTGAAAATAGTTCTGCCTTTCAAGTACATCAATGAAAACCAAAATCGTTTACCGAAGTTACAAAAAAAATTAATAAGTTTGAAAACAGTAATTTTTCCAAAAATCCTTTCAATAATAAATAAAATATCTCATTTTCTTTCCCAGATAACCAGTGTAAAACAAATGCATCACTATGCCCATCTGTCAATATCTGTGAGAAATCATGAATAATGTGATACCGTATAGCATGAGGAAAACACATCTCTATACATATATGTCATGTGTGCATGTCAATGCAATGTATCTCAGAGATTGCATTCATGTACTCACACTCTCAAAGTACTCAATCTCATTGTCTCGCATTCTTTCTTTCTGTGCTCAGCACACTCAATCACTCAGCGCTATACAATACCTGCTGCGACGTGCAGCCCGGTCCCTGTTTATAGTCGACTGCGCTCACTGGGGGTGTGTACAGACTCATGAGGGGCTCCTACAGCCCAAGCGCTATAAGCACAGACAACTCACGTGCTGCACGGACAACTCATGTGCTATAATATCATATCTGTATCCGCACGGACAACTCACGTGCTATAATAATAGCTGGATCTGCACGGCCAACTTACGTTCTGTACGGACAACTCACGTGCTATAATAATATCTAGATCCGCACGGCCAACTCACGTGCTATAATAATATCTGGATCCGTACGGCCAACTCACGTGCAATAATATAATATATAGATCCGCATGGCCAACTCACGTGCAATAGTATTATATATATAAAGCCAACATGGCCAGCTGCGGCGTGTAGCCCGATCCCAAAAAATATGTCCTCACAATCAGGCCCTCGGCTTCCCTCAGTCATCAATCTCTCCAATCTCTCTTTCATGGGCTCAAAATGTCATGAGAATATCCAAAAATGATGATATGATGTATCAATAAATAACAACAGAGACTGAGATATGATATGCAATGAAATGAATATGACAGAGTATGAATTTTCAATTTAAAATAAATATTTCACAATAATATGACCTCTGTGGGTCCCAAATATACTGGCATATTGCCTCAACATGATTTTTAATATGCTTTTCAGCTCAATTTCTTTAACTCATATAATCACATGGAAAATGCCAAGATCATTTAACTACAAAATTCCACAGAAACAATTATGTCACAATTTCTATAGTGCACGCCCACACGCCCGTCACCTAGCATGTGCGTCACCTCTCAACAATTTACGAAATACATATATTCAGGGTTCATACCCTCAACTCCAAAATTAGAAGAGTTACTTACGTCGAACAAGCAAAATCCAATGTTGAGCAAGCTGAGCAATGCTCCAGAATTCCATTCTGCACGTATCAACTTCCAAATAGCTCGAATCTAGTCACAATTAATTTGATTCAACCCACAAAAATATAGGAATTAATTCCATATCAAAGTACTAATATTTTCCAAAAATCCAAAATTGCGCCCCAAAAATCATTCGTGGGGCCCACATCTCGAAATCCGACGAAACTCACAAAATACAATAACCCATCCAATTACAAGTTCAACCATACTAATTTCACTCAAATCCGACTCCAAATCGGTATTCAATCTTGAAAAATTATTTTGTGACATTATAGAAATTTCCTTCTATTTCTCCTGAAGATTCAATAATCTTACACCAAAAATGAAGATTAATTCATGGAATATAATCACAAGGGAGTTAAGAACACATACCCCAAGTTGTGTGGAAAAGTTCCTCTCCAAAATCGCCCAACCCGAGCTCCAAAATCCGAAAATGGGTGAAAATGTTGAACCCTCGAATTTTAAGGTTCTGCCCCAGCGATTTCCGCATCTGCGGACAAGATTTGCGCACTTGCGCATCCGCTTGTGCGAGCAAAACGTCGTATTTGCGGACTCCACTTGCTTGCCCAGTTTTCGCTTCTGCGCGCATCTGTTCGCATCTGCGCTCACACAGGTGCGGAATTTTCCCTCGCACCTGCGACCAATGCCTCACAGCCCTCTGCCCACATCTGCGCTCCTTCTCGCGCAGGTGCGATTCCGCACCTGTGAAGCATCTTCCGCACCTACGCACCTACACACCTCGCTTCAGCGCATCCCTGCTCGCAACTGCGACTACTTTTCTGCAGGTGCGATTACACTAGAAGGCTTTAGTTCCAGTAGTCTTCCAAATTCAAAAATCAATCCGTTAACCATCCGAAACTCACCCGAGGCCCTCGGATCCCCATCCGAACATACCAACAAGTTCCATAACATAACACGGACCTACTCGAGGCCTCAAATCATGCTTAACAACCTCAAAAATATGAACTACACTCAGATTCAAGCCTAATAAATTTCCGAATTCCCAAATTCTACAAACGACGCCGAAGCCTATCAAATCACGTCCGATTGACCTCATATTTTGCACACAAGTCACATTTTACATTACAGACCTATTCAAATTTTCGGAGTCGGATTCCAACCTCGATATCAAAAAGTCAAACCCCCGGTCAAACTTCCCAAAAATTCAACTTTCGGCAATTCAAGCCAAATTCCACTACGGACCTCCAAATAATTTTTCGGACACGCTCCTAAGTCCAAAATCACCATACAGAGCTATTAGAATCATCAAAATTCCATTCCGGGGTCGTTTACACATAAGTCGATGCCTGAAGAATCCTCCGTAAGCAATGCTATGACGAATGAACACATCTGATCTGATGTAAATATACTAGCAGACCTCAAGCTGATTCCGCTTATCCCATACTGGGCTAATAACCTTCCAAGGATCCACAATAACCCTATTCATGACACATACGAACAACAGTCCAATCCGGAACAAACTCCACAGTCCACAACCAAAGGAATAGAGTGCCTTTCAGGCATATATTCTCACATTAGCGACAGTACCAGAATCTCTATACTTGGTTTCAATCCTTAACGATCAGGTGACTAACATGTCACACTTATACAAATTTCCCCGTGGGATATGCTCCCACGACCTTCCGCACAAGGTAGCAAAGTCTGCACCTCCACACCACCAACCGTACTAATTCTGTAAAGTCAACCAAGAGTCCGCAAATCAATACATGTTGCCTCTCACCACGGACACCATTCTCAGGCGACAGTAAAATAATGCCAGCTTCCTCTAAACATCTGAAATTTTTCCCAGCTCATCCGAGCTAGTGACTTCTTGTCAACACCGAACCGCAACCTTGATCCTCAATTTCCAATTCCCATGTCTCTCACTGTACCTATCATGCCTCTACGTGAGAGTACAAGAATTTCATCATAGCTTCCGAACCACCAATTGAATAAACACTTCATCATCTAGAAACCATTTCACTCCACACATTTCAGAGAAACGATGGCAACACAAAATCGAATTCCTATAACCGAAAAAAATACAAACCTCAAGTTGTGGTCTAAATCGCCATAAATCATCCAGATCCATCTATACATAACAAGGCCATTATTATCAAATGCCTCCAAATCAATCAAATTACGGTGGCTGTCAAGCCCGCACATACAACCACGAATCACCTGTATAGCTTACATACCGAAGGAATGAATAATTGCCACAATCACGCTAATTCAAACCATTACTAACCAACCCAACTTCTTCCAATTTACTCTTGATTTGCCTTAGAAATCATAATAGCTCCATTCAAAACATAACGAACTCGATCGACACTCATCCCGAGTGACCCGATCACGAGATCACATCATCTCCATACTCATGAACTATCTCATACCCTCCTTATGTGCACAACAAATCTCCAACTGGTATACCCATTCTGAAAGACCTTCAGCGAATCAGAAGCTATTTCTCCCATTCCTCCAATACTAATCCGCAGACCTGATGATAATATCAAAAATTCCCCAAGTATTCTTCACACTTCGCTGCAAAATCCCGGTCTTCAGCCACACAATGAACCCACAATTCTTAAAAACCATGCTTACATCCTTGAAGCCATTAAAACCACTATTCAAAGTCACCCACTCTGACCTGGTCCCGAATATATTCAAACTCCAATGCTCTGTTAGCATATGAACACACTCTCAAAGAAGCAACCGGCTGAATTCTTTTCCTTGTACATCATATCCACAAGAAGCATAAACTATGAGTCTTCCCAAAAACCTGCACATGAATCGATAAGGCCAAATATAGCACACATTCATCAAGTTCTTTGCCTGAATTACCCCTGATGTTTCCTTTTCTTAGTCGTAAATAATCTAACAATACACCGATAACTAGAAACCGCACAAGCAGACAACCACGCGATCCAATCGTAGATGGTGGGCTCCCTCACTTAGATTTAAGCTACCATCACATAATGTAGAACCCACAAAGATTCCTCTTTCTCAATCACCATGATCTCGCATCTTTAACCCGCCAAATTTCTCAAAATCTCTTGTTAAACTTTTCATGAACATTCCGAATTATCAGCCACAATCGCATATTCGACCTTATTCCAAGTAGTAAGCAGAACTCTTCGTAGAAACTTCATCAAAATCACGCAACCGCTAACCTGCCCATAGGAGATAGCCCACCTATGGGATTCTATACCGACATCTTCCAACGACACTGCACTAGGTACCACTATTACGAAATCAGTAAACCCTCTTGAGCCCATACTCGTCCACCAGTTGTAAAAGTCTGTTCATTTGCCATAGACATCAATTGAAAGTCCGACAATACATTCCAAACTCGAAGTCACGTTGTATCCCAAAAACGATAATCAAGTTTTCACACCCCTCTTCATTTCAAGCAAACTCCTCTCTGCCATATTCAATCTTCCTCAGTACAGTAGCCACCATCCCAAATAAAATCTGTGGACCTAGTCACTTCCCACTACGATTCCCCAAATCGCTCTAAGCTTTTCTCAAGGCATGTGGCTATCCTACCACAGAATCCATATGCTACTCTGCCACTCTCACATCGATTAAACCATCTCCTTTAAGCAACTTCTCGACCTATGCTTTTCATACTTGACCTGCTAGTAATTCAACCACCGCGAGACACCTCCACTCATGTCCTTCCTCATACTTTTCTGCCTAAATATTGCCTCAAATCAAATCCATACCTATAGCACCTGAACTAATAAATTGCTACCAACTCTAAACCTCCCAGAAGATCATCTTTCTTGAGCCATCAACATTAGAAACACCAATTTGATTTTGAAACCGCCGCACCCCCCTATCTTTGACAATCGCTTCTCAGGCACCATTTCACAATGCCCTGCCCCAAAGGAAAATCGAAGAAGACTATAACACCGGCAAAGCTTAATGCGTTCAAACAAGGATGACGATACCACATCACAAATGAGGATTCCACCACGCTGAAAATATCAAGTCTTGTTACTCCATCAACCAAGGCCTAAACATCCATATACTGATTGTCTTTCCCTGCTAGAATTAAATGCTAAACCCCTAGACTACGTACTAAGAGATCCCCCTTTCGAGTCATTCACTGGCTCGACAGATAGACAAGCACCCTACCAATACACCAACACTGTGCGATAATGATGCATGAATATCATAGCAATCTGTGCATAGCCTCAAAACTAGAGGAAATACCGACACTGAGCTAAAACGACAGAACATCCTTCCACAAGGTGACGATAATAGCTTGCCCAAACACGCAGAAAAAAGACATCCTGCACTACATCTGCAGTACCACTACAACTCCTCGATGCCCAATTGATAACAAGCGCTTCACGTCGCATAAGATTGAGTAGGAAGGAAATAAAGGCATAAGCCTCGAGGGATTCAAATCGCACGATGATGAATCAAGGAGGGAAGTGCTCCTGAAACCCCTGTAGCCTCTCGAAGATAAGTACATACGTCTTCTTACCGATCTGCAAGACTCTACTAGACTTGCTCATGACTCGTGAGACCCAAGTGAACCTAGAGCTCTGATATCAAGCTGTCACGACCCAAAATCCACTATAGATCGTGATGGCACCTAACGCCACCGTCACGCAAGCCAACAGTGATTGATCAATTTAATTACTTATTTTATTACCTTCGAAGTCACAAATTTTAATAAGAAAGGAAATTTACACTTTTAAATCCACGAGAATGTACAAAATTGTAGTTTATGAGAGAAATAAAAGGCGATGATAATATATAGAACCGTAAGCATCAACTAGTATACCCCGAAACCCGGTGTCACAAGTACACGAGCATTTACTAAGGAGTGCAATAATAATACAATATCTGTCTAGAATGTAGATGAGACAGGATAAATTAAATAATATTATGGAGACTCTATGGACTACGAGGCGTAACCTGGAATGCAGCTCACATAAAGTCTTCTCGATAGTTGCGCCTACACACCAAGATGATCACCAAATGAACCTGTCAGATCCTACACATTTAGTGCAGAAGTGCAGCATGACTATGTAAATCAACGCATACCCAGTATGTATCTAGCCTAATCCCGGAGAAGTTGAGACGAGGAGTGGGCATCGACACTTACTAGTGGTCCAATAAATCAACATGGTAAATCATAAACATATAAGAGGCACAACAGTAGTAGTGAGGTAAAACTGTAACTAACACAATCTTCCAAAATTTCTTTTAATGATATCAATTTCTCAATCTTGTATTCTATCTCAATAGCTTGGAATTATCAAGTGTCAATAACAAACGAATAAGAAATACCATATAAAATACAAGGCATCAAAGAAAGGAAAATCTCGTGAATATTCGAATTTCTAGTGATATGACGCACGATTATGCCGAGGTAGTACGGCCAGATCTCAGAAAGAGTATGATACTGCCGAGGTGATCGGCCCGATCATATCATAACGAGTACACTACCGAGGTTCAAGTGGCACAAACCATAGATGCATCTATTATACTGTCGAGGCAAATGGCCCGCTTCTATGAGAGTGTGGTACATAATCCTGCCGAGGCGTTCGGCCCGCTCCACAAGAAAGTAAAGGAATTATAGAATTACAAGACACGAGTTTACGATACAGTATATGAACACAAGGTGAGTATAACCGTTACTGTTTCTCAAATAACTTACCAACAACTCAAGGTAATAAAGTCAGCCTAATATATATGTATATATTTCTAAAGCAAGTTCAATTTTAATTTCAATTAATTAAGCCTGCAGAATGAGTTCAAATATTTCAAATATTACATGGTGAAGTCCTAAGTCTACCCGGACATAACATGCTTTAGCTACGTACTGAGTCTCGTCACCATGTATGTACGTAGCAACCATAACTAATAGCACATAACAATTACATCACCTAGGGTCTAGTTTCCTCCTCACAAAGTTAGATAGGAGACTTACCTCGCTCCGAAGTTCCATAACCGTCTCCAACGCCTCTTTAACACCTCAACTCAAATCCAAACATTCCGAAACTAGTTAAACAATCATGGAAGCCAATAAAAATATACTCCAACATTATAATTAATTACTTCCTAACACTTTCCAACTCCGCTCGAAAAGTCAATAATGTCAACCCTCGGGCCCACATTCCCGGATTCTGAAAATTTTCGAAGATAAATATTACCCATAACATTACAAACAAAAATATATAATTTATTCCCAATTTCATGTCCAATTTCGTGGTCAAAATCCAAAATACCAATTTCTAGGTTTTCTCTTAAAATCCCACAATTTCCATAATCTTTCACGTATTTACAAGCCCAAATTCATATTTTAACTCACAACTTGTAGAAATCACTTACCTCATAATTGACAATGAAAATGGCGCTCCAAAATCGCTCCAAGGCCGGCTCCTATGGAAGAAATGAAATGAAAACGAGCCAAACCCACATACTTAATGTAATGACCTGACCGGTCGTTTCGGGAGTTATAGCCCCATTTCCCTCATTTTTGTTTTCTTTATTCTCTTAAGCTATATTATGATATACCGGGTTAGTTGGTTCGGGCCCGGAGTGGTTTCGGAGTAGAATGAGACACTTAGTCTCATATTTAGAACCTTAAGTTGGAAAAGTCAACCAGATGTTGACCTATGTGTAAACGAACTGGAATTTGAATTTTGATGGTTCTGTTAGCTCTGTTAGGTGATTTTGGACTTAGGAGTGCGTTCGGAATGTGATTTGGAGGTCCGTGGTAGAATTAGGCTTGAATTGGCGAAATTAGAAATTTGGCGATTTCGGTCGGCAGTGGAAAATTTGATATCGGGGTCGGAATGGAATTACAAAAGTTGAAGTAGGTTCGTAGTGTCATTTGATATGTGTGTGCAAAATTTGAGGTCATTCGGACATGGTTTGGTTGGTTTCAGCATCGGTTGCCGAATTTGGAAATGTAGAAGTTCTTAGGCTTGAATCCGAGGGTAATTTGATGATTTGATATTGTTTTGAGTGATTTGAAGGTTCGACTAAGTTGGTATATTGATATATGACTTGTTGGTATTTTGTTTGAGGTACCGAGGTCCTCAGGGTGATTTCGGGTGGTTAACAAATTTGTCAAAGTTGGAAAATGCAGCTGAAGCTGCTGCTACTGCTATTTTCACACCTGCGAAAGAAAGAGTCGCAGGTGCGAGGCCGCTGGTGCGCGTGGGGAGTGCGTAGGTGTGGGCAATGCTGGGCTAGGCAGGTTGTGCAGGTGCGAGTTGGAGGTCGCATTAGCGAGCCCGCAGGTGCGAAACCTAGGGCGCAGATGCGGATAGGGGGTTGCTGGGCAGGCTTCGCAGAAGCGGAGGAGACGCGCAGGTGCGCCTCGCAGGCGCAGGGTTTTGGGCCGCAAATGCGGAAGCTGGGCTCCTAAGTGAGTTCCGCACCTGCGTTAGATTTTTTCGCAGGTGCGGTGGCGCTGAAGCGTGAAATTTTTCGCAGGTGCGAAAAATCTGGGAAGAAACCATAAATAGAACCCTTCGCGAATTTAGTTCATTTCCACCATTTTCAAGTCGGTTTTTGGAGCTTTTGGAGTGATATTTGAAGGGTGATTCATGGGCTATCAGTGAAGTAAGTTGCTTGAGCTCTAATACTCGTATATATGGTGATTTTCCATTGTTTAATCATGTAATTAGTGAAAATGAGGGGTTAGGGCTTGGAATTTTTGGAGAGTAATTTAAGGATTTGTAAGACCAAACGATGTAGTATTTTGATCAATTTGGTATGGTTAGACTCGTGAGTGAATGAGATTTCTAGTTTTGTAAATTTTTTTCGATTTCATGATGTGGGCCGGGGGGCCGGGTTTGAGCCAATTTCGGGTTTTGGTCTAATTTTGTAGCTTTTCTTGTGGAATTCATTCCATTAGCGCGTATTGATGGTATTGTTCTGATTGTGAATAGATTCGGAGCATATGGAGGTCGAGTCCAGAGGCAAGAGAATTGCGGGGTAGAGATTTGACCGGTTTGAGGTAAGTAAAGATTGTAAATCTAGTCCTGAGGGTACGAAACCTCAGAATTTTTATCATTCTACTATTTTTAGTGACGCACATGCTAGGTGACGGGCGTCTGGGCGTGCACTGTTGGGGATTATGACTTGGTCCATCCCATAGCAACTGTAAAGTTGCATACTTTATTGAAACTATATGATACTTATATGTTTTAGAAAGCGTTTCTGTAAATTGGGCTGAATGCCATATTGGGCCTTGTGCTAGTGTTGTTTGGACCCTTAGGGACCTTTTCTTACTATCCTCTCATTGTTTTTGATTAAAAATCTATACTAGGTAATGGTTATACTTGTTTACTGCATAACTCAGTTTTATGACTCTATTTTGATGCATATAAATATTATTTTGGGCCGAATGCCCTGTTTTTACTGAAATGCCTGAGTGGCTTGAGAGGTTTATGATTGAGTGAGGCCGAGGCCTGATTTGTGAGGATATTTATGGGATCGGGCTACACGCTGTATCATGTTGCATATTTATGGGATCGGGCTGCACACCGCAACATGTTTGATATCGGCCGAGGGCCTGAGTGATTTATGCCATGATTTGGCTTGATATAGAGCTTGGGCTGAAGGAGCCCCTCCGGAGTCTGTACAGACCCCCAGTGAGCGCTGGTACCTACTGAGTACGAGTTCCGAGTGCTGAGTTACTGGGAGGCATGAGTGATTGTGAGGTATGCCTGAGTAGCAAGAGTGATTGTGAGGTATGCCCGAGTGGCACGAGTGACTGTGAGGTTTGCCGGAGGGGCTGTATATGAGTGATGTTTTGCCCGAGGGGCTATTTATGATTTCATCATTTTGCTCACCTTTGCATTTTTCCACTATTTCAAAATTGTTGAAAAATATCTTTAAATGATTTTTTTCTGGAACTGGGTTTAAACGAGATGTTTTGATTCAAATCCTGATTTTAAAAGCATGTGGTATTTTACTGAGATTTTCTGATATGAACGTTATATGCTTTATTGCTCGTCACTACTGCTCAGCTTTTATTTATTGTTGTTACTTACTGAGTTGGCATACTCACGTTACTCCATACACCTTGTGTGCTGATCCAGGTGTAGCTGGACACGGTAGCGGTTGTTGATTGTTCTGATTGCAGATTTTCCCGGGGATAGCAAGGTAGCTACCTGGCGATCACAGCCCTGCTCTTCTCCTTCTTATCTTCCTTTAGTTGTATTTAGTTATTTTCCAGACTGAGTTAGTTTTGATATTGTTAGACAGATTGTAGTAGATGCTCATGACTAGTTACCACCCGATGTCGGAATTTTCCTTCCGCACTTTTATTTTGATTGGGACTCTTTTATGAAGCTTTTTGTGTTAAATAGCATTGAAATTATCTTTGAAATGAAAATATCGGTTTGTTTTGGAAATGAGTCGGCTTGCCTAGTTCCACGATAGGCGCCATCACGACAGGGGTTAGTTTGAGTTGTGATAGATTGGTATCAGAGCCTAGGTTACATAGGTCTCACGAGTCATGAGTGGGTTTAGTAGATTCTTACGGATCGGTATGGAGACATCTGTACTTATCTTCGAGAGGCTGCATAACCCTTAGGAAAATTTAACTTTCTTGTATTCTATCGTGCGAAATTGATTCAGCTTGAAACATAACTCTTTGAATTCCTTCCACGCTTTCGTATGCGCACATGAGCGCTAGGTATCAGTTGTGCATTGCTGGCTTGTGATTCTATGAATGAGGTTCGAGATATGTATTATGCAATTTGGTGATGGACTAGTCTGAGGACTTGAGGCCATGTTTAAACCGTAGTTTTGGCTCGATGAGCGGTGGAATGGCTTTGTGATGAGTATGATGTAATTGCGGGATGTGTTAAGATGATTTGAATGTGACAAAAAGTGTTTCCTTGAAATGTAAAGGAAGGCCATTAGGCGCTTGATTTTCGTTTTGATATGACATACGGTCTCGAGTGTGAATATTTTGAAGGATCTTTCACGTTGTTAAGTTTTGGGGCAAACTAAATTCTCATGTCTTGTCAATGAGTTTGGACTCAAGAAGAGTAAGTGATTGTGTAGTAATTGTGGTTGCGAATGGGTATTTTTGATGTTGATGGCTCGAGAAAGATGATCTTCGAAGAGACATAGAGTCGGTAACATTTTATTAGTTCAGGTGCGACAGAGATACATTTCGATTTGATGCAGCAGTTGGGTAGCAAAGTATGAGGGAAGACATGACGGGAAGTGTTTCGCGGTGGTTAAAATACTAGCAGGTCAAGTAGGAGAAGTAGAGGTTGAGAAGTTGCTTAAAGGAGATGATTTAACCGAAGTAAGAGTGGCAGATTAGCATATGAATTCACTAGTAGGGTAGTCGTGCGCCTTGAGAAAGTGTAGAATGGTTTGGAATCGTGTTAGTATGTGAATCGACCTGCAGACTCTATTTGGAGTGATGGTTAGTGTACAAAAGAAAATTAAATATGACAGAAAGGAGTGTGTTTGAAATGAATAGAGGCGTGAAGATTTGATTATCATGTCAGGTGCAATATGGCTTGAGTTCGGAAGGTATTGTTGACGTACAGTTGATGTCAATAGGGAAAGTGCAAACTTATACAAATGGTGGGCGATCATGAACCCAGGAGAATTTATGGATTTAATGGTCGTTGCACTCAGTGCAGTGTCATTAAAAGATGTCGGTAAGGAATTCCACATGTAGGTTATCTCCTGTGTGTAGTTAACGGTGGCGTGATGTTGATGAAGCTTTTGCGAGGAATATTACCTGCTACCCGGTAGGAGGTGACATACGTGATTTTGGCTGGAGATTCAGAATGTTCATGAAAGGCTTAATAAAAGACTTCAAGAAGTCTGGCAGGTTAACGGTGCGAGACCTTGGTAATTGAGAAGGAGAAATCCTTACGGGTTCTAATTTTATATAATTGCAGCTTAAGGCTAAGTGGGGGAGTCTGCTATCGACAAGTTGATTGCACGGCTATGAGTCGTATTAGTTTCGGTTCGGGGTATACCGGTGAATCAGTTATGACTTTTAGAGGTCGAGATCGAGGATGACTCGGGTAAAGAAATTTCTGGACACAAGTTGTATTACACTCTATGGTTATAGGAGGACCATAAAATAATTGAGTGGTTATTCACAGAGAATATAGTGTACATGAAGCGGGAATTTGCTCGGTTGCGTAGGAGTGTGGGTTACTCTTTATTCCCTTGGGTGTTGGTGTGCTAATGGGGCACAGGTCATTTTGGTCCATTTGATCGGTTAATTCGAGAATTGAGTAGAGTGGATGACTCTCGAGAATGGTTCTAATGGATTCAATATTTATAAATATGGCTAGAAAACTGGGAGTTGCATTGTACGGTGTTGAGACTCGTGGCATCAAGAAGGTGAAGGAAACTGTTTTAGGTTCACATAAAGTCTCTTCGGAGTAAGCATTTTTGGTTGTGGAACCTTTGGGATACATAAGAAGGGAATTTGACGGCTTATGAGCCTTAGGGCAGCATGATTCTATGCTAGAGTTTGTGGGGTAAGTTTTAGTTAAGGATAGTAGTGTTCTAACAAGGAAAAAGTAGCAATTTGAAGGCAATTTAGAAAGAACTTGGAGAAATATGATAGCTTGGTAGTAGGTTGGGTTAGCACAGTAATGGGTATGATCGATTCTTTGGGTACTTATGATATGTCTAGTATCTACAGGTGTTTCGTGGCAATGCTCTCGAATTTGGCAACCTGTGTGGCTTGGTGGAGTTAGAGGAATTCAGTTCAGATTGCTTGGTTATGTGCAAATGGATTTCAAAGTGTTCATGATGGGTTCTACCATGGTTTGAACCGGATATTTTCTACCGGTGTACGAAACATGTTGTGGGTTATGATTTCCTCCTAGAAAGAAGCAAGAAAGAGGTTTCTGACTAATAAGGTATGTAATTTTCTAGTGACTCAGAGTTTATAATGGAATTCTTATGCTTGTCACATGATGGCATAATAGATGTGGTGTGTTGTGTAGGAATAGGATTTACATGTACAAGGTCACAGTTCAGTTTTGAAGGGAAGGACATAAATTCTTAGGCAGTATGAACAATTTCCGATGACTAGGTAAATGATATTACTATCTGGTATAGCTTGATGAGAGTGTACATTTCAGAAGGGGCAGTGTATTTTGATTTATGGGTACTTCGCTAGTATTGCGACACTCTCCTGGTTGATCGACTGTTGATATTCAATTTTTTGCGAGGTGGCACTGAAGATTTTTTTTTTAGTATTTATTGTGGGATGATTGTGTATGAGAGAGGTGTTAGGCATTCGGGCGGTGTAGGTGGAATCAAATATGGTGATTCATGTGTTCTATGGAATTGGAGATTGGGAGTTCTCAGGAGCAGATTGATTCATGGTTGTGGACTGTGAAGTTGTGGCTGGAGCTAGCCAGATGATAGAAGGTATTATGATTCCATCATTGTGAACTTTCAGAGGTTTTTTATCTATTGGTGGATGACCATAGTTGATTTAGGGCCCATTGGTAGGCCCAATTAGGATGTGTATTCTACACCGAGCCGGATTGATTGGCTCTATGCTGCTATTGTAGAAGGATGTGCCATTCGGTTGATGTGAAGCTTATTCGTGTTCTGAAATGATATATGAGTTACTCTTCTATGCTAAGAGGAGTTGTGAATCGTTTGTTATATGCACATATGGTGCGGTTCTATTGTGGCCTTATAGCGGAATTTGAGCGAGAATAGTATTGGATATTGCTTGGTTGATGACGTATTGGTTATGTTCTTTCGGGTTTTATGTGGCATGGTGTCGTTTGCTTCTCCGTGGTTATGGTAATGCACTTTGGGTACTTGATGTCGAATTGCGCATGGTTATTGATTTTAGCAAGGTGGCTTGAGGTGTTTCATATGGACCAGTATTTGGATAGGGTCGCGTATTGCAGCAGAGTTATGTGGAAATATGATCTCTTGTGTAAGATTCGTGTGTTATGGTTCTGCAGTGTGTGATGGTTTCTTAGCATTGCGTCGGGATGGTACTCGTCGAGCTTGCGGAACGGTTCTCCTATTTGGGTCATTGTTACGATTGGGTACATTTGGAATGTTGCTATCTGGTGCACGGATTGCACGAGTTGTGGCTTTAGATTGTATTGATGTGTCATGTCACTAGAGTGGTCGTGTTGGATGAGACGAGGTCATTGGGCCTAGAATGGATGCTATCAGATTTGATTGTGGTATAATTGGGAGGATAACATCGGAAGTCGGCTTTGAAATTGGCTATAGTTCTTGTAGAAGGAACGGGAGCTCCATGACCCGTTGCTCTTATGAATGGTTATGAATTCGGTATGTTTCTTTCATCATCAGCAGTGTACGAAGGTTTTAGAACGAGGTTTTGTCTGATATGAGGTTTATTACCAGCATTGGGTTGATTTGAGTCAATACTGTGATTTGAAATCATTACTTCGAGCATTTGAGCTATGCGGTATTTGAATTTGAGTATTTGAGTTATGGTTACGGCTTTTGGTACAGCTTGTTCATACTTATACGATATGTAGATGCGAACTTCTAATCTTATAAGAAATTTCAGATGTTGAAAATTTGATTCGAAGGCTTGTGGGCTAGGTTGAATTGAGGAATTTTAGTTATGCTGTGCTATCAAACCTGTATGGGATAGGGTGACGTGGGATCACCCCCGGGTATGTGCATGGGAAAGTTACACAACCATTTCCTGGCTTTTGGAACAACTCTCGGCACATTCGAGGACGAACGTATGTTTAAATGGGGGAGGATGTAACGACCCGGCCGATCGTTTCGAGAGTTATAGCCCCGTTTCTCCTATTTATGTTTCCTTTATGCTCTTAAGCTATATTATGATATACCGGGTTAGTTGGTTCAGGCCCGGAGTGCTTTCGGAGTGGAATGAGACACTTAGTCTCTTATTTAGAACCTTAAGTTGGAAAAGTCAACCGGATGTTGACCTATGTATAAATGAACTCGGATTTGAATTCTAATGGTTCCGTTAGCTTCGTTAGGTGATTTTAGATTTAGGAGTGCGCTCAGAATGTGATTTGGAGGTCCGTGGTAGAATTAGGCTTGAATTGGTGAAATTGGAAATTTGGCAATTTTTGTCGGTAGTGGAGAATTTGATATCAGGGTCGGAATGGAATTCCGGAAGTTGGAGTAGGTTCGTAGTGTCATTTTTGATGCGTGCGCAGAATTTGAGATCATTCGGACGTGGTTTGGTTGGTTTCGACATCGGTTGCCGAATTTGGAAATTTAGAAGTTCTTAGGCTTGAATCCGAGGGTAACTTGATGATTTGATGTTGTTTTGAGTGATTCGAAGGTTCGACTAAGTTGCTAAATTGATATATGACTTTTGGTATTTTTGGTTGAGGTCCCGAGGGCCTCGGGGTGATTCCAGATGGTTAACGGATTTGTCGAAGTTGGAAAATGCAGCTGAAGCTGCTGCTACTGCTAATTTCGCACCTGCGGAAGAAAGAGTCGCAGGTGCGAGGCCGCTGGTGTGCGTGGGGAGTGCGTAGGTGCGGGCAATACTGGGCTAGGTAGGTTGCGCTGGTGCGAGTTGGAGGTCGCATCTGCGAGCCCGTAGGTGCGAAACCTGGGGCGCAGATGCGGAAAGGGGGATGCTGGGTAGGCTTCGCAAAAGCGGAGGAGACACGCAGGTGCGCCTTCGCAGGCACGGGGTTTTGGGCTGCAGATGCGGAAGCTGGGCTCCTAAGTGAGTTTCGTACCTGCGATGGATTTTTCCGCAGGTGGGCCCGGAGGCCGGGTTTGAGCCAATTTCGGGTCTTGGTCTAATTTTGTAGCTTTTCTTGTGGAATTCATTTCATTAGCGCATATTGATGGTATTGTACTGATTGTGAATAGATTTAGAGCATTTGGAGGCTGAGTCCAGAGGCAAGAGCATTGCAGGGTAGAGACTTGACCGGTTTGAGGTAAGTAACGATTGTAAATCTAGTCCTGAGGGTACGAAACTCCAGATTTTGTATCATTCTACTATTTTTAGTGACGCACATGCTAGGTGACGGGCGTGTGGGCGTGCACTATTGGGGATTCTGACTTGGTCCATCCTATTGCAACTGTAAAGTTGCATACTTTGTTGAAACTATATGATACTTATATGTTTAAGAAAGAGTTTCTATAAATTGGGCTGAATGCCATGTTTGGGTCTTGTGCAAGTGTTGTTTGGACCCTTAGGGGCCTTTTCTTACTATCCTCTCATTGTTTTCGATTGCAAATCTACACTCAGTCATGGTTATACTTGTTTACTGCATAACACAGTTTTATGACTCTATTTTAATGCATATAAATGTTGTTTTGGGCCGAATGCCCTGTTTTTACTGAAATGCCCGAGTGGCTTGAGAGGTTTATGACTGAGTGAGGCCGAGGGCCTGATTTGTGAGGATATTTATGGGATCGAGCTACACGCTGCATCATGTTGTATATTTATGGGATCGGGCTGCACGCCGTAACATGTTTGATATCGGCCAAGGGCCTGAGTGATTTATGCCATGATTTGGCTTGATATAGCGCTTGGGCTGAAGGAGTCCCTCCGCAGTCTGTACACTCCCCCAGTGAGCGCAGGTACCTACTGAGCGCGAGTGCCGAGTGCTGAGTGACTGGGAAGCATGAGTGATTGTGAGGTATGCCCGAGTGGCAAGAATGATTGTGAGGTATGCCCGAGTGGCACGAGTGACTGTGAGGTTTGCCCGAGGGGCTGTATATGAGTGATGTTTTGCCCGAGGGGCTGTTTATGATTTCATCATTTTTCTCACCTTTGCATTTTTCCTCTGTTTGAAAATTGTTGAAAAATATCTTTAAATGATTTTTAGTGGAACTGGGTTTAAACGAGATGTTTTGATTCAAATCCTGATTTTAAAAGCATGTGGTATTTTATTGAGATTTTTCGATATGAACGTTATATGCTTTGTTGCTCGTCACTACTGCTCAGTCTTTATTTATTGTTGTTACTTACTGAGTTGGCGTACTCACGTTACTCCCTGCACCTTGTGTGCAGATTCAGGTGTAGCTAGACACGGTAGCGGTTGTTGATTGTTCTGATTGCAGATTTTCCCGGGGATAACAATGTAGCTGCCTGGCGATCGCAGCCCTGCTCTTCTCTCTCTTATCTTCCTTTAGTTGTATTTAGCTATTTTCCAGACTGAGTTATTCTTGATATTGTAAGACAGATTGTAGTAGATGCTCATGACTAGTGACACCCCGATGTTGGGCTTTTCCTTCTGCACTTTTGTTTTGATTGGAACTCCTTTACGAAGCTTTTTGTGTTAAATAACATTGAAATTATCTTTGAAATGAAAATATCGGTTGGTTTTGGAAATGAGTCGGCTTGCCTAGTTCTACGATAGGTGCCATCACGACAGAGGTTAGTTTGGGTCGTGACACTTAAACAAGCCCTCTGCCTAGCAATCATCGCACCTGCAGCCACTTGACTACTTCTGCGGTTCTGCAGGTGCGACAAAAAATTCCGCTTCTGCATTTGTCTAAATGCCTCCCACTTCCGTATCTACGGACAAGAATTGGCACATGCGAAGGCGCACCTTTGCCCGTCCCTCCGCTTCTGCAGAAATGTCCTAGTTGTCTGCTTCCGCTTCTGCGCCTTCAATTCCGCTTCCGCGATCACGCAGGTGCGGAAAACATCTTCGCACCTGCGACCTCAGTCCAGCCCTGCCCAGGTCACTTCTGCGAGTCACTGCCTCGCTCCTACGGCACCGCACCTACGGTCCTTCCTGTGCAGGTGCAAAAACACCAGCATCTAGAACTTCTAGTTTTTCCTTAAGTCCAAAATCCAATCGGAATCCACCTGAGGCCCCCGGGACCTCAACCAAATATACCAACGTGTCCCCAATTATGATTTGAACTTAGTTGAAGCCTCAAAGCAGGCTAAACAACATCAAAACTATGAGTCAACGACCAAAACCTTTCTTTCAACTTTTTAACTTCCAAAATTCGCCGAACGCGTCCGAGTTACACTTAAAAATTCCCGAATGACGCCAAACTTTACGCACAAGTCACAAATCACGATACGAACCTATTCCAAGGCTCGGAACTCCAAACGTACATCGATAACATCAATATCCAATTCAATCCAAACCTATGAAATTCCAGAACTTCTAAAATGCCAACTTTCCATAATATGCACCGAAATACTTTTGGACCACCCGATACTCAACTCGAACATACGCCCAAGTCCAATATCACCATACGAACCTATTAGAACCTTCATATCCCAATTCCAAGGTCATTTTCTCAAAAGTTAAACCTTAGTCAATTCTTCTAACTTAAAGATTCCGAAATAAGGATATTTTCTTCCGAATCAACTCCGAACTTCCCAAAATTCAATTCTGACCACACGCACAAGTCGCAATACATGAATTGAATCTACTCAAGGCCTCAAACCACCGAACAATGCGCTAGAGTTCAAAATAATTGGTCGGTTCATTACAAAAACCTTCTTAGGAGAATCAACAAAAGGACTATGTGAAGCTTACAAGTCTGAATTCCCACAAGAATTTCAAGCCTTAATGGTAATGGGACCAAATCCTTATAATTTTACAAATAAACTACATAGTTTAATAACAGGAGAAGACCCAAATAGTGGATTAATTATATTACAGAAAAATGCATTAATAAAATTTTAACAATTAAGTATAAGTAGTTGGTTTCTCATAAAGAAGTTTGTAAATGATTATTTCTATTATTGTACTATCAGAGAAAATGCGTTTGATCAAGAATTAGGTAAAAAATTATTTAATAAATTATCAGAAGTTCTAGGCAGAGAAATAGAAGAAAAATGGTACGAAATAGAAGGAGTAATACAAAATCCGAATGCAAAATGGTCTATTGGACAAAAATACAGCACATAATGTAAATATTACAAGAAAATGTACACATATACAAATACAAAAAAAATTAAAACAGAATAATATGAGTTTTTGTAAGAATATAGTATACACAACCCAAAGTTATGACAAGGATAAATATAAAAAGAAAAAATATAGAAACTATAAGCCTCAATATAATAGACGTTATACTAGAAAGAATTATTAGCTTAGAAAATCATTAGCTTAAAAACCTTACTTAGATAGAAATAGACATGTTAGAAAATATAGGACAAAAGGAAATTATAAAAATAAATTAGAATGTTTTACTTGTGGAAGCATAGAACATCTAGTAAATACTTACCAAAAAAAGATTAATAGCAAAACAAAAAATTCACAATTAATAGAAGATTTCAAAGAGACTCTAATAAATGTAGACGAATATATGTCGGATAACGAAAGTATATATTCAATAATAAGCGTAGATGTAGAAGAAAAAATCCAAATAGATTCATCAGAATTAGAGGAAGAAGAATTAATAAATGAGATAGGATTAGAAAAGTTGGATTTAGAAGAAATACAACCAAACACATTAGTAAATATATTTGAAGATTGTAATCATGAGTTTGAGCGCGGCCATTTACTGTATTTTGACTTATTTGATGCCTTCTTCCAAGAAGTCTCCCATCTTAACCAGCTCAAGAAATTTCTAACCCATCATACCCATCATGTTTTCAAAATAAATCCCCTCCTGGGCCCGGATAAAATACTTGGTTAACTCATTATCGTCCAGTAGGGGTTGGGTCCTGGCAGCCTCCGATCTCCAGCAGCGAGCATACTCTTGAAATGACTCTGAGGGTTTCTTTTGCTAATTCACCAAAGCGAACCTGACTGGTGTGATCTCGATATTAAATCAGAAGCGATTCATAAAGTACTATGCCATGTCTTGCTACTCTCTCCAATTCCTGGGGTCTTGGCGGGTATACCAAGTAAGAACTTCTTCCGTCAGACTCCTTATAAACAATTTCATTCTCAGCTTTTCATTTCTTCCTACCCCGACCAACTTGTCGCAATAGGCCCTCAAGTGAGCGTGGGGATCACCCGTTCCGTCAAAGATATCAATATTTAGAGGTTTATTCTCTGTGAGCATGTCACCATCGGGATGTATGCACAAGTCCTCAAAATCCAGGCTTACGCTCCCTCGAGTAGCTTGGAGATTCTTCATCTGCTTTCTCAACACTAGCAGTTGTTGTGCCACTGACTCCTTTTCCTTATACTTCGCTTCTTTCTCCATCTCAGCATATTGATCGATCTCGTATGGCACTCTGACCATGACGGGCACATTAAAGGTAGGTTTAGAGGTGGCATATACAAGTGAAACATATCGTTCATGTGTGGCGGTGTGTTCTCGCGGTTATGTGTCGGGTCTGGTTGTTGGCAAAAGTGACACTGTCGCGAGGAGGGGTATGAATTGAGCTGGTAGTGGCTGGTAGATTTAATGGTGTTTGGACATAATTTGGGACATAAGATGTATGCATAGGGGGATTTGGCGTATTTGCGGGGGTTACTGGTGGCACAACTTGGATTGTGAGATTTGTAGTGACTGTGGTTATGGTATTGGTTGGTTGTCGGGTTGCTGAAGGGAAATAATCAGGGATTAAATCTAAGTAAGGTAAGCAAGGTGGTTGTAGAAGCGTCGTCACGGCCAAATGCGCCATCTCCCGGATATGATGTACTTCTTCTCTTAGCGACTCCATTTCCTATGCCATTCTGGCAACATGCTCATCATTTAAGGTATCGTCCTTTTCCCTCGATTGCCCTGGGTTGTCGGCTATTACTAGAGCATTTCCGGTCGGGTCTTCGGTTGCTAACATCTTGCCCTTGGATCCCACATTGTACGGTGGCTCATCCAATTTTACGTATCAATACAAACCAACCTCTATTTTTTTGGGGATAAAATAATGCAATAAAGCGAGAAAACAAGGTAAAGTAGAAGTTAGTTTCAGAGATTGCACAAATGTAAGCACATAGAGCAATTAATTCACGTATTCAGGTAAGCGTGTTTCCTAAGATACGAAACACCTCTCTTTTCCAGAGGTAGGCCTATGTCGTAAATGTTTGACGAACAATCAGATTTGACGCATTTTGATCCAGAGCAAACATTGGTTTTTCATTGATAGGCTTTGGATTACAATAGATGGAGCGGTGGTTACAACATTGTTTTAAAAGTTCAATGATTACATAGGCTCATTGGTTTTCCCTTAGGGAAATGAAAAGGAAGGGGGGGGGGGTACAAGACAAGGGAAATCAACCAGCCACTTATAATCGTCTCCCGAGTCACCTCCCAAGCTCTCTTCTTCAGGCTCCTCCTCAGGGTCCTCTTCGACTTTTTCTTCCTCCTTGTCATTGTTGTACTCGGGTTCTTCCTCAGGATTATCCTCTAGCTTTGTCTCTGACTCAATCTGTATGTACTCAATCAGCTGGTTATCATCCTCTGGCGGTGGTAACATGCGGTCAATCGACCTTGGAACCACCTGTTGATGCATGGCAGTGGTAATGAGATAGTGGGGCGAAATCTCGAGATATATCTACAGAGTTGCTGCTGCTGAATTCTCCAGTCCATTCAATCCATCTCTGCTAGGTCTGGCCAACTCATCCTCCTCTTTGATCCATACGAAGTACTCAAGCGTGCACCAGGAATTCTGACTAATTTGCATCATGATCAAGTCGTTCCATTCATCTTGAAGCCTCCACACCCTTGGGATTGGAATTTGTCCGTTGTAATCATCTTCATACAAAGTTGTCCTCGACCAAAGGGGTACGTCTTGGATCAGACCATATTGCCTTAGAACCCTCAGAGGTGCGTATGACTGAATTCCTTCAAGTCCCACTAACTCGATGAAGTATTTTTCGGGGCTCCTCTCGGTTGCCCTGCCACTTAACCATGAAAGTTTCCAGTTCACCCACTTTCCACTCAGATGGGTCAACATGTCTCTCCATTCCTCTTGCCAGTGCGGTGTAACCCAATGTTGCATCCTCTCATTGCGGCTCCTGATCATGTTACTGATGCCCACAAAATAATCAATAGTTGGCTCTCTCTGATAGAAATATTTTGTGGCCCATATCTGGAGCAGTAGGTTGCAGCCTTTAAAACAGTTATATCCTCTAAAAGATGCTGACAGTGCCCGAAATGTCTCTGCTAATATCACGGGAACAAGGGTGACTTGTAGAATCCCCCGAAAGGTTGCCAAGACCAGGGGCAACAGGTTGATGTTGATTCGTCCCTTTCTTTGCGGGAAGACCAATAATCCCAATAATGCGAGAGAAAAGGTTAGGGGCGGAGACTCTTCCATGCTGCTCAATCGCATTGAAATTCTCCAAGGTGACATTCATAACTTTCCTAATATCCGAATCTATCGAATATCTGATCCAAGCTCATCCATCCATCCTCAACGTTTCTCAAATTTCTGTTGTTTATCATACCCAATGCATGAAGGAACATGTGGCCAGGCATGACAACTGACAGTATTGGCTTTCATCCTGCAAATGGTAACTCCGTGAAGCTAGTGATTTCCTCCAGTGTTTGTGTTTAATTCATAATCGACGAACTTGAAGACCACCTTATCTGGGTCCCAGAACTCTATCAACAGTCTAGTAAGGACTTTGTCGGCTTGAATTTTCATCAAAGCGGTCAATGCTCCCAAGTGTGTTCTGATCTCATCCCCATGCTCCCGACAAATATTTCTCCACCATTGCTTCAACTTATGTGGTGCACCCATGACCATATTAATCTTGGGGACGCTCCAGTTGATTTCCATCTAAAGAAGTGAAAGAATTTGGTAAGTGTTTGCTCCAGATCTTTAGTGTCTTATCTGGATTGGTTCGTCACTCCACAAAAGGCATGTAGTTGGGTGTATAACCCATTGACATTATGGTGGCTTTCCTAATCGTGAGTCAATGCCAAGGAATAACCTGTCTAAGGTTTATGTAGTATGACCTATGTTTGATAGAGTAGAGTGTTTCTAATTTTAGAGCTGGACTGAACACTACGAGACGTTATGTCAGTTGACCTGACAAAGCCATTCTTTGAAACTAGAGAATTTTCAAAGAAGATTCGGAGGGGAGTAAAGTACAACCCTCACGTGTCATTTGTGTGTGTGATAGTGTACGGCCAAGACTTGATAGGAAAAATATGATGACAGTGCATAAAGCAGTAATAGATAAATTGTGATAGCAGTAACAATATTAAAAGTAGGCAAATACGTACTTGTTTGACAGGTTGTAGAAACATAGGCAAGTAAGATAAGTAAGCACATATTTGCAAAGTTAAGCAGTAATAAAGCAACATAGAAACAAACATCCCAAATTTCAGGTCTAGCCTAAGTCTACCAAGGTCAGAACCTAAGTGTAACATCCTTATCAGAGCCACCATGTTGTTGCACCCTATTTTGCGCAGGTCAAAATAAGATTCAACTAGTGGTTCTTCTGTTGTTAATAAAAGATAGTCGCCACATAATATTTAAGGTACATTAGGATACCTATGTGTTTATTAGATTATTACCCTGTTGGTCTATGAACCAGTGAGATTTTGGGTAAGAGTTCTTGTTCTTCTAAGAGGAAGGTGTTAGGCACCCCTTAAAATCTACCCGAGGTAGCTCCTTAAAACTTAGGCTAGGTTCGGGGAAGTGAAGGTCTATATTCTGCCTAGTCGGGTGCTTAAGATCTATAAATTATCCTAAGTATTGTTTAAAAAATCTATTCTTTTGGAAAAAAGTTGTAGATATGCTTTTAAAAGAAGAGTTATAGGCATTCAAGGTTTATAACTCGTAAATTATTTTTGAAATGTTTATACCTACAAAGTTGAGAAAGACTTGTAAAATACCTCTATATTTTGAATGTTTTATCTCTTGAAACAATATTGCTATTCGTGTGATTTAGTGGAATAAAAGACTACTAGAAAATGTGTCATGGGCATACATTTGAAAATCATGTTTCAATCGAAGCCATGTTTTTTGTAAACTCATTAAAATTTGTTAAATCTCAATCCCCACCGTGCTTGGTTTTGTTTTGCTTGAAAATCAGCCTTGTAAACGTCCTTCCGATTCTGATTTTTTCCAAAGAGAGGTTGTTTCATTTTTTGAAATCTATTCAATCTGAAAACCTTATTGAAAACGGTTAGCGATAGCAAAACGAGGTCTTTTTATTTATTAAGAAAATAAGTGATCAAAACATCGAAGTATTTCAGTGAATATAATATAAACTCAGATTCTTTTTCATTTACCTATGGGCCTTGGTTTGCCTAAATTTCTAAAACAATCAAAATATAACAGAAGTATCCAATAGTAATGTTAGTTTCAAATATGTATACACAGATACACAACTAATTTTATTGTCTAAAAGTAAGAAGGAAAAGCAAACTGAACTCTCGAAATTGGGCCAGTGGACAGGCCCAGCAAATCAACAAACAACGGTAGACTTCATTCAGCAAAAAGGGGTCCTAGACTGGAACTTGGGCCTGAGTTCCAAAGAACATGGCAGGCCCAATTTAGACATGCACACAAAAGAAATAAAGGACAATTAGTGAAATCAATATGAGGTGAAACAAAATAAAACCACATCAAGTAAACACGATTAAAGGATTTGGTGTCACGCATTTTATTTATGTTAATCCTATATTAATCCCTTTGGGATTAATAAGAGTCAATGATTAGAAGCTTAGAACAAAGCCTTATTCATGAACAAGGTACCATTTAGATCCCTGGCACTTTAGAGTTCATAAGGGTCTCATGGACCTCGAGCGGTGCTTGTGTCAGGGAATGGCATATTAACCACAACCTAGGTTTTACCCCAAATACCCTTAATAACTCACACTTACTTTTTTCCAAATATTTATATACGAATAAGGTATTCACTTAGCAATCATCATGAGAGAAGTAATGGATATAAAGGTTCAGACAAAATTTACATGGAACATTATCACTACACCATTAACCTTAGACTCAGAACTCAAATACAAGAAGGCAAGTTATTGCAAGTCCATATAGTATCCAGTGATACCAATGAGCTTAACCCTATTTATAGTATGTATTAGAACACTTGGAAGGACTATCACATAGATACAAGAAAAAAGAGAGCCAATTGTAGACTATCAATAAGCTAATTCAGGTTTAGAAATGCTTAGTTAAGTGTTCCAAGCGGTAGGGAATATATTAACTTCATTAGTTCTACTGTGATCCAACATTTTAGAATCCTACACAGTACTTTAACAATCATTGCAGTGGTCTTCAGAACAGTCAATAGTAAGCATGTACATGATTAATGCCTTACTCCACTAAGGACCTATACTAACAACCTTGTTCATCCAAGCAGGGACATCAAAGTAGGCCAGGTAGTCAGCTTTAATCTAGTCCAAACTTAATAGCATGATCACTAGTCTATCAGATTCTCAATCAATATCCAGATTCATAACTTAGTCTTTATAGACAGGGATATCAACCAAGTATGAAGCAATGTTCATTTTAACAAGACAAACAATTGTTAATGGGTTTGTTTAAGTGTATGAATGACAACAGTAGACTTCCATTTCAGATTCTACATTGTTAAGTTATTAAAGAAGGCAAAGTTCAACTTCTTCTTTTATAAGGCAGTTTTAAGTGAAGAATACAATAGTTTAGGCATGAATCTTTCTTAAATGAAAATCAAACAGAAGGTTCGTGAGCATAACTAGGCAAACACAAGCATGGAGGTCAACAAGAGTTAATCAACCTATATAAAATAAGATTTTTACAGAGTTTTATGATTACATGACATATCAAATGAGCAAATAACATGCATTTATGCTAATTAATTCATTACAGAAGTTCATATTATAAGAACATGTGAACTCCTAAGTATGTACAACAGACATAGTTTCAATAATAGATTATTTAGTCAAATTAGATGAGTTAAATGTGTGACATGGAACTATGATTAGAATCACTATATTGCAGCAAATATGAACTATTAACAGGACATTAGAAAAGGTCTAAACATGGTTCAATTAGGTTAGCTACAGCTAACAAATCATATATAGAATCATCAAAAGACTCTTAGCTAATGACAAAGGTTCAACATGACTTATATCATTCATTATAGAAAATATTCATCTAGTTAAGTCATGAAGTTTATTAGCACAGATTAATCGACAATACTAGAACAATCACAAGCTATCAGGAGATAATTAACTCAAATAGTAACAATAACATGTGAAAACAGAACATAATAATCAGTCATAAACTACTAATGTATATCATAAACAGAGGTAATTAACAGATAGAACATTATAAACAAAAAACAACACAAATAATCAAAGATAGAGGAGGGTCAGTGTACACTGACCTTCTGCAGGGTAGCAAACCAAACCAGAGTCTTTGTTTAGCTGTTTAGGAGTCCAAACCCAAAGTTAATCACGTATAGGGATCAAACTCGAGTAGGAAATGAAAAGAGGAAAAAGAGAAGTTAGGAGAAGCCACTGGAACTCAAAAACTTAGCCGGAAAGACTTGAACTTTTTTGATATTTTGCTAGTGATGTTAAGGTATTGATTGGTATTGGTATTGATCTCTGTTAGGTCGTGTTAGGTGTCTTAGGTGAGAGAATTTAAAGCTACTATTTATAGTGGTTGTTGAAGCCTTAGGGTTTCAAATTGGTTCAAAAGATAGTGGATGATGACGATATGACAAATGACGACAGTGAATAGTTGAAATTAGAAGGAAAGGAGAGGAAAATCAGTGATGGATTTTACCTGAGAAGGGAGAAGGTCGACCGTTAAAGTCTTCAAATCAGTGGTCAAACCCTAATGTCTAGAGGTCACTGCATTTGACCTCTAGACAAGGAATAATGATGATGAAGCTGAAGACATAACCATGCATGTCATGGATTCGACGGAACATAGGAAAATCAGACGAGTTTAAGTTTTGTCTTTTAGGTCTACGGTTTCAGATTGGGGCCTTTTAATTTAGTGATGAAAGGGAAAAGAATCATGCGAGATGCGTGGGTATATGGGAGTAGATTGAGTGTTCTAAGGTTGGAATTTGTGACCTTGCACCGATTTGTGCAATAATTCATGATTGATGGGAAATGAGAGGTTAAGAGAGTAGAGAGGAAAAGGGGAAAGAGAGGCAGCAATTCAATGAGAGAAATGATTAGGGTTAGGGGGTCATTTAGTTGGTCTCCAGGGTTTAAAGTGAGAGATGAATTGTGGGCCATCGGATCATTCGATCAACGACCCTAGTAATTCAAGATATAAAATCTGATAAAATAGTTAATGGGGAAAAACGGGGACCATTGGATCTATGTGATCCAACGGCTGGGATAAGATCTGATGAGAGGTTTAAAATAAAGGGGAAAGTGGAAATAAATGTGGACTGTTGATGATTTGGATCGACGACTCAGAGCAATTGTGTTTTTTTTGTGAGTGAAGGGGACGAGTGACGTGACATGATTCTATTGGTTCTCATGAGTTGGCGTAGATTGCCAAGGTGGATGGGGGGTTGGTTACGGACCGGGTTGGGTCACATTGAGCTTGTGTTTTTGGCTGAAATTGATTTAACAAACTGCGGTATTGTATTTGATTAGATATTTGCAATTGTAGCCTTTAATCTTTTAATCCCTTTAAAATTAACTTAATTAAACTTAATTAATTCTAATTAAATGTGATAAAAATATAATCATCAAATAAATTATAAATTACTACAATTAATTAATTATCTATTAAACACTTTTTACTAAGTTTGAAACTGATTTCCGATTAATTTTAAAGTAATAAGTGATGAATTAGAAATCAAAGATTAATTTATTAAATTAATTTTAAAACTTTTTTATAAAAATATAGAGGTTATTTTAATAATTTCAAAATAGTATATATTTTATAAATATTTAATACTGAATTATTAATTTAACACTATTAATTACTAGTTTCAAATTATATTTATAAGAAAATAGGTATTATTGATTAGAAAATACTTTTACCACATTTACTGCAAATCATTAAGTATAAAAAATATAATTTTAAAAGGGAGGGTCAAAATTAATCGTCAATTTGACATCTCCGAAAGACTTCGAAAGAAGAAATAAAAGGAATATATTTTCTCTCTTTTGTTTGATTATTTTATATTGGGGGCCGGACCTCGGGAGGGTTGCCTACATATCACACCAAATCATGAGATAGTTCGGCCAATTTTCGGAAATGGGGGATAGTTTGAAAATCTCCGTCTATTTTTCTACAGGTTTGAATAAAATTTGACACACTGTATTAAAAATTGGGCACACATGTCCTAGACGGACCCTTACCCCTGTGATGAGTCCCCAAAGTCAAATGCATGTGATGCAAATAAAAATTTCTACTAGGGATCTGACATGTGACTTGTTCTTCTAGGTTTAAATTCCAATGGGAGAGGTGTCTAGACCTGGCTTACCCAAGCGGACAGCTCGATCCGGATGAGTGCAACGTACCGAGAGCGCAAAAGTCACCCTCACCTGATTACTGATTTGAACCCCGTTCTAACATGTGTGACTTATAAAATAAAGTGGTTCACACTCACATGTAACCAATAGATTCAGAAGACTTAGAGGTGGAAGCGAGAGAAGGTACTTTATACAGTTCAAGCAATATCAAAGCAGTAAATGAGCGGCAATTAGCACAAAAGGTCTGTAATGTCCTAACCGGTCATTCTGTTTTTTAAAACACCATTCTCCTATTATAGTTCTCATATGTTCTTTTCCTATTTTATGACTTGCAGTGACAATTGGTTTGATTTTGGAAGGGTTCTGGTTGAATTCAGAACACTTAGTTCTATAATAGTGGCCTAAGGTGATCAATATTGTTTTAAGTCAACATTTTGAGTAAACGAATGCAGAATCAGGATTTGAAGGTTCCTATAGGTTCGTATGGTAATTTTGGGCTTGGGTGTATGTTCGGATCGAGTTTCGGGTAATCCGGGAGTGATTCAATGCTTATTGTTTGAAATTAATATTTTGAAGGTTTTATACCTTGCTAAGTTTGACTTGGAATAGACTTTGATGATATAGGATCACGTTTGGTATTTTGGGCTTGGAGATAGGTTTGTATTGTCATATCAGAATTACATGTTAAATTTGGTTACATTCCGAGTTATCTAAGTATGATTCATCGCATTCGGAGTTAGTTGATAGAAGATAGAAGCTTGGAAGATTGATAAATTCGGTTGGGGGGTGTGATTCTTTGTTGTAATGTTATTTTATGTGTTTCGAGGTCTCGAGTAGGTCTAGGTTATTTTTTTGACTTCTTGGTAAGTTTGGAAGAGGTCCCAAGTGTCTCGGGTGAATTTCGGACCTCCCGGAGTATGTTTAAAGTTGGCAGATTTTGTCCGGTGCTGGTGTACTGCGCGATCGCGAAGGTGGTCCACGATCACAATGAAAATTTTTTGGAGGGGCAACTGTTACCCTTCACGAACGCGAGGAAGGCCCTGCGAACGTGATGGAGGACTTGGCACCTCCTCTTCGCGAACTTGAAGGAGCCTATGTAAATGCGAAAAAGGTAGAGGAAGGGAAGGGGTAGGCAGGCTAGGCATTCGCGAACGTGGCAGGGGAGACCGCGAAAGCAGAGGGTTGGGTGCCAATGGCCTTCGCGAATGCAGCTGGGAGCTCGCGAAAGCGAAGAGGTAGGTTTGGGCAGCGGTAGCGTTGGCCTTTGCTATCGCGAGGCTTTTTCCGTGATGAAGTATGCCTGGGCAGATATAAGATTTATCTTCGGGACTTAGCCTATTTCATCCTATTTTCTCTTAGCTTGGGAGAATTGGGAGCTCTTTGAAGGGCCATTTTCATAAAGAATCAATAGGTAAGTGATTTCTACTTATTGTGAGCAGAATACATAGATTATGTGTGAATTTCAACATAAATATTAGTAGAAATTATGGAATTTTGGTTGGAGAACCTAGAACTAGTAGAAATGGAATTTGACAACAAATTTAGGCATGAAATTGGAAATAAATTATATTTTGAGTTCGTGATGTTATGAGTAATATTTATTTTTGAAATTTGTTGGAATCCAGGCGCATGGGCCTGTGATTGACTTTTGTTGATGTCACGGCCCATTTCACGGATCATGATGGCACCTATACTATCCCACCGGTAGGCGAACCATCCCCAAAATCATTTATCTTTTCAAAGTAAATTAGCAAAAAGCAAAAGCAACTTAATAAATGCATTTCCCAAAACTTGGTCTAACTTATACAAAAGCATCTAATAATTACTACAATGTCTGAATACAAGTCTCAAAGATACCAAAAATAATTACTGTCCAAGGGTAGGGAAAGATAGACAGAAACATAAGGAAGAGATTCCAGGGCTGCAGGTCAACCTAGTAGCTCACCTTATCGTCTCTGATGAATCGCTTTGGGATCAAACACGAGGTCTCGAATAAGAAATTGGATCAAACTCTGCACTCAACAAAAATGCAGCAAGTATAGCATGAGTACACAATGTATCCCTGTAGGTATCATAGGCCGAGAACGATTAGATAAACACATGAAAGTTAGAGAAATTTACAAGTAGAGTAGAGAAGACAATCAAGTACAGTGAGACAAGTAGAACCGTCAAGTCAATGAAGTAAGATCCCAAATTCAAGTTCAAGTAGAATTTCAAAGTAATAATAATCACAATAGATCTCCATAAATTCAGGTTACAAGCCTAGATGAAAGTTTCTAATCCAGAAGTCTGTCGAGTCTCCAAATACGCACTTGAAAAAATAGGCAACAACTCAAGTAAATCAATAACTAAGAGTTCCATGAGATAATATACTATGCAATGCACTAGCCAACTGTCCATATCCGTGTACACATGCTAAGGGCAGGTAACAACCCGACTGGTTGTTTTGTGTATTTGAGCCTTGTTTTCCCTTTTGAAGCTTCCTCTATGTTTATTTGTTGTTTTATAACTTGCAGGGATGGTTGATTTCATTTCAGGGGGAGTTTTGAAATTATTTGGATCCTTTAGTTCTTGGTTTAAAAGCTTAAGTTGGAAGTATAGATCGAGATTTGACTTTTCTAAAAATGATTCCGGAAGAGTGTTTGATGGTTCCAAAAGGTTCTTATAGTGATTTCGGACTTAGACGTATGATCAGAATTGAATTCGGAAGTGTCTAGGTTGATTTGGCTTGTTTTGTCAAAAGTTGGCAATTTGAAGGTATAGAAATATTCTATGTTTGATCGTAGGTTGAATTTATGGCTATCGGGTTCGGATTTTTATTTTGGGACTTGAAATTGGTCTGTTTTATCATTTAGGACTTGTCTGCAAAATTTAGTGTCATTCTGAGTTGGTTTGATAGGAATCGGACGATTGATTGTATTTCTAGAGATTCTTGAATTCATTGTAATATTTTTATGTGTTTTGGTGTACGATTCATCATTCTGGATGTTGTTTTGGTGTTTTGATAGTACGAGGGAGTTTATATGATCTTTTTAGACTTGTGTGGATGTTTGGTGTGGAGCCCCGAGGGTTCGGGTGAGTTTTAGACATGTTTCAGATTGGATTGAACTTGTTTCAAGTTGCTGGTGTGTTGGTGTTGCAGTTATTGCAATTGCGAGCACCAGTATTGCAATTGCAAAGTAGGTAGGGAGGGCTCAGATATCGCGAATGTGATTCCTTACTCGCAATTGCGAAGAATTGGGTTGGGTTGGGTAGGTCGCAATTGCGACCATTTGGCCGCATTTGCGGAAGGGATTGACTTTACATTTGCGAAGTAAGTGTTGCATTTGCGACATTTCCCTGGGTTATCAGGAGCCACATTTGCAAGGTGTTGTTTGCATTTGTGAGGGTTCGCAATCGCATTTGCGTCATCTGCAGCTGAACAAAATAATGAAATTTCGAAACTTAGCTTCATTTATCACATTTTAGAACCTAAACTTGGTAGGAGGCGATTTTGAGGAGGGATTTTCGCATCTCAAATGTGAAGTAGACAGGGAGGGCTCAGGTATCGCAAATGCGATGCTTACTCGTAATTGCGAAGAATGGGCTTGGGCTGGGCAGGTCGCAATTGCGACCATTTGGTCGCATTTGCGGAAGGGTCTGACTTCACATTTGCAAAGTTAGTGTTGCATTTGCGACATTTTCCTGGGTTGTCAGGTGCCCCATTTGTGAGGTGTTGTCCGCATTTGCGAGGGTTTGCAAGGTCGCATTTGCGCCTTCGGCAGCTGAACACAATAATGAATTTTCGGGATTTAGGTTCATTTATCATATTTTAGAACCATATACTTAGTAGGAGGCGATTTTGAGGATGGATTTTCACATACAACTATTGGGTAAGTAAATTTTATCCATTTTTAATTATATTACATGATTAGTTATGAGATTTAATATCTGACCCACAAAATTTGAAGAGAATATTTGGGAGATTTTGACTATGTTTTAAAAAATAAAAATTTGAGATTTGAGAGTCGAATCGGACTCGAATTTGAAAATTAAACACATATATGGACTCGTGGGGTTATGAGTAATCGAGATCTACCCTTGGACTCGAGTTTTTATCAGGCGGGCACGAGATTGACTTTTGGGAAATTATGTAAAGATCTTAACTTTAATTATCAAAATTGGTTCCTCTTGCATTGTTTGATGATATTAAGTCGATTTTGGTTAGATTAGAGCCGTGCAAAGGCAAATTTTAAAGGAAAATCTATTTTTGAGTTTTGATTTGGTCTAATTGAGTTAAGTTTCTTTGCCTAACGTATACATAAGGTGATGAGTGTGTGCACGGACGTATATGTGGTATATGACCGATTTAAACTCTTAGGTTATTTAGATGCATTTAATTGAAGTTGTTATTACCTGAAATATCTTTCATTTTTGAGTTTATTCTTTCCGTTTCATTGAGTTGTTGTTGAAATTCTTGTAGACATTGTTGTTGAGTCATGGGCTATGTATTATTATGATATTGGTGTTATTATTTTGGTAATATTGAGGCGTATGTGTTGCGAGATGATTATTGTGTTGTAATGAGATGCTCATGCGGCAACATAAAGGTGGTGTTATTGATGCGCATGCGGCGAAATAAGGGGAATTTATGCGCAAGATGCTATTAAGGAAAATTGCTTTTTTGAAGCACATGCGGCGATATAAGGGGTCTAAAGCGCGTGAAGCTATTTTGGAAAAAATATTTTCTAAATAAATATAAGGCTCACGCGGCTTTATAAGAAAGATTTGTGATTTGTGACTTGTGATTATGCGGTGTGGTACATGGGGGTGGTTCTTGTTGTAAACCTTGTGTTAAAACGACTTGATTATTTGGACTATCATTTGCTTTTTAATTGATTTCAATTGTATTTTAACTATGTTTTGATTATTTTGCCGCTTTATCACCTGTTTACTCCTTGTTGCCATTTGTTGTTTTTACTATCTATTTCTAGCTTTATACTAATATTTTCTCCTATTGTTAGCCTTATATTGATAATCGTCCATTCTTAGCTTTATATTAATACTTTGCATAGGTTTTGTGTCTAGTAAGTGTCTCGACTATACAACGTCACTGCTCCACCGAGGTTATTCTTGATACTTACTGAGTACTATTGTGGTGTATTCATAGTACGATTTTGTATATTTTTGTGCAGATCCAGGTATCTTGGAGCGTGCCGGACGTTAGTTAGCTATTTATGATTTGCTGTGGAGACTTCAAGGTATACCTGCCATTGCGCACGCATGCCTCAGAGTCACCTTCTGATGTTTGCCTTACTACTATTTATTTTCACTCCAAACAGTGTTGTAATAGAGATTCCTACTATATTGCAAATTGCTTCTGACTCTATACTACCAATTTTGGGGTTGTATTATTGTTGTTCGATTTAGCTATGTTATTTCAGTTATCAAGTAGTATTTAGTAGTTAAGTTCGTTATTTCTGTTAAATCTCATCACGTGTTAGGCTTACCTAGTTTAAGAGACTAAACGTCATCACAATCCTAAAGATGGGATTTTGGGGTCCTGACAGGGCAATGCCTCAATGTCACTGCGAAGTCCATGTACCTGTTGCGGCATGCAACCCGAATATATATATATATATATATATATATACATACCCGATCCATAAATCATTACAACATGTTCCCTTATCTTAACTTCCTTCCACGTCTTATTCACCAAATCTATGAGTATGAATACATACATATCAAATATCAAGTCACACAATAATATAGGATGTATACCATGCATAGAGTCAATCTCAACAATAACACGACGTCTCAGAATAAGAATCAGATTCTACATGCCATGGATACAAATCACAACTCAAATCATTAATGTTTATCCTTCATTTTTTCATCAAGTAAGTAAGAATCAAGTGTCACGAATAGATTCAACCAAAATATTCACAAGTATAGCAAATATGGCGACAATCCCACATAAACATCAATCTTATCATCCTAAGTGGAATTTATCACCACAACCATGCTCGAAGGCGTATCATGCTTTCCCCGTCAACATCTATAGTTACATACGATTAACTAACCGCAGTCTAAAAACATAAGCCGTAACATATCTCGAAGCCGAATATGAACCACAAACCCTAAGCCAACGCTTTCCCTTTCCGGAGTATTTCGGAATGATCAACGTCTATCAAATATGATTCTACGTCAAAATATGAATCTATGGATACCCGTATTGCTATACTTTTACTCAGAACCCAAAAATGGTCCCAAAATAGCCAACCCGAGCCCCCAAGGGCAAAATTAGAATTTTGTTTAAAAATCGAATTACACATTACGTATGTAGTCTAGATCCAAAAACCCATTCAAAAAGCTTTCATCTTGATTCTCAAATCCAAGGTTTACCACTTTTCATTTTTTTGGTTCAAAACCCCAATTTTCCGAAATCAAACACGGATAAAATCGATATCTAACGGAAATAAACTTGAGGAAACATCAAAATAAAGATTAGATACTTACCTCCTTGTTGAGACGAGAACAACGCCGCAAAAAGTACCTCAAACGGAGCTGTAGAACTAAAAATATACTCAAAATACTAAGCTCCCGTTTAGCCATAGATTTTGGCTTCATTTTTTCAAAAATCTTTTGAAAACATTGTTTGTTTATGAAATAATCAAGTTTTTGGGAAAAAAATTTCAAAAATTTCAATTTCCCAAAAACTAGTTTAGGGATGTTTTTGGGTGAAATTTTTTCTTCCACTCACAAAATATCAATTTTTCTTCAAATAAAACGCATGTCCAACTTCAACTTCCAAAAATTATTTTTTAACACAACTTACAATTATTTTGCTTCCGCACCCAATAACTCGCACCTGCGGTTTGCCAGGTGTCATTTCCGCACCTACAGACCTTTCTTCGCCCTGCGGGGTCATGGGTGCGGACCCCACTTCGCATATGTGAAGCACCAGTACCAGTTATCCTCTCTTACACTAAAATGGGCATAACTCCCTCATACAATATCCGAATTTGATGATTCTTTTTGCTATGATTCCGTAATTACGATACAGATATAATTGTTCAGTAGAATCACATATCAAAGGTTGTTTGCTTAATATGGTGCCCATTTTTCCTAATGAAACAACGGTGAAACCTCAAATAGGAGCGCGACACAACTTAAATCCATCTGAAACTCATCAGAATATCACCAAAACTTGTGGACAAGTCCAAAATCATCATACGAATCTGCTTGAAGTCTCAAAACACCCAAGCTGATGCGTCTTGAGCCGATGTTGACTGTGGTCAACTCTAAATCATCTCAAAATCTAGTTTCTCAACCAACTACCTAAATCAAACCCGAACCTCTCCGGAACCGAACCAACAACTCGACTAAGTCAAAAATCATATTCCGGACGAACGAATCTTCGAAAAACATCGCATTTGCTCCCGATGTTGACTTCGATCAAACTTTCTCACTTCCTTAATTTAAGAACTTCCAATTCGAGAAAATTCGATCCATAACTCACATGATTGCCTCGGGAACTATGCAACCTATCCTCGCTAGTCATAAATATCAATATTGGTGGAAAGGAACCAACAAATTTCATGTCCTAGTCTTATTTCTTCTCGTGACTATCGTTTCACCATAAATAGGCATACTAAATGCTAAATTGGACTTAATTGTCAAAAACCAACCAAACGAACTCTAAAATTAGCCCCGTCAATTTTCTAAAATAAACAATTTATCCAAATAATTAAATGTCGGAATTTCCAAAGTGAAACCTTCTCCCAAAGTGAACCAAATGACATCTATTTGACTCCAAATTTTGCAAGCAAGTCAAAAACTCCAAGATGGAATTACGGGAAAGGTATTTTGGGAAAAGAAGCTTAAAAACTCATTACGTCCAGACGGATCGTTACATTAAATACAAATTAAACAATTGCTCATCCTCGAACAATAACGGAAAGTACGAAAGCCGATGAGTAACCAAGTAATATCCATTATAACCTCATGGATATAACCTCATGAAAGCCTCCACATGCAAGGAATACGCCGATAGTACATCTTGTTCACTTTATCAGTGAAACTACCTTTAACTTAGCTCAACGACCCAAATTTCCATTTCTTTGTACCCAAAATTTCTTTCACAGCTGATCCTCAAATGTAAGAACTGACTCCGCTCGAATTCCTTAATTTGATTTTAACCATACCTCTATACACGTTCGATTGAATCCACAAATATCACCTTAATCACAACCATTCTTTAGTTGTAGCCACAAACCATTATCCAACCTGTAACAATAAAATATTCTGATTCTACCAATCCTTGTCTCACACCTTCACATGCCATCCTTCGTACCAAGATTCCTTAGAAACACATAGACACACGCCACAAGCCCGATTCATGAATTCCTTTCGCGAGAAAAGAATCCTTGCTTTATCTGAGATATTCTAAGTAATTCCATCCAAAAACGGATCTTTTCAAAAGCCGATTGTGCTAATTGCAATCTCGTTTGTTCTGTATCTCGAAGTAGAAATTACTTAGTCAAAAACCATTGCCCAATTCATCTCAAAATCTCCAAATCACCCTACTATAAGCATACCTATAATTACCTTATCGTGCCAAATCCGTAGAAAACCAACTGAGCACTCTAAAGACTCCCCATAACTATTTGTACCTCCTCAATACATCGCCAAGCACAGGTGTAAACCATTTGAACTGTCCGAATCGTTATCATCCAAAAAATATCACCAATCCTACTTGCAAACTTCAATGAGACCCGGTAATGCTTCCATACCTCCATTCTGAACTGAAATGCATCAAATCCATGAAGGTGTTTTACTAGAATACCTATAATCCTTCTAGTATTATAAACATAGGCACCCCGCCTCTATTTGAATCATTCTGACCCATAAATAAATTTGTATACGGTCGAAATCGGGCATACCCGATTTCGTTGGCAGGGGAGTTGCCTCGAGGGTAACCTCATAATAGATCGTGCTCGAGCTTGAAGATAGAACATCACGCCTGAGAGATCGAAGTGTTCATTGAGATCGAGGCCGGCAACAATCGAGAACAAACATGACTGACTTCGAGTAAGGCAACAACGGAATGGCGAGATATAAGTAACCGGTCGAAGATCCTGACGGAAATCTCGGAACAGATCAAATCAAAGCGGTTATTAGTGCCAATCATGCGATCTACTTCCGTTATTAGAGTTATACCTTATTTAGAATTCCTCTATTATATAAAAAAGGATCCCATTCACTTGTAAAAAGAAGGAGTATTCACTGATAAGAATATACATATACGTTGCTTTCTTTGCTTTACTTACTGTTCATCGCTTTTTGTTCCATCCTTGTAACGACCAGTCCGGACGTTTTGAGAGTAATTGCCCCGATTCCCTATTTACTGCTTCTCCCATATCTATTTCTGCTATTGTGACTTGCCAGGAGGTTTCGTTTTGGTTTATGGAATGATTTGGGACACTTAGTTCCTAAACGAAAGCTTAAGTCTTAGAATTTTGACCGTAGTCGGAACTGTATAAAGATGACTCCGGAATAGAATTTTATCGGTTCTGTTAGCTCCTTGGGTGATTTTGAACTTAGGAGCGTGTCTGGATTGTGTTTTGGAGGTCCGTAGCTTATTTAGGCTTGAAATGGCGAAAGTCGAATTTTTGGAGATTTGGACCGGTAGTGAAATTTTTGATATCGGGGTCGTTTTTCGATTCTGGAAGTTGGAGTAGGTCCTTAATGTTGAATATGACTTATGTGTAAAAAATTGGGGTCAATCGGACGTGGTATGGTTGGTTTCGGCGTCGGTTGTCGAATTTGGAAGTTTCAAGTTCTTTAAGTTTGAATCGGAGGATGATTTGTGATTTTAGCATTAGTTGATGTGATTTGAGGGCTCGACTTAGTTCGTATAGTATTTTATGATTGGTTGGTATATTTGGTCGAGGTCCCGGGGGCCTCAGGTGAGTTTCGGGTGCTTAACGGGTGAAAGCTTAGACTTAGAAGAATTTTGAAGTTGCTGGTTTTGGTGTTTTCGCACCTGCGGTGGGAAGTTCGCAGGTGTGGCCTCGCAAAAGCGAGCCAAGGGACGCAGGTGCAGAGGTATAACCGCATCTGCGCATCTGCAGATGCGGAAGATGGAGCGTAGAAGCGGAAGGGGCCAAAGCGTGAGGGATCGCAGAAGCGGAAATATTCTGCATGAGCGGGCACGCATGTGCAGCTCATTGCTCGCAGATGCGGATCCAATCCCCTTAAGTCATTTCCGCACCTGCGATGGAAATTCCGCAGGTGCGGCGACGCAGGTGCAACTATGGACCGCAGGTGCGAGATTTCTGGATAGAACAATTAAATGCAAGTGTTCGCGATTTTTGCTCATTTTCAACATTTTGAGCTCGGGTTGGCAATTTTTTGAAAGCATTTTTGAAGGGTTTCTTGAGGTAAGTCCCTTGTGCTTATTTTTGACCAATAATCTTGCTTCCCCATGTATTTTCCTATCTAGTTAGTGTGTATTTAAGGTGAAAATTGAAAATTTGAGGTTAGGGATTTGGAAGTTTGATTTGTGGATTTGGAGGACCATTTGTTGTCGGATTTTAGTAAATTTTATATGGTTAGACTTGTGAGTGAACGGGTTTTCGTATTTTATGACTTTTACCCGATTCTGAGAAGTGGGCCCCAAGGATAATTTTTGAGTTAATTTCGGAATTTTCGTTAAAGTGTTGATTTCGTTAATTAGATGAGTCTATTATTGTTGTATTTATGATATGTAATTGTGTTTGGCTAGATTTGGGCCATTCAGAGTCGGATAATCGAGGAAAGGTCATTCTTACAGATTGATTGAGCTTGACTCGAGGTAAGTGGCTTGCCTAACTTTGTGTGGGGGAAATCCCCTTAAGATTTGGAACAATTGTGATATGTGAGCGCCGTGTATGTGAGGTAACGAGTACGTACACGTGCTAGTTGTGGAAAAACCCGATTTTCTTACTGAGCACCAAATCCTGTTTTCCTTTTATTTTGAGTTATACCATATGAGTATTAATCTATTTTTCAGTCTTAATTGGGTTATTCCCATTTGCGTAGCTATCCTGTTTAGTCTAATACAACATGTCTACGTGTCTTAATTGCCTATGTGAACTCTGTGCAGCATGCTTAGTGAAATTCCTGCTTCTTCCTTGACTGGTACTTAGTCTAAATCGTAAGATTTTGTGATATAGTTGCATTTTTTAATGTTTGCGCTGCATATTTCCTTTGGGACTACAGAACGGTATTCCAGGAGATCCCTTTGTACTGCATATTTACTTTGGAACTACGGAATGGTATTCCCGGAGAGCCCCCTGCACATTTACATTAGGACTACGGAATGGTATTCCGGTAGATCCCCCTGCACATTTACTTTGGGACTACGGAACGGTATTCCGGGAGATCCCCCTGCACATTTACTTTGGGACTATGGAACGGTATTCTGGGAGATCCCTCTGCATATTTATATTTGGGACTACGAGACAGTATCTCGGGAGATCCCCTGTTGTGTTTATGTGTACTGAGCTATTACCTTCTATAATTTCATTGTTGTTAAATTTCAGCCTTTATTTTATTGCTGTATTACACTCTATATTGTTTTATCATATATTTACCAGTAGAGCCCTGACCTGACCTCATCATTACTCGACCAAGGTTAGTCTTGACACTTACTGGGTACCGATTGTGGTGTACTCATGCTACTCTCTGCACATGATTTTCGTGTGCAGATCCAGGTGCACCTTATCAGCCGCACTATCAGTGAGCCGGGACAGCTTTGGAGACTTCAAGGTATATCTGCCGCGTCCGCAGACCTTAGAGTCCCCTTCTACTCTTTCTCATGTCCATTATCCTCTGTATTTTTCCTTGTTAGACTTTGATGTATAGAGACACCAAATTTTTCCTTCTGTAGTTTGTGTTTCACGATGTTTCGGGTTTTGGGATTTGTTGTGTATTTTTGAATAGTTGGTTAAATTTATATTTTTATTTTATTATTCCGAAAAATGTTAGGCTTATCTAGTTGTAGAGACTAGGTGCCGTCACGACGCCACACGGAGGGGAAATTGGGTCGTGACAATCCTCTACTGTTCTTATTAACTAACCTCGAGACTATCTCGAATCGAGGTTGAGGTATTGTTTGCGGACAGATTTCTTTAATGTTAATGTTCAATTTATCTATTTAATTCGTTGTTTATCAATTGGTGCTGGTTAAAATCATATATCCTTAAAATCACAATATAAGTTTAATTGTTACTCAATCTTTAGGGTAAACAGTTTGGCGCCCACTGTGGGGCTAAGGATAATAATGATTAATCAGTACTGATTATGGTGAAACACACCATTTTATGCTTGTTCTTGTCAAGTATCTTTGCTTTTAGGTTAAAACATGTCATCTCACAAAACACATCCACACACGGTGACAATGGCCTCGGATTCCACGGTGAAAACAAAAATGTGATTCCTCCAGTAGTCAAGGTGCCACATGCTAATCTCGGGGGAGCACCGATTGCCAACCCATTCGATATAAGTTCGCACGTTGCTCTAAATGCAGACCTAGGCGCAAGTCTCGATGAGAGCGTATGCAGAGAAGGTTGATCTAGTGACCAAGGAACACAGGGCAGGGGAGACAAAGGAGTCACTTGGAGATGCTTCAGGCTCAGCAAGCTGCTATTGCTCAGTTACAAAATCTATATAGAGCTTCGAATAGGGTCGTGCCGGAAATTACTTGTCGTACCGAGCCAGTACCGGAAAGGTCGAATGGTAATGAATTGGGGTCTGATCCTACGGTAATGAAAATGCTCGAGGAGATCACCAAAAGAATTGAATCGGGAGAGAAGAGAATCGAAGCCAACGATAAACAAATAGAGACATACAACTCTCGAGTTGACCAGATACCGGGGGCACCGCCAATCTTGAAAGGGATGGATTCGAAGAAGTTTGTACAAAAGTCGTTTCCTCCAAGTGCAGCTCCGAAACCTATTCCAAAGAAGTTTCGTATGCTAGACATACCTAAATATAATGGGACCACCGATCCCAATGAGCATGTTACTTCATATACATGCGCCATCAAGAGTAACGATTTAGAAGATGATGAAATCGAATTTGTTTTGTTGAAAAAATTCGGAGAGACCCTTTCGAAGGGAGCAATGATTTCGTATCACAACCTGCTACCAAATTCCATTTACTCATTTGTCATGTTAGCAGATTCTTTCATAAAGGCACACGCCGGTGCCATAAAGGTTGCAACGAGGAAATCGGACCTTTTCAAGGTAAGCCAAAGGGATAATGAAATGCTGAGGGAGTTCGTGTCCCGATTTCAAATGGAACGCATGGATCTACCATGGGTCACAGATGATTGGGCCATTCAAGCTTTCACCCAAGGGTTGAACGAGTGGAGTTCGATAGCATCACGTCAGTTGAAACAAAATTTGATCGAGTATCCAGCTGTAACTTGGGCAGATGTGCACAATCGATATCAATCGAAGATCAAGGTCGAGGACGATCAGTTAGGAGCCCCTTCCGGTTCAGTACATCCAAACATGTCGGCAGTTAAAAACCAAAGGGGCATTGGCTGGGAGCTAAGATCGAACAGAGACCGATATCAACCATATACCGCAAATCGAAGGAACAATGGTTCAGGACGTAATTCCGCCCAGAACGATCTAAGAAATGATCGAGGACAGAATTCTCGGGGACTTATGAGCAAAAGTGGTTTTGGCAAGTATGCTGATCCCATAGAGGCACCTCGGTTATCGGAAAACAACTTTAGCATCGATGCATCGGGCATTGTATCGGAAATTGGAAGGATCAAAGATACTAGGTGGCCCAGACCCATACAAATCGATCCTTCCCAAAGAAACCCAAATTTGATGTGCAAGTATCATGGCACGCATGGTCACAAGACCAAGGATTGCAAGCAATTAAGGGAGGAGGTAGCCCGACTATTCAATGAGGGCCACCTTCGAGAGTTCCTCAGCGATCAAGCCAAGAATCATTTCAGAGAAAGGGACGCCAATAGGAAAAATGAACAGGAGGAACCCCATCATGTCATTCATATGATCGTCGGGGGGGTCGACATCCCACAGGGATCCACATTCAAACGCACCAAGGTATCAATCACTAGGGAAAAATGAACCCAAGATTATGTGCCCGAAGGCACTTTATCATTCAACGACGAAGACACAGAAGGCATTTCTCAGCCCCACAATGACGCTCTTGTAATTTCTATCTTATTAAATAAAGTTCAAGTTAAGAATGTTTTAGTGGATCCAAGTAGCTCGGCAAATATCATCTGATCGAGGGTCGTGGAGCAACTCGGCCTACAAAATTAAACCGTGCCCGCCGCTCGGGTCTTAAACGGCTTCAACATGGCCAGTGAAACAACTTAAGGGGATATTATTCTACCGGTGAACGTGGCTGGAACCATTCAAGATACTAAGTTCCACGTAATTAAGGGCGACATGAGGTACAATGACCTACTCGCAAGGCCTTGGATCCACAATATAAGGGCAGTCCCTTTGACTCTCCACCAAATGATGAAATTCCCGACGTCGGCCGGTTCAAAAATAGTATATGGGGAGCAGCATGCTGCAAAGGAAATGTTTCCGGTCGATGAGGTAACGTCGATATCGACACTATCAACCTCGGAAAGGTCGAGCATCAAAGGTAAACAGGAAGTCAAATAGCAACCACAGCCACCAGCCTCGACCCCTCGAACTTTTATTGTTCCCGAAGATTCTGACGCCACAAAATCACCGGTTGAAGAGCTGGAACAGGTTATATTGATCGAGTACCTACTCGAGCGAAAGGTATACCTGGGAATGGGATTAACCCCCGAACTCATCTTCTTGATAACATAAATTGTTTTACTTGGTCTCATTTAGACATGACAGGGATCCCACCGGAGATAACAATGCATCGGCTAAGCCTGGACCCTAGGTTCAAACCGGTGAAGCAAAAGAGAAGACCCCAGTCCAAGGTAAAGCACGCATTCATAAAGGACGAGGTAACTAAACTTCTCAAAATACGGTCCATTCGGGAAGTGAAATATCCCGAATGGTTAGCCAATCTAGTTGTAGTCCTTAAAAAAGGAACAAACTTAGAATGTGTGTAGATTATAAGGATTTAAACAAGGCATTCCCCAAAGATTCTTTTCCACTGCCTAACATCGATTGCATGGTCGATGCCACGGCTGGCCATGAGATCCTTACTTTTCTTGGTGCCTATTCCGGGTACAATCAAATCCAAATGAACCTGGAGGACTGAGAAAAGACTTCATTTATCACCAAGTATGGAACATACTGTTATAATGTAATGCCCTTTGGGCTAAAAAATGCAAGAGCTATTTACCAACGCCTAGTAAATAAAATGTTCGAAGAGCAAATAGGTAAATCAATGGAAGTTTATGTTGATGACGTGCTAGTTAAGTCCCTGCGTGCAGAGAACCATTTGGCTCATTTGCAGGAAACGTTCGAGATTTTAAGGAAATAAAACATGAAGCTCAACCCTAAGAAATGTGCTTTCGGGGTCAGTTCGGGCAAGTTCCTTAGCTTGATGGTGTCGAATCGGGGGATCGAGATCAACCCCGATAAAATCAAGGCCATCGAAGACATCACCATTGTGGACAGTGTAAAAGCCGTGTAGAGGCTAAGTGGACATATATCTACCTTAGGCTGATTCATTTCGAGGTCGTCAGATCGAAGCCATATATTTTTTTCTCTACTCAAAAAGAAGAACGATTTCGCCTGGACCCCGGAATGCCAACAGGCATTAGAGGAATTGAAGCGATACCTATCGACCCCACCACTGCTTTACACTCCAAAGGCAGATGAGAAACTTTACTTGTACTTGGCAGTATCGAAAATCGCGGCAAGTGGTGTCCTAGTTCGAGAAGAGAAAGGTATGCAATTTCCCATTTATTATGTAAGTCGAACCTTAGGAGAAGCAGAAACTAGATATCTACACTTGAAGAAATTGGCACTTGCACTGATAAGCGCCTCTAGAAAGTTAAGACCATACTTTCAATGTCACCCCATATGCGTATTAACTACTTACCCACTTCATAATATTTTGCACAAGCCCGAACTATCGGGCCGATTGGCCAAATAGGCCGTCGAACTCAGTGGGTACGATATCGAATATTAACCCCGGATGACCATCAAGTCTAAAATTTTAGCGGACTTCATGGCTGATTTCATGCCAACCCTCGTACCCGAAGTTGAAAAGGAACTCTTGTTAAAATTGAGTACATCATCGGGGGTATGGACCCTCTTCACAGACGGTGCTTCGAATGTGACGGGGTCCGGGCTAGGCATCGTTTTGAAGCAGCCCACGGGTAGCACTATTAGGAAATCTATCAAAACTTCTAGATTGACTAACAATGAGGTCGAGTACGAGGCCATGATTGTAGGTCTCGAACTAGCTAAAAGCTTGGGAGTAGACGTCATTAAAGCCAAGTGTGATTCTTTACTGGTGGTGAAGCAAGTAAACAAAACCTTCAAAGTTCGATAGGATAGAATGCAAAGGTATTTAGACAAACTGCAGGTAACTATGCATTGTTTCAAGGAATGGACTTTGCAGCATGTACCTCGAGAACAAAATAGTGAGGCCGATGCACTTTCAAATTTGGGGTCATCGGTCGAGGAAAGTGAGATCAGCTCAGGGATTGTCGTTCAACTCTCGAGATCCGTGATCAAGGAAGGTCATGCCGAGATAAACTCTACAAGCTTAACCTGGGATTGGAGGAATAAATATATTGAATCCTTGAAGAAGGTAAAGCTCCCATCGGATCCTAAAGAGTCGAGGGCCCTACAAACCAAAGCTGCTCGATTCACATTAGCTGAAGATGGAATATTATACAGAAGGACATTCGATGGACCATTGGCAGTATGCTTAGGACCAGGAGACACTGATTATGTTTTACGAGAGGTCCACCAAGGCACTTGTGGGAACCACTCCGGCGCCGAATCACTGATTCACAAAATCATTAGAGCAGGATACTACTGGGATAGCATGGAAAAATACACTAAGGAGTTTGTTCAAAAATGTGATAAATGCCAGAGGTTTACACCGATGATCCATCATCCTAGAGAACAACTTCATTCAGTCCTATCCCCATGGCCATTCATGAAATGTGGGATGGATATCGTTGGCCCTTTGCCATCGGCCCCAGATAAAACTAAGTTTATTTTATTTATGACTAACTATTTCTCTAAATGGGTTGAAGCACAAGCGTTCGAGAAAGTGAGAGAGATTGAGGTTATAGACTTCATCTAGGATCACATCGTATGTCAATTTGGGATACCCGCCGAAATAGTGTGTGACAATGGAAAATAATTTATCAGCAGCAAAGTGACAAAATTCATCAAAGACCACAAAATAAAAAGGATATTATCAACGCCGTATCACCCTAGTGGGAACGGACAAGCCGAATCGACGAACAAGACTATCATTCAAAACCTAAAGAAAAGGTTGAACGATGCTAAGGGGAAATAGAGAGAAATTCTACCTAAAGTCCTTTGGTCATATCGAACAACATCAAAGTCCAGTATGGGGCCAACCCCGTTCTCCTTAGTATATGGCTCCGAAGCCTTGATTCCAATCAAAGTCGGGGAACCCAATGCCAGGTTTTGACATACAACATAAGAGTCAAATCACGAGGCTATGAATGCTAGCCTCAAATTATTGGATGAAAAATGAGAAGCCACACTCGTTCGAATGGCTGTACAAAAGCAACGAATCGAAAGATACTACAATAGGAGAACCAACCTTCGTCACTTCGGAGTCGGGGACTTAGTCCTGATGAAAGTCACCATTAACACTCGAGATCCTAATGAAGGGAAGCTCGGCCCAAATTGGGAGGGACCCTACCAAGTCCTCGACATCGTCGGAAAGGGATCTTATAAGCTCAGCACGATAGACGGCGAACAACTGCCAAATAATTGGAACATATCGCTTCTCAAACGGTATTATTGCTAAGGTATGACTTTATCCCCTTTTTTCATTTATATATTTGACACTAACTCACTGCAGGTGTTCCATCGAAGACATCGAGACCTCAGGTTTTAAAATACGCGTTGCACTCTTTTTCCCTTAGATCGGTTTTTGTCCCAAGTGGGTTTTTCCGGTGAGGTTTTTAATGAGACAATAATTATGTGCTACCTGAGGACAATTCAACAGTATCCAGTGCTTCTTTACAGTCAATCTCAAATACTGGGGGCATCAACCTCGGATGTTACACTTTCGAGAAAAATACTTCGTGTCAAAGGGTCTCGATAGAGAAACTTTATAATGGGCCAAATGGTCGAATGAACCGTGTCCGTATAGATTAGTCGAGCCCCGATTGGAAAACATGTACGCATGTATAAATTATACAAAGAAGCATTCTTTCTATATCAAACATCTTGTATCTCAAAGAAAATTTTCTACTATACAAGCTCCATACTTATGATTTTGTGAGAAATGGCTCAAGGGCCAAGTGCAAATATACCTCGTAAACTAGGGGACTACCGTCGATGATCGACATTATCTAAACTCAAATTCATAAGACCTCAAAGAGGCACCCTCGATCTATAGGCCAAGAACATCACTCTCGGGGACTAACACTTCAAACAAGTTCGAAGTGCTATTGGGAAATAAGCCCAAGAGGCATACCCAAAGGCTACGGTCAAATTAAGGTGGCTCGGAGACGTCCGAATCCCGCAATAAAAATAGGCCTTCGAATTCTTTGAAAAACCGATTAAAAAAGGCTACCCTCGGCAAGTAATCAAAAGGGTCTCGATGAAATCTGCCCTCGAAAAACCTTAAGAGGTATCAAATTATATTAATACAAACGTGCTAAGGCACAAACAACAAAGGACTTTCAATCGACATCGAACCCTCAAAAAATCCAATGGTTAAAGAATACATGTTAAGGCATAAAATTTTTTTTTACTAAGTCTTCTAAGCCGAAAAGGGAAAATAATAGCCATCTTTTAGAGGCCATATCGGCCCAATCTAAAGAGCCTAAGGGCTAATACACTTAGAGTTCGAGATTTTATTCTCACTTAATTCAGACCTAAGAGTTCCACTATTCCGAGCTCAAATAAAACTAACTTGAATATAGCTCGAGGATTCATCATTATTTGATATAAAACCTTAAGGGGTCTGTTACTATGAGTTAGAAACTTACTCGAACTCGGCTATAAAAATAGTACAATTACGGCTTCGATCAAGCCATCCGAAATCAAAATTCCGAACATATTGTTGAGCTCCGGGAATCGCCTTCGCTTAACTAAAAAACCTAAGGGTTTGTTCTACTCTGAGTTTGAGCTATTTCTCACTCAGTTATAGAGGCTACAGCAACCCGATTGCAACAAAGTCTTCACAAGGCAAATGCAAAACAAAATTTATCATAAATCAAAAATCAGAGACAAAACGGAAAGAAAAGGAATCTTTCATATATGCAAAGTATTTACAAAGACCACACATGGTCTTACACAAAAAAAAAAGGAGAAAAAATCCTAAGTGCCTAGTCTGCCTCGGGAGCCGCATCTTCTGGAGCTACATCTTCATCTCCTCCTCTCTCGGATCCACTCGTAGAGTCTTCATCATCGGAAAGCAAAGCTCCGGCCTCGTCCTCTAAAACCTTTGCACTCTTGAGAGTCTCTCTTTAAGACTGGCGCCTAGGATGCTCGGCAACACGGGACAATCTAACCTCACCAGCGTCAGAAATTTCTTTTGCCTGAGTATTAGCGGCTTTAGCGTCGGCTCGGTAGGAGGCCACGAGCGCCTCTGTCTCAGATGTGGCCCTTGCAAGTTCAACGTCCAACCGAGTCTCAAGCTCTTCAACCTTCTGGGCTCGGGCCAAGTTCTCCACCTTCACACTTTGGAGTTGACGCTCAACCGAAGACAGTTGGGCCCGAACTGCATCTTTCTCCGAGGCGAGACGGTCCATGATCTGCTTCCACTCCAAAGTCTCTGCCTCTTTCATCTTGGCCTCCTCACGAAGTTGCTCAACCAATTTGGCCTTCTGCTGAACCTGCAAGATCAAAGTGTTAGTTGCCAATATCAAGTTAATATATAACAAGCTCCCAAAAATTTACATTACCCATTTAATGAGCTCTTGTCAGCTAGGCTCGAATACTCATGATCTCCTCTTCTTTTTTCACATAGAGGAGTTTGAGGGCGTCTCTCTCCTCCATAAGCTTTTTGAGATCAGCCTCACATCATGCCAACTCAGCCCAGTATTTGGAGGACGCTTCTCGATGGAACGACGTAGCCTGTGCAGAAAGAAAGGAAATCAGACTTAGAGAAATAAGAACAAATAGAAGCATGGTAACATCATCGACCACAAGTAAAACTCACTTAGTTCAGAAGCCGCTGAGCCTCATAAAAAATGAGTGATGCGTCTAGGTCCGAAACATCATTGACCCCGGCGAAGCAGCCGCAAAATATATCATCCCCTTCGGGGGCCGTCCCCACATCGGGTTTCCCCATGGACCGGGCATCCCGAAACTGCCCCTCAGAGAATGTGGGGCCGGGCGGTGAATCATCAATGTTAATTGCCCCAAGCGAGTCACTTGGGGCATTCTCTTCTCTTTGAATGGCCTCAGAACTAGAACCTTCGAGCACACCTACCGGTTGCTCATCACGGTAGGAGGAATCCTCAAAACCCAATGACTTGGGGACTTTTCTAGGACCTTCCTTTGAGATCACCTCGGTCTGCGGCTGAACCTCCTCGACCGTCACCGGCTCAACAGTTCTTGAAACTTCGATGTGCTCCCTCTTCCAAGACACCAGCAAGAAGTCGACATCTTCTCCTTCCTCGTCTTCATCTTGTAGAGTTTGGACTACATCGGCAGGCAAAACGGCGAGATCAGTCTTCGACTTTCAAGCCCTGCTTTTCTTGGGCTTTGGGGTATCTGGTGGTGAGGCCCTTCTCCTTTTCTTGTCTTTGGTCGGCTTCGGGACCTCCTCTTCCATGAGGGGAGGCGGCCTCATAACGACATTATCTTCAAGACCTGTATGAGAAGAAATCAAGTTAAAAGGAAGTATTTCACAGGAAAGCATCAAACGCGGACATGGGAACTTACCATGATTTTTGGCCTCCCTTCAACCCTTGGCCAAATCACGCCACGAGCGCTCAGCATACGAAGAGGTTGAAACCAGTTGTCGAACCCAACTTGCAAGGTCCAGGACTGCACCAGAAAACCAGGGGGAAGCTGCACCATAAAGAAGAATATAGATGAGAAGAGGTAAAGGAAACATAATAAGTAATCAAACGTTATCGGTGAAGTTCTACTTATGCTTCATGTTCCATTCTTCGGGAAATGGCATCTTCTCGACGGGAATTAAATCTGAGGTCCTGACTCGGATAAACCGGAACATCTATCCTCGGTCCTTGTCCTCGTCTATGCTCGAGAATAGCACCTTTGTGGCCCGACGCTGAAGCCTTATCAGTCCACCCCGATAAAGATAGGGGCTATATAGCCTAATGAGACGATCGAGGGTGAAAGACATCCCCTCGATCTTACTCGAGAAGAATCTGAGCAAAATGACAATGCGCCAAAAAGATGGGTAGATCTGGCCTAGGGTTACCCGGTATTGGCGGCAGAAGTCGATTATGACAGGATCGACGGAACCCAGTGTGAAAGGGTAAGTATACACACTTAATAATCCTTTCACATGAGTGGTGATGTCCTCTTTGGGGATAGGAATCACCACCTCTTTATTCTCCCAGTGGCAGTCCTTTTTCACATGCTCGAGATCGCCTTCAGATATCGAACAGATGTATCTAGACATGGGCTCACATCGGCTAGGAACCGAAGAGGGGTTTTCGACTTTAAAGTCGGAAGTAAGTTCACATGGCCCGGGGATGCACTCTTCCATACGTGGCTCCACCGGTGTTTTGTCATCGGCCGGCCGCGATGAGGAGGCCTTTTCTTCTTAAGGAATGGTCTTTGATGTTTTTGCCATTACTATATGAGGTTTAAGGAAGGAAAAGGCAAAATTTGCGTTTTAATAAGAGATTGGCAAATAGAAACCGACAAAGTTGATGGACTTAAAGAGAATAGAAGAGCTTTTGAAGATTAGAAGAAGTTTGAAAGTAAAGTTTGAAAAGATTATGAAGGTGGTCTATTTATAATAGCCACTTTGACGGTTTGAAAGCACTGGTGGCCGACTATCAACCGGCGTTAATTAATGACCTTGGGAACTGCGCAGACGCGATGTTTCAATCACTTCTGTCGCTTACGTCACGATGTTGACGTCATAATTGATCAAGGTATTAAATCGAAGTCTCAAATTCGTTTCTTCTCGTTACACTCCAATAAATGAGGGGACTATCTGTACACGGTCGAAATCGGACATACCCGATTTCGTTGGCAGAGGAGTTCCCTTGATGGTAACCTCATAATAGATCGGGCTCGAGCTTGAAGATAGAACATCATGCCAGAGAGATCAAAGTGTTCATTGAGAGTGAGGCTGGCAACAATCGAGATCAAACATGATTGACTTCGAGTTAGTTAATAACGAAATGACGAGATATCAGTAACCGGTCAAAAATCCCGGCGAAAATCCCGGAATAGATAAAATCAAAGCGGTTATTAGTGCCAATCATGGGATCTACTTCCGTTATTAGAGTTGTACCTTTTTTTATGATTCCTATATTATATATAGAGGGATCCTATTCACTTGTAAAAAGAAGAAGGAGTATTCACTGATAAGAATATACATATACGCTGCTTTCTTTACTGTTCATCGTTGTTTGTTCCATCCTCCACTGTTCTTATTAACTAACCTCGAGACTATCTCGAATCGAGGTCGAGGTATTATTTGCGGACCGGTTTGATTTATTTTATTGTCCAATTTATTTATTTAATTCGTTGTTTATCAATTGGTGCTAGTTCAAATCATATATCCTTAAAACTACAATATAAGTTTAATTGTTACTCATTTTTTAAGGTAAACAAAATTGACAACCCCTGAATATCATCAATAGTCACCCGAATTGACTCCAAACCTTCACAAAACCAAACATAGTCCTTCCATAAATCTATGGCAACAAATTCTAATCCTTTTCTCATGAAACAAACAATCTTGTGTTGTCACCCTCGACCCCAAAGGTTGAATCTCACACAACTCATCAACCTAAAATTGAGATGTTATACCTTATGACTTAAGTCCTCATGTTCCTCATTTCGCACTCGTCACACAAATCTGATAAAACCTCATGAATTCTAGAACATCAAGTTTTCCTTATGCTTCCTCTTAACTCGCTCACAACTCCAAACATTTCGACATAAAGTCTGCAGCCTCATTTACTATACCTCCACCCATCTTTTCTCTAATAGTAATCCCTCATTACACCTTTATCAATCTAGAAAGTATCGAATCTCGCAACCCTCACACCTTACCAAATCCCAACGTATCAACCTTGCGATCCATGCACCTTACATTGTACAATTACTTCCAAGTCTTTAATCCCTAAAATACGCCCTGTAGGAAATAGAGTCCACCCATAAGGGTGCTCTTAGGGCCCACTAAGGTAAAACACAGTAATTTTAGTAATTACTATAACCCTAGTATTCCTTATATAAGTACATTCACTGTGTATAGTAAAGTAGTACTCTATGCAGTATTTTTCTTCGCTTTTCTCTCTCAATTTCAGTTAGGGTTTAGTTTGTGATATAGGGGGTTGCTCCGTCACAACGTGACAACCACCACCAACCAGTGATTCTAGCCATGGTTCGTTTGTCTTCTGCTTCCGCGCCACGAAGAACAAGTAAGTTCTCGTTTTATGATTTACGAGCTAAATCTAATGTGTTTAGATTAACGAGTTCCAACTAGTCAACAATGCTTTAATATAGTCTACCACTACAATCACATCCTTTCCTCAAAAATATAACTTTAACCTTCAAACTAAAGAGATTCTCAAGATTCCCTCTTATTAATCAACTCTAGACCATTCATTCAAGAATGCCGTGAGATTACCCATCTTGATACAAATACTCCACAACAAAATGGTGTTGCGGAGAGAAGAAACAGAATGCTCCTAGAAATGGTTAGGTCAATGATGGTACAAGCTAACCTCCCAATTAGTTACTGGGGTGATGCGTTGCTTACTGCCACCTTTGTACTTAACCGAGTACCTACAAAATAAGTTACTACTACTCTGTATGAGTTATGGACTGGAAGACAACCCGACCTGAGTGTATTAAGACCTTGGGGTTGTGCTGCCTATACACATGATTCCTCTAAAAAAATATGGCAAATTGGGCCCGAGGGGAAAGAAAAGTATCTTTATAAGATACTTTGAAACCTCAAAGAGTTATGTGTTTATAGGTCAGCAAGACAGTGGGAGTGTAACTGAGTTTGAATCACGAGATGTCACATTCTTAGAGGATGAGTTCCCTAAGAAGGGAGAGGCAGGTCAAGATCTAACCTTATTTGAGATAATGGATCAAGATGTACACTTCATTCGAGTGGAAGAATTTTAGCAGATGATGAATTAGTTTCTCATCAAAGACCTCCTTCATCATCAGATACGAATGAAAGTAATCCTTCTACATTTACTGGAAGTGACCAAATGGATCTTGTTCCAAGTGGGAGCGAGATGGTCACAATTCATTACTGGAAGTGACCAAATGGATCTTGTTCCAAGTAGGAGCGAGATGGTCACAAATCTTGTTCCAAGTGGGAGCAGGATGAATGATCTTGATCCGAGTGGGAGCAATATTGATCCAAATGGGAACAATGATGAATCAAAAATAAGACGTGGTTCTCGTAAAATGATTCCCCAATGACGATTTGATGTTAAAGGCGGCGAACTATTTATAACGAGCCTAAAAATGTAAAAGAGGCTCTCTCATGCCCTTCTAAGGATAAATGGACAAAAGCAATGGAAGATGAATTGGAGTCTATGAGAGTCAACAAAGTTTGGGAACTAGTTGATCTCCCTGAAGGACGCAAAACAAATGGGAGAAATTGGGAGCAAATGGGTTCACAAAATTAAGCTCAAGGCTGATGGAACAGTTGAGAGATATAAGGCTCGACTAGTGGCGAAAGGGTATACACAGCAGAAAGGAATAGACTACGAAGAGACTTTCTCGCCTGCTGTACGATTTACCTCGGTTCACCTGGTTCTAGCTATTGTTGCAAGCTTGGATCTTGAATTATATCAGATGGATGTAAAGACTGCATTTCTCAATAGAGAACTAGATAAAGAAATCTATATGGAACAACCTGAGTGTTTCATTGAAAAGGTCCACGAACAAAAGGTTTGTAGACTTTTGAAGTCTATTTATGGACTCAAACAATCTTCAAGGCAGTGTATATACGCTTTCAGAATGTTCTTGTATCCAATGGTTTTACCATGATGGATGAAGACCATTCCATTTATACCAAGAGATCAAGAAACAAGCTTGTGATTTTAACATTATATGTAGATGACATAGTTATAGCTGGAAATGATAAGGAGTTTATCACCGAGATAAAGTCATGGTGGTCATTTCAATTTGAGATGAAAGATATGGGTGAAGCTGCATATATTTTTGGAGTTAAGATTTCAAGAGATCATCCAAAGAAACTATTGTATCTCTCATAATAGAATTACATTAGAGAAGTTCTTGAACAATTCAATATGCAAAATAGTAGCCCAGTTAAAACTCCTATAAGTAAAGGCCATACCTTGGGAATTCAGATGTGTCCTAGGACTCCTGAAGAGACAGAAAGAATGAGCCGAGTTCCTTATAGGAGTGCAGTCGGAAGTCTAATGTATGTTATGGTGTGCAATAGACTTGATATCTGTCAAGCAGTAGGCTTGGTAAGTAGATATCAAACCGACCCAGGTTTAGCACATTGGCAAGAAGTAAAGAGGATCATGAGATATCTGAAGGGAACTGCCGATTATGCCCTTTGTTACTAAGGCGACAAGGATCTGCGATTAGTTGGATACAATGATGCTGATCATGGAGGAGATTTAGACGAAAGGAAGTCTACCTCAGGATATATTTTCTTACTTAGTGATGGTGCCATATCATGGAGTAGTAAGAAACAATCATGTGTATCCTTATCTACGATGGAAACTGAATACGTGGCTCTAGCATCAGCAGCACAAGAAGGTGTTTGGTTGAAAAGGTTCTTGGAGCACTTGTTGGATATCACTGAAAATACTGAACCAGTGTTAGTCTACTATGATAGTGAGGCTGCAATATCTTCTACCAAGGACCCTAATTTTCATTGTAAAACCAAACATATAGATATCAAGTATAACTATGCGAGAGACATGGTTAGACGCAAGGTAGCGAATGTGAAGTATGTGTCTACAAAAGATATATTAGCAAATCCATTGACCAAGCCTTTATCTAGAGATGCATTTGTGAGACACACTAGGTCTCAAGGCTTGCGTAGACTCTGAGATACTTTATTTTGTTATTTATTTTCCCGTGTTCACAAAACTGATGTTCTTTGATTATCAATAAAGTTGATTTACATACATACATATTTTTATTGTTGAATGTTATGTGCCTTCCTTACTTTTTTGATAAGTATGTCGGGTAGACAAGAGGTTGGCCTTTTCACACATGCAACTGCCTCCTTATCTTAGTGATGTGATGAGATGATACATGATTTTAAGCAAAATTATCATAAGGATAATTTGAGAGCTATTCGCTTAAAATTAGAATGTCGCTTAAATAATGACATAAGGTCATTAGGGTGAAAAACGTTTATTTAGTCTACTTTGTGAGCTAGATGTGAGTTAAATATGATTTTGTAGATCAAGGAACTCAAATTTAAATACTTATGGTGTCTAAATATCATCTGTACAGCATTCCTTATAAGACAAAGACATACGCTCCTTGAAAAAAAGGAGAAAATAATGTAGCACATGTTTCATACCATGTGTGCTAATGTCGACCAATTGGATTAACATAAGTCCATTCTCAACTTTTTGTTGTGTGAGACCCAGAGCTTTTATGATGGCTCAATATTTTATACCCTTAGAGACTCTAATAAGATACTTGAGACATAGTGTGATGTTAACTATGTTAGTGTGTTTCCAAAACACCACGTACACAGATTCGGTCAAGCGGAGCATATCTAGAAAAGCTATCATACTAATAATTTTAAAGGGATCGTAAGAAGAGGAAGATCATTGATGGAATTTCATTTATTTGTATTCACTGGTGCACCAATTATAACTTATGAGTTATGATTGTGAATACAAGAAATAATGATATATGAGATTTTGAGATTATATCAAATGTGATTCATATGATCTAGGGTACTGCATACTTTATGATCTACTTGCAGGTTCGCGCTCAACGAGAGGCTATATACTCCTAACAGATGTATAGCACTTAGCTCTCACAGTATGCGGGTCGCACGGTCTACTTTCCTATATGAATGATTGAGGAGATGAGATGAGAATATGTTTCTCATACTAGATGAGCACTCCTATTATGTGTGAGTAGGAGATATAGGAAATAGAGTCCACCCATAAGGGGTGCTCGTAGGGCCCACTAGGGTAAAACACAGTAATTTTAGTAATTACTGTAACCCTATATAAGTACACTTACTGTGTACAATAAAGTAGTACTCTCTGCAGTATTTTTTTACGCTCTTCTCTCTCAATTTCAGTTAGGGTTTAGATTGTGATATAGGGGGTTGCTCCGTCACAACGTGACAACCACCACCGATCAGTGATTCCAACCGCGGTTCGTCTATCTTCCACTTCCGCGCCACGAAGAACAAGTGAGTTCTCCTTTTATGATTTTCACGCTAAATCTAATGCCTTTAGATTAACGAGTTCCAACTAGTCAACAATGCTTTAATATAGTCTACCACTACGATCACATCCTTTCCTCGAAAATATAACTTTAACCTTCAAACTAAAGAGATTCTCAAGATTCCCTCTTATTAATCAACTCTAACCATTCATTCAAGAATGCCGTGAGATTACCCATCTTGATACAACACCAGTCACCAATCACAAACCCCACGGAACCTTCGTCATAACACTTCGTCAATTACTGTAGACTTACTCCTTCGCGCGTACTAAATAATTTCACCCCATCTGAAAAATAACGCCACCATAATCCACACCCGGCCAAGTAATCCTACTACTTCGAATCCAAATCCTTTCCTTTGTCTGAAGACGTACCTCACTCCTTCCGATTCTCGATCAACTATACCTTTATCTTAATCCTTCAATTTTCCTATTCCATTCAAATCACATTCACTGCTATCGACCGATCAACACTCAAACCCACGCAAAAGTATACCGCAATATCATAAGTCTGCAAAAATAGTTGAGCCGATCCTGGAGATAGTAGTATACCATACACTCAAACTTCAAAACTGAATGCTTCTTCAAATCTGGTGCATCGTATGCACAATTCTTTATGAAGTTCCTCCGCTAGAAAGGTACCAACCAAATCTGGTTGTTCCAACAAAATCTATTATTACCGATGCAATACCCCAACCACCTCTAATTGTAGAAACTTATCAAGTATTCACCTTTATATACCATGCTCACAAAACTTATCCAAGGACTAGATACAACACCCGATAATTCCTTACAACTCCGCACTTGTCCAGTGTTAGAGTCACTCCTATTAATCAATCAATGGCCCCTACTATCTACGACGTAGTCAAACAAACCGACTCATTCATGACTCCTTACATCCACTCTACGTTAAACAACTGCAAAATAGCTCATAAATCAACAAGCTCTTGGTCCAAAAAGGATCCTGTTTTCCCCAACCTCAAAACACTGAATGACCCTACGAATATACCCTTTACCGAAGAATCAGAAATGCCTATTTCCTTAAGTCTCAGTCCTCATAAGTAACCTTGACACTTGACCTAGAACCGATATTCATTTCCTAAAAGTATCCCCAACCACTAGTTCCTACTCCACCATTATAATTCTGTCACGTTGAAACCCAACTGAATCTTTCATAACTTATCCAACAACCACCTTCGCACATCTTGCAACCTTATCCTGACGAGCACGTCATATACCAATTGTTCTCTTCATATAGAGAAGAATGATCCATTCAAATCCTCTTCTTCACGCCTCCATACTGTAGGACAACAGAACACTCTTTACTATCATTCCCTAATAAGTCTTACTTCCTATTCACCTTATCGCAAAAGTCACCTTTCATGTCCTTATCCTCAACTTCTCTTCTTCTTAATCACTATTTTCTTGTCAAATCAGACGATCCTACCCCAACTTACACTTGTCTTTAGGTATCGATATTTTTACTCTTCTATTGCTGAATTGTTGACTTGCCATTGATACAATTGTGCCACAAAACTATCACAATAAACCTAGACGATGCTGAAACTTTCTCACTCCAAGCACACCTCGAGCAACCATTCTTTTTAAGCCTCAATTTCACTCCCTTGACTTCTGAGCAATTAATCGTTGAAGACATGGTGATCATGTAGTCCTCCATATCATCACTACCGCTTTCCAAGGGTATCACTGAAATAAAGAGTCTTAATAACAACCCCGCTCAACTGAAACATCAAATCATAGCTGAAAACGGAACCTGGTCACACATCCGTATGACGGTGACACATCTTGTACCGTACCACGTGACGTCATTGTATAAATGGATTATGGGTTGTTTTCTTATGGTAGGGAGATTGGTGGGTGTTTGATAGCTCGTATAGAGCTTGTGTGTTGTTAAAAGGAGATCGGGTGTGGAGTACACCATTGTATATAGCATCGGGAGCTCGTCTCTCTTTGATTGCTTGATTATTGTGTTGGTAGAGTTGTGGTATGTTGTTGGGCTGTTGGTTATGTTAACATTAGCTGTCTTAAACAGGTTAAACATTTATCAAAAGGATTGATTAGTCGTAGTCATCCAAAGACGGATTTGAGGTACATAAGGCTATTCTTGATTCGCCGCTATGGAACGACGTGTGTTGTTTGTTTTTTATATAGACCATGAGTGTCTAGAGTTGATATATGTGTTGCCTTCATATTGTAAGTTTGTGAGCCTCTTAAGAAATTGTAAATGTCCAGATTTGGTGCACTCAAGCGTTTATTCATAGAGTCGAGTTCCAAGTTGTTGTGATGGAATTAGAGTTTCCCTTAAGTATGAAGATGTGGATGGTATGCGAAGTATATATGAAAGAGATCATAGAGCGTTGTCAAATATGAAAGACGTTTAAGATAAACGATAGTATGTGATCGAGGTCCATGAGGTTGTCATGGGACATAAGTGTAATGTAAGGAGAACGGGTTAAGAAAACCCAAGTACCCATTGAGTCATAGAAAGTCCTCTAGTGTAAATTAGGTATCACAGAAAGGCACTTCTTTTGGCATGACTCCAACGATGGAATGTAAACAACCAAACAATACTAAAACATGATGCTATTCCAAGTAAATATAGAAAGCTTATGTTCATTGTCTTTTATAATGTAAACTCTGATTCATGGCACTGATTCTTCATTCTTATTGAACGTATGTTGATGATGTTAGTTCATAACGTGATCGGGGGTAAACGACTATAGGTTACTCTGAAAGATATTCTAATTATCCTAAAAGACTCTTCAGATATTGTATGTATATATGTAACGAGTGATGACGTTCTATATGCATTTACCACCAAGCTACTACCGGTTGGGCGGTTACGCATTTGCCATCGAGTTATGGCCGGTTGGGAAGTCATGCATTTACTATTGAGAACCAAACATACCAACAAGTCTTATAACCCAATACGAACTCAGTCGAACCCTAAAATCATCTCAAACAACGTCAAAAACACGAATTCCACATGGATTCAAGCCTAATGAACTTTGAAATTTTCAAATTCTACAAACAACCTTGAAACCTATCAAATCACGTCCGATTGACCTCAAATTTTGCATAAAAGTCATAAATGACACCACGAACCTACTCCAACTTCCGAAAATCCAATCCGACCCCGATATCAAAAAGTTCACTCCCGGTCAAACTTTTCAAAATTCCAACTTTTGTCATTTCAAACCTAATTCTACTCCCGACTTTCAAATCACAATCCGGACACGCTCCTAAGTCCAAAATCACCCAAAGGAGCTAACAAAACCATGAAAATTCCAATGCGATATCGTTTACACATAAGTCGACATCCGGTCGACTTTTCCAACTTAAGCTTTTAATTAAGAGACTAAGTATCTCAATTCACTCTGAATTCTCTCCGGACCCGAACCAACTAACCCGATAAGTCATAAAATAACAGTGAAGCACAAAAATGAGCAGAAAAGGGGAACGGGGCTACAACTCTCGAAATGACCGGTCGGGTCGTTAGATCCTCCCCATCTTAAACAAACATTCGTCCTCGAACGGATCTAGAAATATACCTCGAGTCTCAAATAGGCATGAATATCTGCTCTGTATCTAATGCTCGGTCTCCCAAGTAGCCTCCTCAATGGGCTGACCTCTCTACTGCACCTTCATTGAAGCTATATCCTTTGACCTCAACTTTCAAACCTGTCGACCCTGAATAACCACCGGCTCCACATCATAAGTCACACCATCCAACTAAACCGTGCTGAAATCCAAAACATAATACGGGTCGCCAACATACTTTCGGAGCATAGAAATATGAAATACTGGATGCACACTTGACAAGCTAGGTGGCAAGGCAAGCTTGTAAGCCACCTCCCAATCCTCTGAAGTACCTCAAATGGCCCAATGAACCGAGGGCTCAACTTGCCCTTCTTCCCGAACCGCATAACACCCTTCATGTGTGAAAACCTCAGCACAATCTTCTCCCCAACCATGTAAGACACATCACGAACCTTCCTGTCGGCATAGCTCTACTGTCTAAACTGCGCCGTGCGAAGCCGCTCCTGAATCAATTTAACCTTGTCCAATGCATCATGATCTAAGTCTGTACCCAACAGCCTAGCCTCATCGGGATCAAACCAACCCACCAGAGATCTACACCGCCTCCCATACAAAGAATCATACGGGGCCATCTGGATGCTCGACTGATAACTATTATTGTAAGCAAACTCCGCGAGTGGCAGAAACTGGTCCCATGAACCCCAAAATCAATGACACACGCACGTAGCATATCCTCAAATATCTGAATAGTGCGCTCAAACTACCCATCCGTCTGAGGGTGAAATGTTGTACGCAACTCCACCTGAGTGCCCAACGCTCGCTACAAGGTTCTCCAAAACTGCGATGTAAATTGCGTGCCTCTATCTGAAATGATGGAAACCGGCACACCGTGAAGGCAGACAATCTCTCGGATGTAGATCTCAGCCAGCCGCTCTGAAGAATAAGTGGTGCCAACTGGAATGAAGTGTGCGGACTTGGTCAGCCGATCCATAATCACCCAAATAACATCAAACTTCCTCGAAGTCCATGGTGGCCCAACTACGAAATCCATGGTGATCCGCTCCCACTTCCACTCTGGAATCTCTATCCTCTAAAGCAAGCCACCCGGTCTCTGATGCTCATATTTTACCTGCTGACAGTTAAGGCATCGAGCTACAAACCCCACTATGTCCTTCCTCATCATCCTTCACCAATAGTACTGCCTCAAGTCGTGATATATTTTCGTGGCACCCGGATGAATAAAACACCGCAAACTGTGGGCCTCCTCAAGAATCAACTCATGTATCCCATCCACATTGGGCACACAAATCCGATCCTGTATCCTTAATACACCATCATCCCCAATATTCACATCTATGGCATCACCGCGCTGAACCCTGTCCTTGAGGACCAGCAAATGAGGATCATCATTCCGACGCTCTCTGATGCGATCAAATAAGGAAGACCAAGATACCACACAAGCGAGAACCAGACTAGGATCTGAAATCTCCAATATCATGAACCGGTTGGCCAAATCCTGAACATCAACTGCAAGAGGTCTCTCTCCAACGGGAAGAAAATCAAGACTACCCATACTCACTGCCTTCTTACTAAAGGCATCGGCCACCATATTGGCCTTCCCTGGATGATACAAAATAGTAATGTCATAGTCCTTTAGCAGCTCCAACCATCTCTGCTGCCTCAGATTGAGATCCTTCTATTTGAACAAGTGCTGGAGGCTCCGATGATCCGTACACACCTTGCAAGACACACCGTAGAGGTAATGCCTCTGAATCTTCAATGCATGAACGATGGCAGCTATCTCCAAATCATGGACATGGTAGTTCTTCTCATGAGGCTTCAATTGGCACGAAGCATAAGCAATCACTCTACCCTTCTACATCAACACACACCCAATGCCGATCCGAGAAGCATCACAATACACTCACATAAGAGCCCGAAACTGACGGCAAAACTAGAACTGGAGCTGTGGTCAAGGTAGTCTTGAGCTTCTGAAAGCTCTCCTCACACTCATCCGACCATCAGAAAGGAGAACCCTTTTGGGTCAATTTGGTCAAGGGTAATGCAATAGACTAGAAACCCTCCACAAAGCAACGATAATAATCGGCCAAGCAAAGAAAACTCTGAATCTCCGTAGCTGAGGACTGTCTAGGCCAACTCTGAACCACCTCTATCTTTTTCAGATCCACCTGAATACCCTCACTGGACACCACGTGCCCCAAGAATGCCACTGAGCTGAGCCAAACCTCACACTAGGAGAACTTGGCATAAAGCATCTCCTCCCTCAACCGCAGCAATACAACCCTCAAATGCTGGGCGTGCTCCTCCTGACTATGAGAGTACACCAAGATGTCGTCAATGAACACAATAACAAACGAGTCAAGATAAGGCTAAAATACACTGTTTATTAGATGCATGAACGTTGTTGGGGCATTGGTCAGCCCAAAGGACATCACAAGGAATTCATAATGACCATAACGAGTCCTGAAAGCTGTCTTAGGAATATTCGAGTCCCGAATCTTTAACTAGTGATACCCAAACTTCAAATCAATCTTGCAGAACACCCCTCGCTCCTTGAAGCTGGTCAAATAGGTCATCAATGCGCGGCAAAGGATACTTGTTCTTGATTGTGACCTTGTTCAACTGCTTATAATCAATGCATATTCTCATAGTACCATCCTTCTTCTTCTTCACAAACATAACAGGTGCACCCCAAGGTGACACACTAGGCCTAATAAACCCCTTATCAAGGAGTTCCTGAAGCTGCTCCTTCATCCTCTTCAACTCAACTGGTTTCATACGGTACGGAGGAATAGAAATGGGCTGAGTGCCTGGCACCAAGTCAATGCCAAAGTCAATATACCTATCAGGTAGCATGCCCGGCAGGTCTACAGGAAACACATCCGGGAAATCTCGCACCACCGGAACAGAATCAATAGTAGGGGTCTCTGCACTAACATCCCTCACAAAGGCCAAATAAGATAGACAACCCTTCTCAACCATTCGTTGAGCCTTCAAGTATGAAATCCCTCTACTGGGAACATAGTCTAGAGAACCTCGCCACTTAATCCGTGGCAACCCCGGCATCACCAATATCACAGTCTTAGCGTGGCAACCCCTGCGCTCACTGGGGGTGTAGGTACTCCGGAGAGGCTCCTTCAGCCCAAGCGCTATATTGCTACGACGTGCAGCCCGATCCCATATAATTAGCCATAAGACTCGTTGTGGCATGCAATCCGATCCATATATATATACAGCCTTGAGGCTCGTTGCGGCGTGCAACCCGATCCATATATACAACCCTAAGTCTTGTTGCGGCGTGCAACCCGGTCCATATACATATATATAGCTCACAGCTCGACACTCAGGTCCTAACTTAGTCACCAGCCTCTCCAGTCTCTCGGGCTCTCAAAAATCATAAAAATCAGCCCAAACAAAGATAATATAATATATCAACAAGAAACAAGAAGAGACTGATATATGATACACAAGTAAATCATGACTGAGTACAGAACAACAATTAGCAATTTATTCAACGAGTACACGACCTCTGCGAGTCCTAATAGTGTAGTCACATAGCCTAAGCATGACTCCTAACATGACTTGCAATAAAATGTCTATAACCCATGGAGAGCATATAGCTAACAACAAGTTATTCAACTTTACAGTTCCACGGAATGGACCAAGACAAAATTCCTACGGTGCACGCCCACACGCCCATCACCTACCATTTGCGTCACCACCAAACAATCATATAACAACAAAATCCAGGGTTTCATACCCTCAGGACCAGATTTAAAATTGTTACTTACCTCAATCCGAGCCAAAACTCTACTCAAAATGCCCTTGCCTCGCGAATCGGACTCCAAACGTCCCAAATCTAGCCACAAGCAATTCAATACAATCAATACAGCTAAAGGAATTAATTTCCATAAGAAAAATATGAATTATAAGCTAAAATCCGAAATTGGCTCAAAACTAGCCCCCGGGCCCACGTCTCGAAACCTGACAAAAGTCACAAAACCAGAAAGCTCATTCACTCACGAGTCTAGCCATTTCAAAGTTATACAAATCCGACATCAAATGGCCATTCAATTCCCCAAAATTAACTCTCCAAATCCCTAGCCTCAACCCCCCAAATTTTACCTCAAAAACTCACCATCTAGGTGTAAAATTAGTGGGGAAATGTAATCATTGAAGAAAAATGGACACAAGGATTTTACCTAAAAATATCCCCTTGAAAAACCCTCTCAAAATCTCTAAAATCCGATCTCAAAATGTTAGAAATGGTGTAAAATCTTGAAACTTCATATTTATATGTTCTGCCCAAGTCTTCCGCACCTACGGTCCAAATCCCGCTTATGTGGTCCCGCTTTTGTGGTTGAAAGTCCGCTTCTACAAAAATCATTAACTTCTCCAGCTACCGCACCTGCGCACTCCTTTCCACTTCTGTGGAAGCGCTTTGCACCTGCGGCCACTACCAAGCCTCCTCCTTTTCGCTTCTGCGGGCTCCTTCTCGCTTCTGCGGGCTCGCACCTACGGTTCCCACTCCGCAGGTGCGTTTACTACATTAGCAACAAAACTTCAGCTGCTTCCTCAACTTACTTCCAAGTCCGTTAACCACCCGAATTCAACCCGAGGCCCCCAGGACCTCAACCAAACATACCAGCATGTCTTATAACCCAATACGAACTCAGTCGAACCCTCAAATCACCTCAAACAATGTCAAAAACACGAATTCCACACAGATTCAAGCCTAATGAACTTAGAAATTTCCAAATTCTACAAACGATGTCGAAAACTATCAAATCACGTCCGATTGACCTCAAATTTTGCACACAAGTCATAAATGACACCACGAACCTACTCCAACTTTCGAAAATCCAATCCGACCCCGATATCAAAAGTCCACTCCCGGTCAAACTTTTCAAAATTCCAACTTTAGCTATTTCAAGCCTAATTCTCATCTTGACCTCCAAATCACAATTCGGACACGCTCCTAAGTCCAGAATCACCCAACGGAGCTAACGGAACCATCAAAATTCCGTTGTTAGGTCGTTTACACATAAGTTGACATCCTATCGACTTTTCCAACTTAAGCTTTCAATTAAGAGACTAAGAGTCTCAATTCACTCTGAATTCTCTCCAGACCCAAACCAACTAACCCGATAAGTCATAAAACAACAGTGAAGCACAAAAATGAGCAGAAAAGGGGAACGGGGCTACAACTCTCAAAACAACCGATCGGGTCGTTACATTCTTCAAAGGTTGTCTCTTGGGATCTAATCCTCCTCTTCTTGGACATAAATTTGGGCCGCAAAATAATTGTAACACCTAGCCAATTCATATCCTTTATTCTTGAGCTCTTCCTTCCAGTTAACAACTTCTTCATTTGCACTTAAAGTCTAATGACCTTATTTTTCAACTCTTTAGCTTGACATCTTGTTTAAGGCCCTCTTTGATGTTCCAAAACATCGTCCTTGTCCTTGAATAGAGTTGAGCTTCCTAGGATGCTACCATTCCACTCCTCTTGAAGAAAATTCGTCGCCGAATTTCGACCTTGCAAGAAAAGAAGTCAGGCACTAGTAAATGGCATCCACTATTCTGAAAAAATGATAGGAATAAAACAAGATAGTGACCATGTATCCACTTAACCCAATTAAGCCTAATAGGTGTAAATACTCTCTTATAAAGCATATGGACATCATCATCCCAATAAAATTTATGCCTACTCATATTTTTCCAATAAAAACCTTTCTTAAATGCGCTATTCAATGAAACTTTTAATTCGAACTTATCAATAAGATAGTCCAAAATATGCATGACAAAGAAATTACAAAAGATTGACCACGCATACAAGTATCTCTATCACATGTATCAAATAAGATACTTTTATTATATAGCCAAGTATCAATTATAAATCTCATGGATTCTTCTACATGTAAGTTATTCAAAGAAGCACATAAATTCTCAAGAAGGTTAGAAGAACCCATAAATCCCAAAATAAATATTTTAATACATTCAAGCTTATGATTATAACTCTCCCCAATAATATCCCCAACATAAATGGATTCTATATTTTCCAAAGAGGATTCGTTTTCATTTTTAACTTTTTGAATCTGCCAATGCCTAAAATCACCAAAAACAAGTTAGCTGAAAACACAATGTCACGACCCCAATTACCCATCTTAGGATATCATGATGGAACCTAGTCTCTAAGACTAGGTAAGCCTAACATACATAAAGAAATAGCGGAAATAATAATAAAATCTTAATTTTAACCATCAAACTATCATAATAAATCTCAATAGTACAACTGACAAATAACTCCCAAAATATGGTGGAACTAAGTCATAAGCTCTACAGAATATTCTAAAACGTCTACTACAACATTGTCTGATAAAGGAAATAACAATAATGGGAAGATAATGGAAGGTGTCTCTGAAGCCTGCGGACGCTGAGCAGGTATACCTTGAAGTCTCCAGAAGGTAGCTAATCAGTCAATCACTAGAGTCCAGCACAGGTAGATGTACCTGGATCTGCACAAAAAATGTGTAGAAGTGTAGTATTAGTACACCACAACGGTACCCAGTAAGTATCAGGTCTAACCTTGGTAGAGTAGTGATGAGGCCAGGTAAAGACACCTACTAGGACAATATAAACGAAACAAAATATAATAATGGGAAATAATGGAAAGTGGAGAAGTGAATGATAACAAAGTAGTTTAGTAACGTAAACTAATGACAAACTTCTAAGCAAAAGGCATCAAGAAGGTAACACACAATGATAACCACAAATAATCAAATACGGACAAACTGGTAAGACAAGGAAAAATAAAAGCAACAAGAACTGCTCAAACAATAAATCCTTTTTATGAAATGCACAACAAGAATCAAAACCGAGGTACCGCTTCGTATTCACATTTCACAATTTCAATCACAATCTTTCCTTATATCACCGCAGGAGCCTTACATATAGTTTTGAAAATCATTTTCCCTTAAATAGCTTCCCGCGATTTAGCCCACCTTATCTCACCGTGTGGCTTCAAGTAGTTCCCCTACTAGCAATACACGTATCAAGCCCACCTTATCTCACCGCATGCGTTTCAACCTCTAGCCTTATACCACCACATGTGTATCGATATCACAATATAATCACAGCTCGCACCACAAATGCCCATATGCCACAATTTGCCAAAAGAATCAACATTACCAACGTTTCCACAATAAATAGCCCATGGATCAACCACAGTGTGTAAAAGAATCTCAAAAATAACAAAATGAATGCCAATAGCTCAACAAGAAAGATATCTCAACAATTAACAACTTCACCTCAATGTGATACGGCTTTTACAACTTCAACAACAATAACTCGACAAGATGATATTCCAGGAGATAACAACTTCAAGTAAAGGTAATTCAACAACTTAAGGGGTAACAAGACAATAAGGAGGGCAATAACTTCAACTAAAGCATATAAGAGCAAAATAACAAGTAAGAGATAGAACAAGTGTTATCGATGTAAAATAAAGCATGTAAGGATAGATTAACACATGTAGGAGTAGATTAACCATGAGGAATATAATATGTTGTGACAATTTAATTAAAGGCATGAAAAGATTCTAAATAACCTAAACCGGTCAAATACCACATATAGCCCGTGTACCCACTCGGCACCTTGCGTACACGGCTTTCGCATAATACAAGTAGCACAATCAACCCAAATCCTAAGGGGTAGTTTCCCCCACACAAAGTTAGGGAAGATACTTATCTCAACTAGGCCAATCAACCCTCGAAAATAGCTTTCCCCCTAAAATTCGCCTCCACACTGCTCAAATCTAATCAAAAGTGACTTAGTATCATCAAACAATGCAAGAGAAAATAATTACAATATATATAGTTTTGATCTTTACAAAATTCCCAAAATGTCAACAAAAGTCAACCTCGGGCTTGCCCATAACCCCACAGCTCCATATATGTGTTTTTTTCAAATCCATGTCCAATTCGACTCTCAAAACTCAATTCTTCATTTTTCAAAAACTTGACAAAATTTCCCAATTTTTCCTCGTTGATTCACATAAATTTGATGTTAAATATAAGATATAATCATGAAATATAGTTGAAAATTGATTGGAATCACTTACCTAATGTTTGTAGACGAAAATCCACTCTACAAATTGCCTAATACCGAGTCTAGGGTTCTAAGATAAATGAAAATGAGACTAAAATCCCGACTTCCAGCCCTTTTGTTCAGCTGCAGATGTCGCATTTGTGACACAGGGCTCACATTTGTGAACCCTCACAATTGCGAAATAGGGATCGCAATTGTGAACCCTAACAACCATAATAGAAGTCGCAATTACGACAAAGGCTGTTTCCATCGCAAAAGCGACAAAGTGGTCGCAAATGTGACCCCAAACCAAGACTGGTGACTTCGCAATTGCGAAGGGGAAAGTCACAATTGCGCAATTAGACCACCCCCTATCCACTTCGCAATTGCGTGGCTGGTGCTCGCAATTGCTATATTAGAGCACCAGCACACCAGCAATTACAGTTTTAGTGCTAAACATTCTAAATCACGTCTGCAACTTATTCGAGCCCTCGAGGCTCCAAAACAAACATCCATACAAGTATATAAACATCATACGAAATCGCTAGCGCGATCAAAACACAAAAATAACATCTAGAACTATGAATCGAACATCAAAACGCATGAATTTCAAGAACTTCTAGAATTGCAACCAAGCGTCCGAATACTATCAAGTTAACTCCAAATGACACCAAATTTTGCAGACAAGTTCTAAATAGAATAATAGACCTATTCCAAGTCCAAAACCAAATTCCGAACCCGATAGACAAAAGTCAACCTACGGTCAAACTTCTAAACCTTAAATTGCCAATTATCGGCAAAACAACACAAATAAACTTTCAGACTTCTGACTTCAATTCCGTGCATACGCCCATGTCCAAAATCACAATACGAAGCTATCCGAGCCATCAAAATACCGTTCTGGTATCATTTTCAAAAAAGTCAAAGTTTTGTCAACATACTCAACTTAGGCTTCTAAGCCACAAACCAAAGGGTCCAAATCAACCTGAAATCTTCCCGGATCAAAACCAATCAACCCCGTAAGTCATGAAACCAAAATTACACATGTGTGAAGCACCAAAAGGGGAATGGGCGCAAATACACAAAATGATCGGTCGGGTTGTTACATTCTCCCCCTCTTAAAACAAACATTCATCCTCGGACGTGCATAGAGACATACCTGAAGTGATGAAAAGGTGAGGATAACAACTACGTATATCGTGCTCGTTCTCCCAGGTTTCCTCCTCGACTGGATGACCCCTCCATTTAACCTTCACCGAAGCAATACTCTTTGACCTCAACTTTCGGACCTGCCTATCCAAAATAGACATCAACTCCTCAACATAAGTTAAATCCTTGTTCAATTTGACTGAGCTGAAATCTAATACATGGGATGGATGACCATAATACTTCCGGAGTATAGAAACATGGAACACAGGGTGAACCGCTAATAGGATGGGTGGCAATGCAAGCTTGTAGGCCACCTCACCAACCCTCTCAAGGATCTCAAAAGGACCGATGTACATAGGGCTCATCTTTCCCTTCTTCCCGAACCTCACACACCCTTCATGGGTAAAACCCAGAGCAAAATCCTCTCTCCAACCATAAATGCTGCATCACGAACCTTCATTAGCATAACTCTTCTGTCTAGACTAAGTTGTATGAAGCCGATGCTGAATCAACTTGACTTTCTCTAAGGTGTCTCGAACCAAATTTGCGCCCAACAACCTAGCCTTTCCTGGCCGAAACCAACTACCGGGAGAAGGACATCGCCTCCCATATAAGGCCTCATAAGGAGCCATCTGAATACTCGATTGGTAGATGTTATTGTAGGCGAACTCTACAAGCAGAGAAAATTGATCCCAATCCATAACACAGGCACATAGTATATCCTCTAAAATCTAAATGGTGCGCTAGAACTGCCCGTCCTTTTGGGGGTGAAATGTTGTACTCAACTCAACTCGTATGCCTAACTCACGCTGCACAGCCCTCCAGAAATGCGATGTGAACTGTATGCCTTGGTCGGAGATAATGGACAATGACACGCCGTGGAGACAAACAATATCACGGATATAGACTTATGTTACACCACATGCTTTTATATGTAAGAGTACGTCGTAAGACAATTGATGTCAGCTCAAAAATGAGATCATTTTTGAAAGTACATAAGGTAAGTTAATCATGTTACCTTGGAGGTTACGAATCTTTAAGATCATGGATAACAAGTACTAAGAGGGTTGAAAGACTTAGAAGCTAAACAAACTAAAGAAAATAAGCTTCGTCGAAAGTCGACAAGTTGGGAATATTATAACATGTACTCTTGGGATAAGAATAGGGTGATTAACATGATATAGAGGTTATGTTATGAGTTATTTTAGTCGTATGATAGTTGTGTATTATGTTTTGAAGTCAAGAGAGTTGTAAAATAAAACTTGGCAAAGGTCATTATAAGTTACATTCATAAATGTGCTAAATATTAGGTCAAATGTAGCTGCACTTTTCTCCCAATATACTTGGAATTTGTTACACCATATGTGTCCCAAGGTGATGTATAATGAATATTAGACTTGTTAATCATGATTTAAATGAGTGTAAACTCATAATATGACTATATATGATGTTTGGATATAAAATATAAATTTTGGAAAATATCAGATTTAAGTTGCGAAAAAACCGACTAAGGGTTTGCCTTGTAACAAAACGTTTTGAGATACAAGTGTCGGAAGAAGGGCCAATGCTATGGTGCCTAGCTAGCACCTCTTTGACTTTTCAAAAGTGGATATATATATCCCTTATGTGGTCTCTTTCTTCATCTTTCCACATACCACGATCAAAACAAGACCATAAACTTAACCTTAAGATCTCTACAAGGGTTTCAAAGAAGATTAACATCCCGGGTACAAAATCAAGAAGCGATAACATTAGAACAATCCCTACAACGTAAGTATCATTATACCACCTCTTTTTTTCTTTGTATTTTGAGTTTTGGAAGGTACTTCATAGTTATGAAAATACCTACTTTTGGTATTTAATCGCTTAAATATCAAAGAAGGTTGATAAATTAGTTTCCTAATAGTTAGAACTCACGGGATGGTGATCGGAAGCCGTGAGTTCGATTTATTCAACTTTTAGCGGACTGTTTTGTAGTCCACTCGTGCTGACCTCTTATGCTGCTAATTTATGGAGTTTGGAAGGATAAAGGGTGTGGAAAAATGCCACATGTGGTAGGGTAGTGGACTGGTCGCTCGTCATTGCAGTTTCAGGCTACTTGATAACTTGTTGATTGGGTGATGTCACGCCCCGAACCTAGGAGCGAGACAAGCACCCGGTGCCTCACCTAACCTGGCGTACCAAATTGCGACTAAGGGACTCTGAACATATAATGTCATACTTTGGCCATGGGGCCACCTTGCAAGACAATTTGCGAAGCAAAATATAAAACTGAATGGAAACTAGCGCTAACTAAACATCAATATAAAACTAGGCTGAAAAGGCCGTCATAGCTACTACAGCTGACAAACCACCAAATTATACATACCAGGCCTACAAACCCAACATACTGCACTAACCAACAGGATATGTCGACAAGCCTCTACTGATAGATATATTGTGATCGGAACAGGGCCCCGACCTACCCATATTATATATCTAAATACATACATAAGATGCACACAGAAACTTAGACCCGATAACTCCGAAGGATGTGGAGCTTACCGATCAGGCTAAACTCTAGAAACACCTACTGAGGAGGTCTACTCGTCTGTCTATCTGAACCTGTATGCATGAAATGCAGCGTCCCCAAAAAAGGGACGTCAGTACGAAATAATGTACCGAGTATATAAGGCGATAACATAACTGAAAGTTGAAACTGAACTGATAATATAATAACTGAAAATAATTGGGAGTCAAAGATGATCTGGAGATATACTTACCCGTTGATACTGACTCAACTCCTTCAATATAGTAAGTAAAATAATTGTACGGCCTTATAAGGCTCGGTATATATAACTGCTCTACCGTAGTAGGCTCGCTCATAGGCGCTCGGCCATACTAGGCTATGTATCTCGACCATGCTGGGCTCGCTCATAGGCGCTCGGCCACAGTAGGCTCGGTATATAACTTTCCATCTGATCAGAGGTTGCCCAATAGGGGCCTGCCCATCGATTATAGCTCGATGGTAATGAAAATACTGTAATACTGTATATATAGGCTTGCTGCTCTCTTGACTGGAAGAAGACAATACTAAATTGAATATAGAATCTCGATAAGGAATAATATTGTAACTTATGAGACTAGAATAGTGTGAATAAATTCATGAATATGAACTTCTCTTTTTGTCTCATTACTAACACATGTAGCTACGGGATCATGCCAAAATGAAGGAAGGCTTAGCCTTAACATACCTTATCACAATCTTTCCAATCACCAAGTTGAACTCACCTCTTCGCACCTTAATCTACAAGAATGATAATAATACTATTGTTAAGTTACGAAAGTTACAACTATCGCACAACGAACGACAAACTTATTTTGTATTAAAACGGACAGCATCTCCCCTATAATCCTTACTTCCTCCAAATTCAAGATAACACCAACAATACAAGAACAGAACAATGACAACATATATACATCATTTTCCAGCCCTATATACACCATCAAATACTACAAAACAGCCTAACACACCCCAATCTCTTCATACACAAAACGACCACCGTAGTAGTGTCAAACGACCCGAAAATGTTATGACGAACGACCAGCCAACCACCCTACATTTATATGGTGTTTCTACACCCCCTTCCTCCTCCAAAACTCCACAAAATAGTAGTAAAACACGCAGCTCAACAGCAACACAAAATAGTCCACAAAACAGTCCGCTACAAGTGAATAACTCGAACTCACGGCTTCCGATCACCGTCCCGTGAGTTCTCACAAGTATAGAACGACTTACCATGAATTTATAGAAGAAAAACTGGATGAAAGAGAGCAGTAAACTCACCTTATTTGTTGGATAACTCAGCTCCTATCTTGGTTCTTCAAACTCTAGGTTTTACCTCCAATTAGAACTTGAAAGGGAGAGAAAATCAATTAGGGTTTGTGGGAAATTTTTGGGAGGATTCTTTGCAGAGCTTATGTTTGGTTATTATACTCTATTTTAAGTCTAATATATGAAGAAAATAGGCCTTTAAAAGGCCTCTTTGGACGACCCGAAATGGCCCATTTTTGGGCTTTCATTTAAGCAAGTAGGTGACCCACCTACTTGTCACCTAGCAGCTTGCGCAGTATCGCAAAAATGCCCATATCTCACTACTCCGATGTCGTATTGACAAACGGTTTAATGCATTGAAAAATGGACTCATAGATCTTTAATTTGATGGGTGGAACACCCCATAACTCTAAGTATATTGGGATAAAATTGCAGTTAGATTTGACCCAAAGTTTCAGTAAAACTTATGAGTGTAACTTGTGATGACTTTCATCGACTTTTGTTCCACAACTCGCTTGACATTAAAACATAACACACGGATGTCATACGACTAATATAAATCATAACATAATCTCCTTATCATGTTAATCACCCTAGTCTCACCCCAAAGGTACATGTTATAACATTCCCAACTTGTCGACTTTCGACGAAACATTATTTTATTCAATTGCTTTAGCTTCTGAACTGTCCAACCCTCTTTGTACTTGTTGTTCATGATCTTCAATATTTGTAACCTCATAGGTAACATGATTAACTTACTTTATATACTTTTAAATATTATCTCATTTTTGGTCCTACATTAGTTTGCTTACGACGCATTTTTACGTACAAAAATATAGGGTGTAACATCACTCCCCCCTTGGGAACATTCGTCCTCGAATGTTTACTCTTAGAGACTTTGGAAAATTTTGCCAGAGTATCCTTCGTACACTAGGTTATAACCAACCTGCACGCAGCCAGAAAACATACTTTGCATGCCACACATGGCCAATCTTTATAAATAGCAGCAATTTGCCTCACCGACCGTAAGTTATAAATATTGAAAGTGAAAAATAAAAGCTTACCTGATGACCTGCTAGCCTACATAGAGCTATGTTGTAGCGTCCCATCTCGAACCATATCTTCAGTTTGAAATAGGTGGGGGTATTTAGACTTCATTTTTTCCTCCGATTCCCATGTCATCTCTTCTACATTCTTGCTCCTCCATAAAACCTTCACGGAAGCTACCTCCTTATTTCGTAGCTTGCGGATTTGTCGGTCTAGGATGGCAACTGGAATTTTCTCGTATGACAAGTCCTCTGTAATCTGTACATCATCTATGGGCACCACTTGGGTAGGATCGCCAATGCACTTCCGTAGCATAGATACGTGAAAAATCGGATGGACAGACTCCAATTCTGAGGGCAACTCTAACTCATAAGCTACTTGGCCCACTCTCCGAATGATCCTATAAGGCCCAATATACCGTGGGCTAAGCTTGCCTTTCTTGCCAAACCTCATCACGCCCTTCATAGGTGATACCTTTAAGAATACCCAGTCATTAATCCTGAACTCTAAGTCTCGTCGCCGCACATCAGAATATGACTTCTGACGACTCTGAGCTATCAACAGTCGCTCCCGGATAAGCTTTACTTTCTCTATGGCCTGCTGAACCAGGTCTGGCCCATGTAACCCAGATTCTCCAACATCAAACCACCCTATAGGAGATCTGCACTTACGCCCATAAAAAGCCTCGTACGGAGCCATCTGGATACTGGAGTGGTAACTGTTATTATATGCAAACTCGATAAGAGGTAGATGTTCATCCCAACTTCTTTTAAAATCCAACACACATACTCGTAACATATCCTCGAGCGTCTGAATTGTGCACTCGGCTTGTTCATCAGTCTGTGGATGAAAAGCTGTGCTGAGATTCACCTGAGTCCCTAGACCTCTTTGAAATGACCTCCAAAAATGTGCTGTAAACTGAGCCCCACAGTCAGATATAATAGAAACCGGTACTCCGTGTAGCCGCACTATCTCCTTAATATATAACTTTGCATAATCTTCTGCTGTATATGTAGATCTGACCGGTAGGAAGTGAGCTGATTTCGTGAGCCTATCGACTATCACCCATATGGAATCGAACTTACGATTAGAACGAGGTAAACCCGTGATAAAGTCCATGTTTATCGCCTCCCATTTCCATGTCGGGATCTCTATAGTCTGCATTAGCCCTCCAGGCTTCTGGTGCTCTATCTTCACTTGCTGGCAACTAGTACATTGGGCGACAAACTCAGCAATGTTCTTCTTCATATCATTCCACCAGTACACATCCTTAATGTCATGATACATCTTCGTCGATCCAGGATGGATGGAATACCATGAATAATGTGCCTCTGACATAATCCTGTCTCGTAGCCCTGCTACATCTGGAACACACAAACGACCCCTGTATCTGAGAACCCCATCTCCCTTGAGCTCTAACAATGGCTTCTTCTGCTGCGGAACTCGCTCTCTCAACTCGACCAACTCTGGGTCCTCGTACTGCCTTTCCTTGACTTCAGCTATGAGGGATGATTTTGCAGTGTTTTGGAGTACAACTCCACCATCCTCAAAATCTACTAACCGAACCCCCAATGAAGCCAATTGATGAATCTCTCTAGCTAATTGTCTTTTCTCGGGCTCTACATGTGCTAAGCTACCCATAGATCGGCGACTTAAGGCATCTGCTACAACATTAGCTTTCCCTGGATGGTAGAGAATGTTAACATCGTAATCTTTCAATAACTCAAGCCATCGCCTCTATCGCAAATTCAACTCTTTCTGCTTGAAGATATATTGTAGGCTTTTATGATCAGTAAATACATCAACATGAACACCATATAAATAATGCCGCCATATCTTAAGTGCATGGACAACCGCAGCTAACTCGAGGTCGTGGGTCGGATAATTCCTCTCGTGCTTCCTCAACTGCCTTGAAGCATACGCAATTACCTTCCCATGTTGCATCAGGACACATCCTAACCCGACACCTGATGCATCACAATACACGGCATAACCCTCTAGACCCTCTGGAAGTGTTAGAACTGGAGCTGAGGTCAACCTGTTCTTAAGCTCTTGGAAACTCCGCTCGCAAGCCTCTGTCCATTGAAACTTAGTTTCTTTCTGTGTCAACTTCGTCAATGGTGCCGAAAGGGAAGAAAAACCCTCTACGAACCTCCGATAGTATCCTGCTAAGCCTAGAAAGCTACGAACCTCTGTCGGAGTGGTAGGTCTAGGCCAAGATTTCACGGCCTCAATCTTCTGAGTGTCTACCTTTATCCCTTCATCTGATACAATATGCCCCAAGAATGCTACAGACTTCAACCAGAACTCACATTTAGAAAACTTAGCATACAACTTACGATCACGGAGGGTTTGGAGTACCGCTCGCAGGTGGTCCACATGCTCATCCTCTGAACGGGAATAAACCAGAATATCATCAATAAATACTATCACGAACAGATCTAAAAATGGCCGGAATAGGCTATTCATCAAGTCCATAAATATGGCGGGTGCATTAGTCAACCCGAAGGACATGACAAGGAACTCGAAGTGGCCATATCGGGTCCTGAAGGCTGTCTTTGGAATATCTTTTTCCCGAACTCTGACCTGGTGGTACCCCGACCTCAAATCTATCTTTGAAAAGCATCTAGCCCCCTGTAACTGATCAAACAAGTCATCGATCCTTGGAAGTGGATACTTATTCTTAATAGTTACCTTGTTCAGCTGCCTATAATCGATACACATCCTCAGCGAGCCATCTTTCTTCCGCACAAATAGTACCGGTGCACCCCAAGGTGAGGTATTGGGCCTGATGTAACCTTTCTCCAGCAAATCTTTTAACTGCTCCTTCAACTCCTTCAATTCGCCAGGTGCCATTCTATACGGAGGGACGGATATTGGTTGAGTTCCTGGAAGCAAATCGATGCTAAAATCAATCTCTCGCTCTGGAGGAATACCTGGAAGCTCATCTGGAAACACATCTGCATACTCTTTGACTACGGGAATAGACTGAAGTGTAGGTATCTCAGCATCTGCATCTCTAACTCGCACAATATGATAAATGCACCCTTTTGCGATCATTTTCCTCGCCTTCAGATAGGAAATAAACCTACCTCTGGGTGTTGCTGTATTACCTACCCATTCAAGGACTGGCTCACCCGAAAAATGAAATCTGACTGCCTTTGCTCGGCAATCAACTGTGGCATAGCAAGCTGCCAACCAGTCCATGCCCATGATAGCATCAAAATCCATCATCTCTAGCTCAACTAGGTCAGCTGAGGTCTGACGACTACAAATTGTCACCGTACAACCTCGGTAAACCCGTCTAGCAATAATCGATTCTCCGACCGGTGTAGATACCGCAAAAGGATCACTTAGTATTTCAGGCACTATACCAAACTTCCTCGCGACAAATGGGGTAATATATGATAAAGTAGATCCTGGGTCTATCAAAGCATAAGCATCGTGAGAGCAAATGGTTAATATACCTGTCACAACATCTGGTGAAGACTCCTGGTCCTGTCGACCCGCTAAAGCATAGATACGATTCTGATTACCACCTGAACTGGAACCTCTACCTCTGCCTCGACCTCTACCAGCCGAAGACTGAGACTCGCACCCTGAAGGATGCACGGACATAGATGATCCTGTTGCTGAACTCGCTGGTTGTGCCATTCCCCCAGAATCTCTATTTGGGCAATCTCGCATCATATGCCCCAGACGCCCACATGTATAACAAGCATCAGAACCTGCTCGGCATTGGCCCAAGTGTCCTCTACCACAGATGTCACACCGTGGAGGAAATGACCATGTCTGCGCAGAACCTTGCTGTCGCTGCAAACCCGATGCCCGTGAGCTCTCACCTAGTCCTGACTGAGTATAGCGGTTATACCTGTAACCCTGTAACTGAGGTGGCGGAGGCCTAGGTGGCCGTCCGAAGTACTGGGTCCTATAACTACCCTGAGATTGCTCCTGAGACCTGGGAAATCTCATCCTCTTACGTTGCCCTTGCTCAGCCCTCTCTGTACCCTGCTGCCGACGCCTACCCCTTTCTATATTCTGGGCGAATGCCTGAATCCGGGAGATATCCATACTATCCTGCAATGCAGCGGTGGCACATGCCTCGGTTAACTCTGGGGCTAACCCTGCTATAAACCTGTGAATCCTGTCCCGCATAGTAGCAACTATGGATGGTGCATATCTGGCCAATGAGTCAAAATGGAGACTATACTCTCGAACACTCATATTACCCTGCTTGAGGGCTAGAAACTGATCGACTCGAGCCTGTCGGATCTCCCGCGGTAAGTACTGGTCAAGGAAGGCATCTGAAAAATTCTCCCAAATAGCTGGAGGTGCATCACATCCCCTGGACCTCTCCCATCCCTCGTACCAAAGGATGGCTATATCTCGGAGTCGAAAAGCTGCTAGCTCAACTGCCTCTTTCTCCGTGGCATGCATAACACGAAAGATCCTGTGAAGCTGATCTATGAAATCCTGTGGGTCCTCCCTCTGATCTGTCCCCGTGAACTCTGGGGGACTCAAAGCAATAAACTCTCGGACCCTTGAACTCCCAGACCCCTCAGAAGTTCCTGCACTAGCTGATGCCCTAGCCTGTTGCTGGGTAGCTACCAACTGTGTCAACAAATGCACCGCACTCCTCAAGTCCTGATCTGATGGAAGTGGAGGGGGAACTGGATGTGCGGTTTCCCTAGGAATCTCCGTAGTTGGTGGAGGAGCCGGTAATGGCTGAGTAGGGGTCTCACCTTGAGCCTCAGACTGGGCCACATCTACTGGGGATACCCTGCTGGTCCCCTCACTTACTGCTGTATCTCTCCTCTGGCTAGCCGTAGTCTTCCTAGTCACCGTCATCTGTGCATGCAAACACCAACACATAAGTTTAATTCAAATTTCCTATAACTCAGTTCTATGGCACGATTTAGATTTCAAAGAAGGGTAACCAACTCCTAAATGCCCTGTAGTTCCCTGCTTATATAATGTGGTGCACAACACATCTATAAACAAGACCCTACTAGACACGGCTTGTAGACTTCCTAGGACAGAACTGCTCTGATACCAAGTTTGTCACGCCCCGAACCTAGGAGCGAGACAAGCACCCGGTGCCTCACCTAACCTGGCGTACCAAATTGCGACTAAGGGACTCTGAACATATAATGTCATACTTTGGCCATGGGGCCACCTTGCAAGACAATTTGCGAAGCAAAATATAAAACTGAATGGAAACTAGTGCTAACTAAACATCAATATAAAACTAGGCTGAAAAGGCCGTCATAGCTACTACAGCTGACAAACCACCAAATTATACATACCAGGCCTACAAACCCAACATACTGCACTAACCAACAGGATATGTCTACAAGCCTCTACTAATAGATATATTGTGATCGGAACAGGGCCCCGACCTACCCATATTATATATCTAAATACATATATAAGATGCACACAGAAACTTAGACCCAATAACTCCGAAGGATGTGGAGCTTACCGATCAGGCTAAACTCTGGAAACACCTACTGAGGAGGTCTACTCGTCTGTCTATCTGAACCTGCATGCATGAAATGCAGCGTCCCCGGAAAAAGGACGTCAGTACGAAATAATGTACCGAGTATATAAGGCGATAACATAACTGAAAGTTGAAACTGAACTGATAATATAATAACTGAAAATAATTGGGAGTCAAAGATGATCTGGAGATATACTTACCCGTTGATATTGACTCAACTCCTTCAATATAGTAAGTAAAATAATTGTACGGCCTTATAAGGCTCGGTATATATAACTGCTCTGCCGTAGTAGGCTCGCTCATAGGCGCTCGGCCATACTAGGCTATGTATCTCGACCATGCTGGGCTCGCTCATAGGCGCTCGGCCACAGTAGGCTCGGTATATAACTTTCCATCTGATCAGAGGTTGCCCAATAGGGGCCTGCCCATCAATTATAGCTCGATGGTAATGAAAATACTGTAATACTGTATATATAGGCTTGCTGCTCTCTTGACTGGAAGAAGACAATACTAAATTGAATATAGAATCTCGATAAGGAATAATATTGTAACTTATGAGACTAGAATAGTGTGAATAAATTCATGAATATGAACTTCTCTTTTTGTCTCATTACTAACACATGTAGCTACGAGATCATGCCAAAATGAAGGAAGGCTTAGCCTTAACATACCTTATCACAATCTTTCCAATCACCAAGTTGAACTCACCTCTTCGCACCTTAATCTACAAGAATGATAATAATACTATTGTTAAGTTACGAAAGTTACAACTATCGCACAACGAACGACAAACTTATTTTGTATTAAAACGGGCAGCATCTCCCCTATAATCCTTACTTCCTCCAAATTCAAGATAACACCAACAATACAAGAACAGAACAATGACAACATATATACTTCATTTTCCAGCCCTATATACACCATCAAATACTACAAAATAGCCCAACACACCCCAATCTCTTCATACACAAAACGACCACCGTAGTAGTGTCAAACGACACGAAAATGTTATGACGAACGACCAGCCAACCACCCTACATTTATATGGTGTTTCTACACCCCCTTATTCCTCCAAAACTCCACAAAATAGTAGTAAAACACGCAGCTCAACAGCAACACAAAACAGTCCACAAAACAGTCCGCTACAAGTGAATAACTCGAACTCACGGCTTCCGATCACCGTCCCGTGAGTTCTTACAAGTATAGAATGACTTACCATGAATTTATAGAAGAAAAACTGGATGAAAGAGAGCAGTAAACTCACCTTATTTGTTGGATAACTCAGCTCCTATCTTGGTTCTTCAAACTCTAGGTTTTACCTCCAATTAGAACTTGAAAGGGAGAGAAAATCAATTAGGGTTTGTGGGAAATTTTTGGGAGGATTCTTTGCAGAGCTTATGTCTGGTTATTATGCTCTATTTTAAGTCTAATATATGAAGAAAATAGGCCTTTAAAAGGCCTCTTTGGACGACCCGAAATGGCCCATTTTTGGGCTTTCATTTAAGCAAGTAGGTGACACACCTACTTGTCACCTAGCAGCTTGCGCAGTATCGCAAAAATGCCCATATCTCACTACTCCGATGTCGTATTGACAAACGGTTTAATGAATTGGAAAATAGATTCATAGATATTTAATTTGATGGGTGGAACACCCCATAACTCTAAGTATATTGGGAGAAAATCGCAGTTAGATTTGACCCAAAGTTTCAGTAAAACTTATGAGTGTAACTTGTGATGACTTTCATCGACTTTTGTTCCACAACTCGCTTGACATTAAAACATAACACACGGATGTCATACGACTAATATAAATCATAACATAATCTCCTTATCATGTTAATCACCCTAGTCTCACCCCAAAGGTACATGTTATAACATTCCCAACTTGTCGACTTTCGACGAAACATTGTTTTATTCAATTGCTTTAGCTTCTGAACTGTCCAACCCTCTTTGTACTTGTTGTTCATGATCTTCAATATTTGTAACCTCATAGGTAACATGATTAACTTACTTTATACACTTTTAAATATTATCTCATTTTTGGTCCTACATTAGTTTGCTTACGACGCATTTTTTACGTACAAAAATATAGGGTGTAACAGGTGATTTATGGTATATTTGGGGTTTTTGTTGTATTAAAGGTCCCGAATTGTAGTTATGTTGTTTTCGAGTTGCTGATTGTATTGTGTTGTTTTCTCGCCTATAGTAGGATTGAGGGAGAAATAAAATCAGGGGAAATGCTGCCCGTTGTTTTGTTATAGATTAAGTTACTTTCTTTATATAAATGAGAGAGTCATTCGTAACTTAACAATAGCTTCACTGTCGTTGTTATAGATTAAGGTGCACTTATGAGCTAAGTTTAGCATTGTTATTTGATAGATTTGTATAAGGTATGTTAAGGCTATCCCTTTTTTTCTTTTTGGCATGATCCATATGATACAACGAAACGAGGAAACGCGCAACTTTCACAAATGGTTTATTCTTAGAAGTACTAGGATTGCCTATGTTCTTGATTCCCCACATGTCCTTTTATTGTATCGTCTGTTCATGGGTCTCAAAAAATACATAAGTTATAAAGTTTATTTTGTGATATTAACCGAAGGCATGTTGATCTTATGACATCCCGAGAGATCTTATTGACTTACTTCTTATACATTGCATTCATTTATACATGTATATTGACCTATGACCAGATGATGTTATATACACGTATATTATTTGTATATGGGGTATGGGAAAGGTTATGGCGTTATATACGCACCACCACCTGATCAGTTGGTATATGTTGATGATTTCGCCCACAGAGGCCAAGATGATATGATGGGATGCCCTCGGAGGCTTGATGATGTTATGTACGCATATACCTATGCATGATATGACATTTATATGCATATGCATGACATTATAAATGTTTCATGATTCACAGCGCTATTCAGACTTACAGGTGTAGTTTTTTACTCCATGTTTCTTTTATGTCTTTTATATACTACTTTCATGTCTTACATACTCGGTACTTTATTTGTACTGACGTCCCTTTTTCCAGGGGACGTTGCATTTTATGTCTATAGGTCCCGATAGATAGGTTGACAGTCCTCCTAGTAGGCTATCAGCTCAGCGAAAGGTGTTGGTGCACTCCACTTGCTTCGGAGTTGCCTATTTGGTCAGTATGCTTTGGACATGTATAGATTGGTATGGCGGGGCCATGTTCCAGCCTTTATGATGTTTATGTACTCTTACAGGCTTGTAGACGTATGTCATGTATATGGACGATTGTATGGTCTTGTCGGCCTATCTTTTAAGTGTACAAATGATCACTCGGCCTTATAGGCCCATATGTCACATGTATAAGTTTGTATTCCATGTTGGGTTGTCCTATGTCGAGTATTCTCTTATGTTTAATTATGGTTATCTCATGACGGCCTTTCCGACTCATTTAACCATAATTGTATGATAAGAAGTATACGTTATGTTGGTACTCTGTTGAGTTAGGAACCGGGTACCCATCGCGGCCCTTCGGTTTGAGTCGTCACAACTTGAGCCAGCTACTCTGAAGAACAGGTAGTCACCACCAGGATGAAATGAGTCGACTTGATAAACCTATCCACAATCACCCATACAATGTCAAATTTCTTCAAAGTCCGTGGGAGCCCAACAACGAAGTCCATGGTAACACGCTACCATTTCCACTCGATAATCTCAAGCCTCTGAAGCAAACCGCCCGGCCTCTGATGCGCATACTTCCCCTACTGACAGTTTAGGCACCAAGCCACATACTCTCTATATCTTTCTTCATTCTCCTCCATCAGTAGTGTTGCCTCAAATCCTGATACATCTTATCTGCTCCCGGATGAATGGAGTACCGCGAACTATGGGCCTCCTCAAGAATAGACTCACGCAATCAATCCACATTAGGCACACATAACCAGTACTGCATCCGTAACACCCCCTCATCTCTAATAGAAACCTTCTTGGCATCGCCTTGCAATACCATGTCCTTAAAGACAAGCAAATGAGGGTCGTCATACTGACGTTCTATGATGCGCTCATATAGGGAAGACCGAGAAACCACGCAAGAAAGAACCTGGCTAGGCTCCGAAACATCCAATCTAACAAACTGATTAACCAAGGGCTGAACATCTATGGCTAGTGCCTCTCTGTTGCTGGTAGATATGTCAAACTGCCAATACTCTTCACCTTTCGACTCAAGGCATCATCCACCACATTGACTTTCCCGTGATAATATAGAATAGTGATATCATAGTCCTTAAGCAACTCTAACCAACTCCGCTGCTACAAATTAAGGTCTTTCTGTTTGAATAGATGCTGGAGATTCTAGTGGTCGATAAAGACCTCACATGGAACACTGTACAGCAAATGCCTCCAAATCTTGAATGCATGAACAATAGCTGTCAATTCCAAGTCGTGCATTGGATAATTATTCTCATGGACCTTCAACTGTCAAGACGCTTAGGCATTCACCCTACCGTCTTGCATCAACATCGTGCCAAGCCTAATACGCGATGCATCACAATACCCAGTGTAAGACCCCGATCCCATATGCAATACCAACACTGGGGCTGTAGTCAAGCAGTCTTGAGCTTTTGAAAGCTCGCCTCACACTCCTCGGACCATCTGAAAGGAGCACACTTCTGGGTCAATCTAGTCATATGTACAGTAATGGATGAGAAACCCTCTACGAAACAGCGATAATATCCTGCCAAACAAAAGAAACTCCGAATCTCAGTAGCTGAAGACCGTTTGGGCCAACTCTGAACTACTTCAATCTTCTTCGGATCTACCTTAATCCCCCACTCGATATCAAAAGACCCAAAAATGCCACCGCATCAAGCTAGAATTCACACTTGAGAATTTTGCATATAACTTCTTCTCTCTCAAGGTCTAGAGTACGTTTCTCTGATGATGCTCATGATCCTCTCGACTACGAGAGTACACCAAGATGTCGTCAATAAACACAATGATGAATGAATTAAGATATGGCTGGAATACATAGTTAATCAGGTGCATAAATATTGGTGGGGCATTGGTCAGCCCAAATGACATCACAAGAAACTCGTAGTTGCCATACCGAATCCTGAAAGCAGTCTTTGAAATATACGAATCCGGAATCTTCAGCTGATGATACCCTGACTGCAAATCAATCTTTGAGAGCACTCTAGCGTCCTGAAGTTGGTTAAATAAGTCATCAATGCGTGGTAATGTGTACATGTTCTTTATTGTAACCTTGTTCAACTTTCTATAATCAATACATATCCACATCGAGCCACCCTTCTTCTTCACAAACAGAACCATAGCACCCCAAGGCGACACACTAGGTCGGATAAAACCCTTATCAAGCAACTCTTGCAGTTGTTTCTCTAACTCCTTCAACTCCACTGGCGCCATATGATATGGTGGAGTAGAAATGGGCTAAGTGCCCGGTAACAAGTCAATTCCAAAATTGATATCTCTATCAGATGGCATATTCGGTAGATCTACTGGAAAAACATAAGGGAAATCTCTCACTACTGGAACTGACTCAATGGTAGGAGTATCAGCACTCCTATCCCTCACAAAGGCTAAATATGCCTCACACTCCTTCTCAGCCATCCGTTGTGCCTTAAGAAAGGATCCAACTCTACTAGGAATGTAATCCAATGTACCCCTCCACTCCAACCGTTGTAAACCTAGCATGGCCAATGTCACAGTCTTGGCGTGACAATCCAGATAGCATGGTAGGGCGACAACCAGTCCATGCCCAAGATCACATCAAAGTTTACCATATTAAATAACAATAGATTAACTCTGGTCTCCAAACAACTAATAAAAACTAAACACGACTGATACACACAGTCCACAGTAATAGAATCTCATATAGGCGTGGACACATAAACAAGAGAACTCAAAGAATCACGATATATATACAAATACAGAGCAATGTAAGATGACACATATGAATAAGTGGATCCCGGATCAAAAAAGACTGATGCATCCCTATGACAAACCGAAACCATACCTGTGATGACTGTGTCAAATGCGAATGCCTCTGTCCTAACTCGTACACATATGATGTCATAAGAAGCAGAAAATACCATCAACATATACCTTATATGAGATGCCAAGAATCTATACATAAACATGATCATATACTTTCATTGCCATAAAGGACTTGTATGTTTTCTAGCTACAAAAAATAGAGTCTTATTGGAAGGGCATTAGTTTATGTTACGTTCGTTCGGAATCATGCCAAAAGAAAGAAAGAATGTGCCTTCACTTACCTTATACCAAATCATTATGTATTCACCCGAGCATAGCCTCCTTTACTCTAAATCTAATATCAACAATAAGGACACCAATGTTACCATAATGAACTTAACAACTTTTATTAAGCGACAACTCGTTCTATAAGAAATCAAACATCATCTTCCCTTAATTTATTCACTTCCCCAAGTATAACAACAACAACAACAAACCAAAAAACTTACAATACATTCTCAGTACCATACCAAGCTCAAACAATCAACAACAACATTCCTATGATTTTCAAAAAATTTGGCAGTACCTATGTCACTTCCTTCCTATTCAAACTAACACCAAAATAATAAGAAAAACATAAAAAATAACACATCCAATCTACTACATAAAGAACAATCTAAAGCCAAGCTCTAAAACCTTCCAAAATAGTCTCATACGTACAACACCTCAACTTCACTTTCAAACCCTTATTTTCTTTGAATTTCACTCTTGGGTGTTATAGAGCCCTTTAGAGAGAATTTATGGATGAATAGGATCTAAAATGAGTGATAAATGACGAATTTATCAAGTCCCATCATTTTACAAACTTTTAGAAACTTCCACCGCCTCAAGTGGGTGTCTGCGCGGTCTCACAAAAATGCGAATATCTCTCTACTCCGACGTTGTATAAATAAATGGTTTAATGAGGTGAAAACTAAACTCATGGAACTTCAATTTTGTGGGTGGATCACCTTGTAAAGCCATGTATATTGGGAGAAAGGATCAGTGACATTAGACCTAAAGTTTAGTAAAATATTTGAACGTAACTTGTGATGACTTTCGTCGACTTTTTTTCACAACTCACTTGACTTCAAAACACAGCCACCGACTATCATACGACCAAGGTACCTCATAAAATTATCTTCTTATCATGTTAAGAACCCTATTCTCACCCCAAAATTATGGGTTATAACATTCCTAACTTGCTGACTTTCGACAAAACTTATTGTTTTGGATTCATGTAGCTTCTAAACCTTACAACCCTCACGATATTTCCTTAAAATTTTCTTTAAACCATAATTATCTTTGTAAAGGTTCTTCAACTCTCTAGCTTATATTGATTCACTTAAGATGAATTCTAATATGAAAGTACGTGGTGTAACATCCTTCCCCCCTTTGGAAGATTTGTCCTCGAATGTAAAAGAGTCTTAGAGGAAAAACTAGCTCTTACAAATTTTAGGGAAATTTCAATAGATTTTTCTCTGTTAACTGGACTATCCCGTACCTTTCAAACAACCAAAAACATATCATATGCGACACATGGACATAAACAATAAACAATATCTCTTTGGATTCACATGGCCATTAGTGTCAATGATAATGCCATAAACTGTAACTTACCTCGTGTCCAAATAATTCTACTCCTGAAAACACTGTAACGCTTATGAGTTTCTATGCATCACTTTCGTCATCACAGTATTGCGAGAGATGGGACATGGCTTACATGTGTTATGAGGTGTATTGCGGGCATCAAACTCATGAAATTTTAGCTATTGTGGTCAGAGGGTGTTATCATGGGCAAATGACTTATGTGGTGCATGTTGTGATATCAGCATAGGTGCATGATCCTGTTTTGGTACAGTGTGTAGTGATTTATGCGGTGTTCATATGTTAGAATCGGGTCTCATGGTGAATTCAAGTTATTAAAATTTGGTTCTAAGGCTGATTGGATAAGGAAAAAGGGAGTATCTTCAATACGGCTCGAGAAAATATGCTCACATGGGTTGTGGTTGCACAAGCAAGTGCACGAAGTGTTAAATAATGATCTTGGACAACTCCAGAACGGTTCTTGGCACGTTCGAGGATGAACGTATGTTTAAGTGGGGGAGAATGTAACGATTCGACCGGTCATTTTGGGCTCTAGCGCGTCATTTGGTGGTTTGAGGCCTCGAGTAGTTTCACTTCATGTTTTCTGGCTTGTACGTGTGGTCAAGATTGAATTTTGGGAAGTTCGGAGTCGCTTAGGAAGGAAAATTCTCAATTCAGAAGTTTTAGGTTGGAATAGTAGACCAAGGTTTGATATTTAAGTAAATGACCCCGAAATCGGGATTTGAAGGTTCCAATAGGTTTGTATGATGATTTTGGACTTGGGCATATGTTCGGGTTGAGTATTGGGTGGTCCGGGTGCATTTTGATGCTTATTATGGAATGTTGTCATTTTGAAAGTTTAAGAATCTCTTAAGTTTGATTTGAAGTGGACTTTGGTGTTATAGATGTCTATTTGGGGTTCCGAGTATTGGAATAGGTTCGTATCGTGATTTGTGACTTGTGCGTAAAGTTTGGCGTCATTCCGGAATGTTTAAATATGATTCGGATGCGTTCGTCAAAGTTTGAATGTTTGAAAGTTGAAAGGAAAAATTCGATCGTCAATTTGTAATTTTGATGTTGTTTGGCGTGATTTGAGGCCTCGAGCAGGTTTGTGTTATGTTTTGGGAATGGTTGGTGTGATTGGAGGGGGTTTCGGGGCCTCGCGCATGATTCAGCGTAGTTTTGGTCCAAGTTTGGTTGTTTTGGTATTGTTGGTGTGCTGCTGTGCAGATGTGCTTCGCGATCGCAAAGAAGCTGATGAAGGGCCCCTGTTTTTGCTCTTCACGAACACGAGGAGGGTCACGCGAACGCGGTGATGGACCTGGCCCTACATCGCTAATGCATAGGCTTCTCCGCGAACACGAAGAAGCCTGGGTAGGTTGTGTGGCAGAAGGCCTCCACAAACGCGAGGCGTGGAATGCGAACGTGAAGTACAAGGTCAGTTGGGCATCGCGAACTCGTTTAGGAGGTCACGAACGCGATGAAGGTCAGGCCTTGACAGATTTGTTTTAAAGCGGGATTTGGCTCATTTTCCTTCTTATAAGCCGACTTTGTGGCTATGTTGGGGTTCCATTTACATCATCTATGATGAGGTAAGTGATTTCTTCATATTATGAGTTAAATATACGAATTTAGGCTTGTAAATTCATGAAATTTTGTAGAAATGTTGGGATTTGGAGGAAAACCTAGAATTTGATATTTTTGGGTTTTGACCATGAAATGTGACATGGAATTAGGAATAAATTATATATTTGAGTTCGTGGTATCGTGGGTACTGATTATCTTTAAAAATATTCAAAAATCGGGCATGTGAGCCCGGGGTTAACTTGTCGAGCGAAGTTTGAAACTTTTATAAATTGATTAATTATGATGTTGGTGTATATTTTTATTGGTTTCATTATTATTTGCCTAGTTTCAGGTCGATGGGCATTGGTTTAAGGTGCTAGAGAAGCGTTGGAGCTGGTTATGGAGCTTCAGAGTGAGGTAAGTCTCTTGTCTAACCCTGTGAGGGGGAATTTACCTTGTAGGTATTGTTCTTGTTGTATGCTACATGTTGTGGGATATGCGCACATATGAGGTGACGAGTGTCTGTGCATATGCTAGAATTCGTGATTATGTACGGGTAGACTTAGGTTCACGCCATGCTTTAATTGTAGTACTTGAGTTATCCTTGCCTGTGTAATTCCTTTATTTCGCGTTGCAACCTGAGAGTAGGCTTGCGTAGAGTAACAAACTCTCTATTGTAGAGATTTTACGAGCTACTGGATTAGCCGCGGAATAAATGTGCCTCCCTTATGAATTTCTCTCGCGTTGTGCATTTATTGGTTTCATTATTATTTGACTAGTTTCAGATCGACGGGCATTGGTTTAAGGTGCTAGAGAAGCATTGGAGCTGGTTATGGAACTTCAGAGCGAGGTAAGTCTATTGTCTAACCCTGTGAGGGGAAATTTACCTCGTAGGTGTTGTTCTTGTTGTATGCTACATGTTGTGGGAGATGCGCACATATCAGGTGACGAGTGTCCGTGCGTATGCTAGATTTCCTGATTATGTCTGGGTAGACTTAGGTTCATGCCATGCTTTAATTTTACTATTTGAGTTATCCTTGCCTGTTTAATTCCTTTATTTCGCGTTGCAACCTAAGAGTAGGCTTGCGTAGAGTAATAGACTCTCTATTGTAGAGATTTGACGAGCTACTGGATTAGCCGAGGAATAATTATGCTTCCCTTATGAATTTCTCTCGCGTTGTGCGTTTTCATCGAAAAGCTTCTTTAAATTTCATAACTCACACGTATATTCGGAAGTGGAGTCAAGGACCCGTTAAAGTATCATACTCTTATGGGATCGGGTCGTTCGCCTCAGCAGTATCATATTCTTATGGGATCGGGGCGTTCGCCTCGGCAGCATGATAACACTACTCTTATGGGATCGGGTGATTCGCCTCGGCTATATAATAGATGCATCTATGGTTCGTGTCATTCGACCCTCAGCAGTGTGCATATTATTTTGGATCGGGCCGTTCTCCTCGGCAACTTCATGAAATACTCTTATGGGATTGGGTCGTTCGCCTCGGCAGTGTCATGAAATATTCTTATGGGATCGGGCTGTTCCCCTTGGCAGCATCGTGCATAATATTTGACAAGAAGCCATCGTATCTGTGAGTTTTCCTGATTTGAGTTCTGACGGTCAATCTGGTGGGGACCATTTTACATATATACTCCGGTTGAGGAGGTGGCCGATGTAACACCCCGGAAAAAAATTTCGAAGTACTTAAGTGTAAAGCCCGGAAAAATTAAAGAAAATAATATTTCATGGTGCCGGACAAGGCTTACGTGTTTAAGGATTTTTTGGGTTGAACAATGCACCGGAAAGTAAAGGAAAATTTTTGGCGGAAAAGCGAGGTTATGCGGTCCATTATGCGACTGCATAATCACTCTGCGGGCCGCATAATGGCCGCAGAAGTGAGCGGGAGACGGCCATTCTGGAAGCAGCTATGCGGTCGACTATGCGACCGCATAACTGTTATGCGGTACATTATGCGACCACATAATAGTTATGCGGACCGCATAGTGACCGCATATACAAATAGATTTTTGATCATTTTTGTCAGCAATTATATGACCGATATGCGGTCCGCATATCCATTATGCGGTCGCATATGTGACCGCGGAACCGTTTCGGAGCTCCATTTTTGGGTTTTTAAACGCGACCCTATTTCGTTAAATACACTCTTTGGGCTATTTTTGAACTATAATCTGATATTTTAGATTGAGAGAGAGTTCCCTAGAATGAGAAGGAGTTCTTCAATAATTTTTCTTCAATTCTTGCCCAAGTTTTGGAAGATTAAGAAGGGAAACTCACTAGGTCTTCATCCTAGAGGTAAGATTCTACACCCTAATTAGCAAGATAATTTCTGGGCAGGAGGGTTGTTTATTTACATGCATGTGATATCAAGTGGTGTAGGAAGATTGTTGAACTAGGCATGGTAAATATTGGGTTGTGGGATGATGGAATTCTCCATAAAAGGGCCTTGAAACCTTATGCACACCTTGTGTTTGATAAAATTCTCAAATGAGCTAGAACCATGATCATCTTCCTAATTTTGGTTCAATTTGTTATATTTCTAAAATAGATTGAAGTTGCTAAGAATTCCGGAACATTTAGAGTGTAAGGAAGCTCAAGTGAGATATGTTGGCTAAACTCTTCTTTAAGAATTGGAATTCCCAATATCCTTGTAAGTTCCGAGATGTTGATTATAAATGGAGTATTCCGATAAGTTTTGTGATGAAGCTATATGTTCAATTCGTGTTTCAAATGCTCTTATCATATTGCATTATAAATTGAGGATGTGTCCTAAACTATGGATTATGTATCCACATGTTATAATTTCTAGTCATGATTTATGTGAAAGTTATTATGCCAAGTTGTGTAGAGATTGTGATTGCGATACACCTCCACCCGCATACATTGGGGTGAGGCGGCATGACCGCTTTGTGTGAGGATTATGGTATAGAGATTGTGATTGTGATACACCTCCACCCGCATATATATTGGGATGAGGCGGCATGACCGCTTTGTGTAGGGATTAAGTTATTGTGGGACCACACAAAACTCGGAGAGCGCGACCGACGCTCAACCGAGAGAACCCGGCCGAGCAAGCTTGCTAGATTTCCTTCTACCCAAACTTATCCATGAATACAGAGGAGATGTACTTCGTTAATCAAACACTATTAAGATTTTATTAACAACTTCCTTTTCATTCTCATTAGCAACTTCATTCATAATTTCTAAAATATTACGAGTTTATAGAATTAATGAAAAAAACACGATTTCCAAATACCAACATTTCTAGTTCAATTCTCAACATCAACCACAACCCACAGCCTGTCTATGGAGCCTCTAAATACAATAGAAGAGTGATATGAAAATGCCGGTAATAAGGCCCCGGCTATACCTCAAAACACAGTACATAAGAAACAAAAGATACATGACCCTGAAATGAAGTGGGGCTCACCAAATCAGCTGAAAAAATGTACTGCTATAACTGATCAATGTCGCCGAAATGAACAGGCAAAATGGACGTTAGTACTGTCGAATAGCACTAGTATGTATAGCTAAAAGTCCTCTTTCAAAATAGAATGCCCATATAAGAAAATGTAACACATAGAAACAATAAGTCACAATTAACAATATCCAAATGTTCAGTTAAAACATAATAATTTTCAAAATACGAACTTGATATACAATTTTGGTTGGGAGATCATTAGCACCGATATACCATCGTCTTTGTTTGCACGAAGTCCGATCACGCCCGATCGGCTAGGCCATCTCCCCACGAACAATATGGTTTGACATGTGATGCGAAAGAAAGTTGTTACCAAGAGTAGTACCACCATATGTGCAATATGGCGTCTGATCTCCACCCGATTAGCTAGGCTGCCTTCCCACATATGCCGTGCAGGTTGACTTTTTCAATCCACAAAGGTTCCAGTTTCGTCCCATTTAAGGGGAATAATATCACAATTTCCCAAAGGTTCCAATTTCATGCCAAATAAAGGGGAATAATCACAATCCACACCTACACCGGCACGTGTAGTTTCAGGTGTAGGCCTTATGACCCACCCTTCCTCGGTATTGCTAATGATGCACCCAAAAATATTTTTGATTTGATTTCCAAACAGAAATATCATAAATACAATTGTACTCACCTCAACATCTTTCACATTGTATAAATTCTCATTAGTATTTCCAGTCATTTACAACGACAATATTTCCTTGGCTCATTAGGCCATTCACAAGATTCTTTATTCCTGGCACGATGGCCGTATTTCATATTCCGCACTTTCACCTCTTTCAATTTCAAAGATCACCATCAAATATCAATATATAGAAAATTTCAGAAATCATATGCTTCCAATCCATTTGAAATGGGAACTTCAAACATAAAAGGTTTCTTCCCAAAGAATGAGGCATACCAATCAATAATACAAACACACATGAAAAATCATAAATAGTCAATACACCATTTACTCTTGCAACACTCTTCCCCAGAATTGACAATGTACAATTTCAACACATGAGTATATAGAACTCGAATCACACTAGATATATTTATAAAGCAAAGCATTAGTTAAAGCAACCACTAATGGGCATGAATTGAGTACAAAAGCTTTTAGGCAATTCTATCTTCGAAGTCATTTTTAAACAAATGAGTCGAGGCTAATTTCATATTCTTTATCGCATCTTTTCAAATCATTTTTACTACTAGCCACAATCATAACTTAAATTCTTGGCACGTTGGCCATACTCTATATCCCCAATTAACTTATTCACTTCCAACCATCTTTATAGATTATCAACAACAAGACATTTCCAAATCAAGACTTTAGGTACACATATGAGCAATTAAGAGTCTTAAGAATATTGAGATTTTCTCAAACAATTTGGCATACTATCTTTCATTGAAACACGACTCAAAGCCATAACATTTTAATACGCAACCCATACTTTGAAACTTACAGAAACATCATGGAATTCAATTCCAAGAGAGAAAGTTTAGCCAACATACCTTGCTTTGAGCTTTCCTTAAATTACTACAATGTTCCTAAAATTCTAGCAATCCCAATCTATTTTGAGACATAACAAAATTGAACCATTATTAGGAAGATATTCACGATCTCAACTCATTTGAGCATTTAATCTAACACTAGGTGTGTAAATCTAACTAAAAGGTTCTTCTACAAGATTTCCTTCACTCCACAACCCAATCTTTACTTATTTGAGCTCAACAATCTTCCCACAAACCTTATTAGTACAAGAATGTATATATAATACTCATATACCCAAGAATCATACTCCAAATCAACCACCTTTTACCCAAATTCGAATTTGGAAAACTAGGGTATGGAACCTTACCTCTTAGATGAAGATCTTGTGATTAGATTCCTTGATTCTTGAAGATTGGTGTAAGATTGGATGATTATAATGTTAGGTTCCCTCATTCCCTTTCTAAAATGCTTTACCTCTCTCTAAAACCCTCAGAAAAACACCCCAAAATAAGCCCCAAAGGCTATTTATCAAAATGGGGTCGGGTTATGAAAATAGAAAAATTAACCCTCCAAAAGAAGGTCTGCGGTCATATAATGGACCGCAAAATGGGTATGCGGGTCGCAAAATGCACCGCAAAATCGATGCCCAGAAATGGGCTTCACTGGATAGGTCTGCGACCATTTTGCGGTCGCATAACTACTTCTGCGATCGCAGAATTGGTCGCAGAATCGCATTTTTCCAGGCTTTGGTATTTGGTCATAACTTCTTGTAGGAATGTCCAAATGACAAACGGTTTGAAGCATTGGAAACTAGACTCAAAGGGATTTACGTTTATAGGTAATAAACCATATAACTCTTCATATCAAGTGAGGTATAATCGTTTGAAATTAGGTCTTATGCAAACTCACTTAAAACTTTATTCCATCATAAATATTTCAACTTGACTTAGCCTTGGGGCTCTTCTTAGACCATAAACCATTTTTAATGCACCTCATATATATATATATTATCATTATCAATTGATATCATTCATATAATAGTCCTTGTCTACACACAAAATAAAATAATTAGTGCACATCGACTTTCTTAATAGCGCTTAAGTACTTCAAAATTTTCCAGGTTGTTATATTCTCCCCCATTTAAGAACATTCGTCCTCGAATGTTTTACAAGTCCCTTCTAAGAATAGAGTTACCATCATTTTACCTCCAACCATTATACATAGGCACTTATGACTACATCGGTCTTATACATCCTTTCTAAAATTTCAACTTACTTATGGACCTTAAGATTTGGCTATCTTTACAAATTCTTAAAAATTTCGACAGAGTTTCCCCTGTAACTGGGCCTATCCACCTGTTAGAGAATCCCAGAAATCAATCCTAATAATATATCCATTACTTAATAACGTATCACAGTATATATCAACAACACTTATCTCAACATTAGGGCATTACATTAACAAAAGTGGTATCTTTGCATGAAATGTACATATTTAAATCATAATGCAAAGAAGGTACGTTTTTGAACCACAACCATTTGGCTCTACAAACAAGTGAGAATATTTCCTTTCCTCAACACTTTCGGCCTACGAGGTGATCTCCTGGACTCACAGACTTAGCCATAGCACTTGACGGAGGCAATCTTAACTTCCGGACTTATCTAACAAGGATAGCAAATAGTTGCTCCTCATAATCCAATTATCCATTAACTTCACCTTCTTAGACATAGACACATGAAACACCAGGTACACGGAGAACAATAATAGGGAAACTTCATACTCATAGTTTGGCCTATTTCCTTTCAAGATTTCATAAGGCCTAATGTGACTACACATACCTTACCTTCCTTAACAATTCACCCAATATATTCATAGAGAAAATCTTGAGAATAACCCGTTCACTTTCTTCAACTCTAATTCACTATGCCGAATATCCAAACTAAACCTTTGGCAACCTCCAATAATTACTCTAAGATGTTCTAGCATGAATATGACCATAAAACTTCCTATCCAATATGTTTGTTCACTGGATGACGCTTCTTCTTTGACATGTTTGACCCTTCAACCCCCATAGGTTACTATAAATATGAACAATGAGGTTCAAGATTGGGCTGGAATTGTTTTCAAGATTCCATCAATGTGCTGAGCAAAGCACCTTAGGAGGTTATATCCTAAGAGATGTGAATGTTACTACCAATAGCGCTGACATGGTTAATCATTGTGATGACATCATTGATTCGACAAATGAGGCATAGAGTCGCCTAGTAGGCATTGATAATGTAGGGAAAATGTTCATGATTAGGAGATTTAAATAAATGAGTCATTTTAGACATCTGACATATGGGAGGCATGGTCTGGAGGATAAAGACATTAGCGTCACTTATTCTTGGAATACTATGAGCCAGGAAAAGGACAACAACAATTGTTTCATTCCATACGTGCCTTATTCTGAAATAGTAGGCCTCAAAGAGAAATAGCTAAGTACGTGACACCACTCGTCTCCTGGAGTGTAGGGAAAATCCGTTTAACTCGAAATGAGAATATTCTAGCACCCTGAATGTGATATGAATTTCAAAATACATGAAGTTGCATTACGCTCTTAATAGTATTTGACACAAGGAATCTATGCCACAAACCCATGAGGATGAAAAAGAAGTTGAACATTTGTGCGATTATTATCATTCTGACAGCTTAACCCTTCCTGATAGTTAATTCTAAACGAGAGGACTAGAGATACAACGAACTTGTCTTTCAAATCAATATGCTCTCATGTTACTAGAGGATGAAAAATATTCATGATAATATACATAAAGGAACAAAGTGATTGTTCAAACCATAGGAGCTACATACACCGGAGAGAAAAAGAGCGGCTCAAGAAAGATCTTAACACTAGGCTTCTTTACATTAGATTTGATGCCACATAGGTAAATATTATGGTGGTGTGTGCATCGGCACCAGTGAGCAGATGTTATCTATTTAAATTAAAAGGTTCTGTACGAAATTCATCAGGTATAGTCCCTTGTTGAGAAGTTAGGAACACAAGTGGGAAGTATTAATACTAGAGTTATAACTCAATTCAAGGACATAATTATAGAGCCCAATTCCTCAAGAGGTTGTAAACAAGAGAATCTGTGATAGAGTGGCTTCACAAATAATGCGTCTCATTCAAAGAGTAGATATAGAGAACGACTCAAAAAGTTATTCCGATTCTATCCCAACTTCCATAGTAGCATAAGGAGTGACATATGACAAAGTGGAACCAGGATCAATAAGAGCATACACATCACGAGATTGGACAGTCAATATACCTGTAACCACATCTGGAGAAGCCTCAAACTTTCGACGCCTCCTCATAGCATAAAACCTGTTGGGTCCTCCCAAGCTCTGAATACCACAACTAGCTGTTCCACGCCCTGCAGGCAGTATAGCGCCTCTAGCTAGGGGAGGCGATGTGGATATAGTAGCTACATAACTGGCTGGCTGGGCCATACCCATGCCCAAGCTCTGCCGAGACAAATAACAATCTCTTTGAAAGTGATCCATCATAATACTTGTAGCATACTTTGGTACCATAGTGACATACTCCCAGATGACATCTTCCACACTTCACACAACGGGGATGATGTCCGCTAAACTGATTCGTCTCACTGACTTGATATTTACCCTTTCTGCATACATCATAAGCATACCCCTTATCCTTCCTCCAAGCTTCCAATATGGGAGTAATAATTCCAGTACCGAGTTGTTGTGTGGACTTTTGGTATTTCCCAAAGCTATCACCCCTAACGCGCTGCTGAGCATACTCACACCACGACGATAAATGTTCCTTCCCGCATGACGAACACAACTAGATGGGTGTACCCAACCTTGGGCTTTTTCTCTTTTTGTGCCCCCTCTTTCCACGACCATAACATATTACAAGAGTCATCCAACATCTCCCCAAGTGACGCTTCTTGCAAACTAAACAATTCGGCTCATTAGTACCAATAACCCTTTTTTGCTTCTCAAATTCTCTCACCACGCGATCCGGTGGTGCGGTGACATTGGTAGGAACAAGGACACTTCCCTTAGTAACAAGTTCCTCCAATCGCTCCACAGCTTGACGCATTCTTCCAACGAACTCTTGTATAATATCCCCCAGATTCAATGGCGCGGTCATTCCCTACTCGTTGTTTTGAACTCGTGGATTACTCATCTGAAAAAAATGAGACATAACGAGGAAATTAGCTCTATACCTTGGGCTCTATCGCACGATCTTGGAATGCCAAAGAAGTGTGAAATTCCTAAATGTCCAAGTAGCCTCCTCATTATAGATGTGGTCGACAACACACCGATAAGAAGGACTCTACTAGTAACAGCTCCGAGACATCCTAGGACACTTTAAAACCTGAGGCTCTGATACCAAGTTTGTCAAGCCCCAAACTCGGGGAGCGCGACCGGCGCTCAACCGAGAAAACCCGACCGAGCAAGCCTGTTAGATTTCCTTCTACCCAAACTTATCCATGAATAAAGTAGAGATGTTCTCCATTAATCAAACACTGTAAAGATTTTATTAACAACTTCCTTTTCATTCTCATTAGCAGCTTCAATCATAATTTTCAAAATATTACGAGTTTATAGAATTAATGAAAAAAACATGATTTCCAAATACCAACATTTCTAGTTCAATTCCCAACATCAACCAGAACCCATAACCTGTCTACGGAGCCTCTAAATACAATAGAAGAGTGATATGAAAATGACGGTAACAAGGCCCCGGCTATACCTCAAAACACAGTACATAAGAAACAAAAGATACATGACCCCGAAATGAAGTGGGGCTCACAAAATCAGCTAAAAAGAGTATACTGCTATAACTGATCAATGTCGCCTGCTGTCGAACCACCTCCATCCATTAAAGATGCAGCGCCCCCGGCAAAAGGGATGTTAGTACTGTCGAATAACACTAGTATGTATAGCTAAAAGTCCTCTTTCAAAATAGAATGCCCATATAAGAAAATGCAACACATAGAAACAACAAGTCACAATTAACAATATCCAAATATTCAGTTAAAACATAATAATTTTCAAAATACGAACTTGATATACAATTTTGGTTGGGAGATCATTAGCACCGATATACCACCGTCTTTGTTTGCACGAAGTCCGATCACGCCCGATCGGCTAGGCCATTTCCCCACGAACAATATGGTTTGACATGTGATGCGAAAGAAAGTTGTTACCAAGAGTAGTACAACCATATGCGCAATATGGCGTCTGATCTCCACCCGATTAGCTAGGCTGCCTTCCCACATATGCCGTGCGGGTTGACTTTTTCAATCCACAAAGGTTCTAGTTTCGTCCCATTTAAGGGGAATAATATCACAATTTCCCAAAGGTTCCAATTTTGTCCCAAATAAAGGGGAATAATCACAATCCACACCTACACCGGCACGTGTAGTTTCAGGTGTAGGCCTTATGACCCACCCTTACTCGGTATTACTAATGATGCACCCAAAAATATTTTTGATTTGATTTCCAAACAAAAATATCATAAATACAATTGTACTCACCTCAACATCTTTCACATTGTATAAATTCTCATTAGTATTTCCAGTCATTCACAACGACAATATTTCCTTGGCTCATTAGGCCATTCACAAGATTCTTTATTCCTGGCACGATGGCCGTATTTCATATTCCGCACTTTCACCTCTTTCAATTTCAAATATCACCATCAAACATCAACATATAGAAAATTTCAGAAATCATATACTTCCAATCCATTTGAAATGGGAACTTCAAACATAAATGGTTTCTTCCCAAAGAATGAGGCATACCAATCAACAATAAAAACACACATGAAAAATCATAAAGTGTCAATACACCATTTACTCTTGCAACACTCTTCCCCAGAATTGACAATTTACAATTTCAACACATGAGTATATAGAACTCAAATCACACTAGATATATTTATAAACAAAAGCATTAGTTAAAGCAACCACTAATGTGCATGAATTGAGTACAAAAGCTTTTAGGCAATTCTATGTTTGAAGTCATTTTTAAACAAATGAGTCGAGGTTCATTTCATATTCTTTATCGCATCTTCTCAAATCATTTGCACTACTATCCACAATCATAAATTAAATTCTTGGCACGTTGGCCACACTCTATATCCCCAATTAACTTATTTCACTTCCAACCATCTTTATAGATTATCAACAACAAGACATTTCCAAATCAAGACTTTAGGTACACATATGAGCAATTAAGAGTCTTAATATTGATATTTTCGCATACAATTTGGCATGCTATCTTTCATTGAAACACGACTCAAAGCCATAATCTTTTAATATGCAACCCATACTTTGAAACTTACAGAAACATCATGGAATTCAATTCCTAGAGAGAAAGTTTAGCCAACATATCTTGCTTTGAGCTTTCCTTAAATACTACAATGTTCTGGAATTTCTAGCAATCCCAATATATTTTGAGACATAACAAAATTAAACCATTATTTGGAAGATATTCAGGATCTCAGCTCATTTGAGCATTTTATCAAACGCTAGTTGTGTAAATCTAACTACAAGGTTCTTCTACAAGATTTGCTTCACTCCACAACCCAATCTTTACTTATTTGAGCTCAACAATCTTTCCACAAACCTTATTAGTACAAGAATGTATATATAATACTCATATACCCAAGAATCATACTCCAAATCAACCATCTTTTACCCAAATTCAAAATTAGAAAACTAGGGTATGGAACCTTACCTCTTAGATGAAAATCTTGTGATTAGCTTCCTTGATTCTTGAAGATTAGTGTAAGATTGGATGATTATAATGTTAGGTTCCCTCCTTCTCTCCCTAAAATACTCTTACCTCTCTCTAAAACCCTCAGAAAAACACCCCAAAATAAGCCCCAAAGGCTATTTATCAAAATGGGGTCGGGTTATGAAAGTAGAAAAATTAACCCTCCGAAAGCAGGTCTGCGGTCGCATAATGGACCGCAGAATGGGTATGCGGGTTGCAAAATGCACATAAATGGGCTTCACTGGACAGGTCTGGGACCATTTTGCGGTCGCATAACTACTTCTGCGATCGCATAATGGTTCTGCAATTGTAGAATTGGTCGCAGAATAGCATTTTTCCAGCCTTTGGTAATTTGGTCATAACTTCTTGTAGGAATGTCCAAATGATGAACGGTTTGAAGCGTTGGAAACTATAATCAAAGAGATTTAATGTGATAGGTAATAAACCATATCAATATTCATTTCAAGAGAGGTATAATCATTTGAACTTAAGTCTTGTGCGAACTCACTTGAAACTTTATTCCATCAGAACAATTTCAACTTGACTTAGCCTTGGGGCTCTTCTTAGACCTTAAACTATTCTTAATGCACCTAATACATATATTATCATTATCAATTGATATAATTCATATAATAGTCCTTGTCTGCACACAAAATAATATAATTAGCGCACATAAACTTTCTTAATAGCGCTTAAGTACTTCGAATTTTTTCGGGGTGTTACAGGTATTGTGGGACTGCACCTCCACCCGCTTATATTGGGGTGAGGCGGTACGACCGTTTTGTGTATAGTTTTGGTATTTTTGTGGCACCACCACCCGCATACATTGGGGTGAGGCGGCATAGCCGCTTTGTCTTGGTATTGTTATCGTTGATGCATTTCCACCCGCATACACTGGGTGAGGCGGCATAGCCGCTTTGTGTAGGTTCTTGGTAATGTGGTTATACATCCACCTACATACATTGGGGTGAGGCAGCAGGGTCGCTTGATTAAAGTTGTGGTATTGTACGTACGCCTCCACTTGCATACATCGGGTGAGGCGGCATAGCCGCTTTGTGTGAAGATGGTTATAGAGGATCTCATCTTAAATCCTATAAATGTTATTAATAGCTGTTAATAAGCTTGCTATGGTTTAAAATATTATCAATATTATTCTATTGCTGCACTGGTTCATCATATTCATCTTGTATTTTTGAATTCTTAAATTAGTGTTTAGTTTTCATACTAGTACTATGCGACGGTACTAACGTCCTTTTTGCTGGGGGCGATGTATCTTTAAATGGATGCACGTGGTTCCACAACAGGAGATATTGATCAATGATAGCACCACACCTTCTTCCCAGCTAACTTGGTGAGCCCCACTTCATCCCGGGGTCATGTATCTTTTGTTCTTTATGTATTCTGTTTGAGGTATAGCCGGAGCCTTGTTGCCGGCATTATCATTGTACTCATATTTATCTATAGAGGCTCCGTATACATAGTGTGGGTTGTATAATGGTGCTGGGGAAGTCAAACTCGTGTGTTGTGCTTGAATTACTATTTCCACTTCAGATTATGAAAAATGTGTTTGGAATTGAGACTTTAAAATAAAGTAACCGAGGGTAAGAAATTGGTATTGCAGACATGATCACTTTATTTGTTGATTAACGAAAACATATATATTCTCTCTATTCATGAATGAGTTTGGGTAGAAGGAAATCTAATAGGCTTGTTCGGCTGGGTTCACACGGTTGAGCGCCGGTCGCGCACCTTGGTTTTGGTGTGTGACAAACTTGGTATCAGAGCCTAAGGTTTTAAAGTATCCTAGGATGTCTCATAGCCATATCTAGTAGAGTCCTTATTATCGGTTAGTTGTCGACCACATCTATAATTAGGATGCTAAATGGGCATTTAGGTATAATACCCTTCTTTCATGTTCTTGATCATGCGATAAAGCTGGTTGTAAGATTGTTCCTCCTTTAACTCCTGCATTGCTCTAATTTTCAGTACATGGCACCTAAGAAGATGGCAAGAACTGGCCAAAGAGCCAATGTCACCCAGGAGTGACAGTTGACCCTATAATTGATGATGCAGGTGAGCACCCGAGGAGTGAGAATATTCCTCCAGTTACTACACTGCCCGACTCTACTACAACTGATCAGACCGCACCTGTCCCTATACCTACAGAAGGTGCAACGGTTCCTCCAACTGATATTCCAGTTCCACCTCCAGCTCCAGCTTCCGATTCTGGTGTGTCTGATATTGATATTAGGGGAGCCATACAAATGTTGACACAGATAGTGGCTTCTCAAGCCCAGAGATCGAGTGTTGGGACAACTTCTTCCAGTCATATAGGGGAATCTGCTAGTTCCAGGGTGAACAAGTCTCTTCAGTTAGATCCTCCAGTGTTTACGGGTACTGATCCCGAGGAGGACCCCCAGGACTTCATTTATGAGATGCACAAAACTCTCCGGGTTATGCATGCTACAGAGACGGAGGGAGTAGAGTTGGCCTCCTACCGCCTGAAAAGGGTAGCCTATTCTTGGTTTGAGTTATGGGAGGAATCCCGTGAGCAGGGAAGCCCTCCGGTAAGCTGGGGTGAGTTCACAGATGCCTTTATGGATCATTTCTTGCCTGCCGAAACTAAGGCAGCTCATGCCGCTGAGTTTGAAAGCCTAAAACAGGATAGTATGAATGTGTGGGAGTACCACATGGAGTTTGCGCGCCTGACCAAGTATGCTATTCACATGTTGCCCACTATGGAGGCTAGAGTACGCCGGTTTGTACAGGGCCTTAGCCCCTTGGTTATCAATGAGGCCTCTACAGCTGCCTTGAATTCGAATATGAACTATGGTAAGATGGTGGCTGTTACACCCTATATTTTCGTATGTAAAAATGCGTCATAAGCAAACTAATGTAGGACAAAAAAATGAGATAATATTTAAAAGTATATAAAGTAAGTTAATCATGTTACCTCTGAGGTTACAAATATTGAAGATCATGAACAACAAGTACAAAGAGGGTTGGACAGTTCAGAAGCTAAAGCAATTAAATAAAACAATGTTTCATCGAAAGTCGACAAGTTGGGAATGTTATAACATGTACCTTTGGGGTGAGACTAGGGTGAT